>NC_139223.1:153766203-154133703 GCF_055691185.1 Crinia signifera | reverse complement strand
TTATGGATGTAAATGCCTTTCTGGTAGAGGCAGTATTAGTTTTTTTTTTTTTTTTTTTTTTAAAGAATTTGAAATTTGTTGGTGGATTCTTTTTTTTGGCGGTCTTTAAAACTGGTGTCCAGGAAGCATCTGGCCAATAGAACCAATGCCTACACAGCAGGGCAAACCTGAAATTTCATTGGCCTTGCAACTGCAGTAGGCCTCATCTAGTAGAGAGCAGCTAGCTTTCCAGGGGAGTCCTCAACGATGGGTCTAATGATTCTTACCACCATTTTTTTTTCACCACTCAATATACAAAGCAAGCACTGCTTACGTCAGCAGTTCCCAAACTGTGCCGCGGCTGCCTGGGGTTCCGCAGTGCCATCACAGGGGTGCCGCGGCTGGTGGTGCTAACAAGGCTGCCTTATGTTGAGTGGAATCAGCGACGGGGGGAGTAGGCAAGAAACGCAGAGCTAGCGATAGCTAGGGGAGGAGGTGTACCTGCAAGCCTACGGAAGCACACGGACAGGGGCTAGGGAGGGCGGTTCCAATGGAGACAAGCTCCCTGCCAGACCACTCCCTCTGCCCTCAGGGGTGGATTCATAGCAGCAGCATATAACTGACAGCCGGGAAAGATTTGCCATCTGCCTCCCGGCTGTCAGGGTCAGGCTGTGCCCGGCATCTACAGAAAGTTAGAGAACAATGGGTGGGGCTTAGCAGAACGTGCAGTTAGGATGGAGGTTTAGGTGTCCTGCTACCCAGCATGTGATGAGCAGCACTGAGTACTGCCTGGCTGTCTGTTGGCTGCAGGGCACTGACGGCAGAAAACTTCCTTTCCTCTGTGCTCTGTCCACTGCAATCAGCATGTAGTAATAAGCTCTGCCCCCAAATGCACAGAGGAGCTGATGCTAATGCATCCTATGAGTGCTGCTGCTGTTTGGAAAGAGGAGACTCTCAGTGATAAGGAGCGTGCAGCTGCTACACACAGTAAGATATTAGGGTTTTTTTCCCCACCCAGCAGCTGTAGCTTATGCACATGTGCAGGGTTTTCGGTGCAGGTGCCTTCAGAGACTAGCGTAGTCTCTGTGGTGCTCACACAGGTGGGGCATGATGGAGGCGGACAGGGTGTTTGCATGTGAATGCCCTGCGTTTCCTGGGCGTACCCATGTGACCCCACATTGGCATGAGTATAAACAGCCCTTTCTTCATATGTGGATTGCTAGTGCGGTGCAGCGAATTTCCTGCTATAGTTAGTCGGTTTGTGTTGACTTGAGTGCCCACAGCCAGCGCTCTATATAGAAGAAAAGACAATTTGTCAGAGCGCAAGTCCGTAATATATATAAAATAATCTTGGGTCTGCTGCTGTCACTATCAAGGGAATACTCCTCCCCTTGGATTGCAAGAAAGACAAATGGAAAAAAAATTAGTGATAGCGCTGATTCAAGTTTTTTGTAAATATAACAAAATTTATTTTAAAATAATTTTTTTGTATATTTTATAATATGACATTTAGTCACCGGCCGGTGGTACACAACATACAATCATACAAATTTAAAACAATTACTAAAAAAGGGGGTTGGGGGTGGTTAGTTCAAGGAATAATTCCTTTGGGGATACTGAATGTATTAATTAGCCCAACATAAATTAGTAAGCTGGTGGTTTTTGTATTAGCCTGTAAGTGGCCAGTTAGTCCAATTTTAACAGTGGGTAGCTCTCTCACAGCTCCTGTATGTTAAAGCTCCTGGATATTTCGCATGCAGTAACCAATTAGTAGGGTTAGTACTTATGGTGTTAGCCTGTAATTGGCCGGTTAGTCCAATTCACGATAGGTGGCTCTCTCACAGCTCCTATAAGTAAATGGATGTTCACATGCAATAGCCAGTTAGTGGTATTATAGTGCTTGAAAAGCTTTTGGTGACATATGTCCTTCTGAGGAAGCCACTGAAACCAAAGGCGGGGAAACGCGTAAAGGAGCCATTCACCGGTACCGGTACCCCTCATCGCTACAAGTAAGCCTCTGATTAACTGCCATAACCCCGGGAGTGTGGACGAGTCCGCCTGGCTGCACTGCACATGCAGGGAATCTGCAGCTGAAACCCGAGTGATAAATCCGGAGCCGGGCAAGTTACCAAAAGTTTTTCAAGCACTATAATACCACTAACTGGCTATTGCATGTGAACATCCATTTACTTATAGGAGCTGTGAGAGAGCCACCTATCGTGAATTGGACTAACCGGCCAATTACAGGCTAATACCATAAGTACTAACCCAACTAATTGGTTACTGCATGCGAAATATCCAGGAGCTTCTCTATATAGAAGATCAGCGGACGGGATTGCCAATGGTCAGAATATCAATGATGGCATCCGGACAGAGAATTCTGAAAGAGGTCCAATAGGTATACTTACCTTCTCCCTGTCCACCCCTCAGCCCTCCCTTCCTTCAGCCAACCCCCCCACCACAACTACAGCCTAACCCTCCACCCCACCCAGCAGCCTAACCTCACCCCCCTTCTTAATGCCTTGCCCTCCCTCCCTGCCACCTAACCCTAACAAAAAAATTTCTAGGATTTACACGTAATATTTTTGGAAACAAGTATTTTTTTTCCTGATCTATATACTAATTGGATTATTTTGACCCAACTACTAATGCTCGGTAATTATTTTGGCTTTAGGGTGCCTTGAAAAAATCATGGGGACCCAAAGGGTGCCTTGAACTGCAAACGTTTGGGAGCCACTGGCTTATGTCATACATAGACAAGTGTGTAAAGCATTATGCTAATTCCCAGACCCCGCATGGTCTCCTATGTATGCAACGCTGCAGATCCCCAGCCAGGGGAACCATCCAGCAAATATATAACATATATGAGAAGCTAACTGGTCCTCCACTGCGCATGGATGACATTGCAGCCATCGCTATATCCTAGTGCTTCATGTTTGTCTAAATGATCAGATGAATGCTACCAGAAACCATTATGATAACTCTGTTACGAAACAGGTTGGAGTTGATTTTCTTAGATGGTTTTGTGGGCCTAAAGAAAAAGTACGGCAATCAATATCCACTTTCTGTAGTGACCAGCCCCTTTGTACTAGAGATGTCATGAAAGAAAACACTCATGAGTTTCTAATGTTTGTTCAGGATGCACATTTTAAGCTCTTGTGTAGGCATCTACAGCTGAACAACATTATTCTGGCTGAGACACAAATCTAACTCTTTCTGCACATGTTACATCTGCCCCAGCTGCAGTGCACATGGTTTTGCCCATTTTGAGAACAAATTTGTACTGCGATCAGATCAGAATAAGGGCCAAAGTGTATTACCAGTTCTATCTAGTCCCTTTCTGTTTATCTGCCGCAGTTTCTGTACAGATCCAGTAAGCCTCTTCTGGCATCAGCCCCCCAGTGTCTCACCAATTCTTCAGTGTGTCTCCAGCTCCAACTTTTGCATCCCTCTGGCCCAGCCCACTGAAGCTTTCTTTTGTGTCATATGGTTGTTTCTCTTTACATCAGTGGTACTTGAATATCTAGAAACAAAGGGCCTTATTCTGGTTCACTCACAAAGGCAAATTCCTTCTCAAATGGACAAAACCATGTGCACTGCAGGGGGCAGATGTAACATGTGCAGAGTGAATTAGATTTAGGTGTGGTTTTACGTCAAAGTGAGATCTATATTGCAGTGTAAAAATAAAGCAGCCACATTTTCCCCGCACAGAAACAACTCACCCATATCGAATTCTCTCTGCACAAGTTACATCTGCCCCACCTGCAGTGCACATGGTTTTGTCCATTTCAAAAGGAATTTGCCTTTGCGAGAGAACCAGAATAAGGGCTAAAGGCTCCCCAAACACTGCATCCATCTATAATCCCTGGCTGCACTGCTATACTGGTCAACAGGGCACAGTGAATGATTATGGAATGATTTATGTGTGGGCTGCTGTTGCTGGGCTTACTACTCCGTGCCCCTCTTAAAGGTGGCATCCAGAAGTCTATGCCTTCTTTCTCAGGGAGTTCCATCCCTGCCTTTGCTGTCAGAATCTTGCTGGGACATCAACACATCTTCAGTCTTTATGTCCCAGCTCAATACTATGCTAGTGCAGCTAGTGGCAGTAGATAATGCTCTAATATCCATATAAGTAAATGGAGAACATATTGAAATGAAGGGCCTCATTCTTATTTGTACACAATGCCAATATTTATGCAACTGAGCAATTATCGAAGACCCTGCATGCACCGCATGGTTGCACTGTCAGTGAGACAATAGACCTTTGTGATATTGGTTGCAGTGATCATTTATTCTCAGAGACTGTTCTTGAGTGCAAACGGAGTGGCTGCAAACACAAAGGTGTGTCATGACCGTTTTTAGGGCATGTCTCACATCTCTCGTGGCCATTCTGGGAGACTGTGGACACATACAAGGGGCCGATATTCCATAGATTTGCATTGATGCTTTATATGTGTACACAGTTGCACATATTTTTGCAATGGCTCTGGTGGGCATCTCTTAATTTTTTGGGCGGCTTTTCCACTTAGATTGTTTCTCTAGCCCAGGGGTGGTAAAACCTGTCCTCAAGATCTACCAACAGTTCATGTTTTTCAGGCCAACTGTGGATCTATAGTAAGAATGAATGCAGCATGTTTGAAAATGTGACAGTTAGTAATGACTACAGCTGTGCACCAGTAAGATGATCTGGGGAATGTGACAGTTAGTAATGACTAGAGAGCACCGGCTAGGTGATTTTGAAAAAGTGGTAGATTTAAGAGACCGATTTGGCCGCCCCTGTTCTAGCCCGTAGGCTGAAAAACTGCAGCTGCATAGGCTCTAGCATACAAATTGTAATCAGGCCATGATTTGAACATCATAGTATATGAGGAAATGTATGGCAGGATCTGATAACACATATGGCCAATCCCAGATCAGCAATTTTACTAGGGAACATTGAACTTGAGATGGGGAAATACAGAAGGTGGCTAAATAACAAGGGGGAGATATTATCACTGGGCCAAGCTCAGACAAAGGTCTAAATCTGCAGATCGAACTCTGCTAAATACTTGTGAGGACACTATTCTACAGTCTCAACTGCAAAGGGTCAGCCCCTAGCATATCTCCAGCAAGGCATCCCTGGGACACACCTGGGTGACGACACACTTAGGACACTGCTAAAGTAGCAGACCAAGCTTGTCTTAAAGAGGAGGCTAATAACTCCCATTGTTTCTGTACTCAGTGCACCCAGGAACACCAGACTTGCCAATAGGCCTTTAGGGCTCAGCCACCAGTAGAAGGAAAGCAGTGAGACCTGGCTATATAAGCTCTGAACTGGCAGAAGAGGTTCATGAAGAGAAAGGAGAACATTTTTTTTTTACTCTCAGGTGCCTCAAAATAATTAACATGCAAATGAATATACTACAGAGAATAACTGGATAAAATTGCTCTTTTCATACAGTCTGAGGGCAATAACTGGTTATGGAGGCCAGTGGCAGGAGACCATGCTTACGGGTGTGGCTAGCTTTCAGAAGATGTGTGGCCAGATATGACAGAGGCATGGCAAACTATTAGCATGGTCTGGGCCCCCTTTAAATATTTATACAGAAAGTACTCATAGTACATGTATGATAATGTACCAGGATAATAACAGCAATGCACTGTAGAACATACACCATAATGTGCAGTATAACATTACACCGGCATAATCTGTAACTCAAGGGCACAGTCTGGAGTCTAATCCCTAGAAGAGGAGGTGGGCCCTTAGGAAGTGGGGTCCACTGGGGTTTCCTCTGTACCGATCTGACATGATAAAGGTTATGAGAAAGTTCTACTTATTACGCTTTTATGTACACAGAACCATCTACACCAGAGGTTCCCATCCTTAGTCCTCAAGTACTCCTACCAGTTCAGGTTTTCCAAGTCACCCAGCAGGAGCAATGTGTATCACCAACTGTCACATTTTAAAAATCCACAGTCTATAGGTGACCTGGAAAATGTGAACTGTTGAGGGTACTTGAGGACCGGAGTTGGGAACCACTGGTCTATGCAATGCCCAAGTCTCTGGCCAACATGCGGGTTCCTTATCCACGGTAGATGGACCTATTGTTGGGCTAATTGAGCTTGCAGCAGCGTCAGAGATGTTCAGATATTTGTTACCATAATTTGGTAAAAATATTGAACAGCCTTGCATCAGCTGAACAGAATTGAAAATCATTATCTTGCACTCTGAAATAGCTGACTGCATAAGGATTCTTGGAAGATGTTCCGGAGATCACAATGCTTTCACCAGACAAGGGTTGGGACTGCAACAGCAGAAACACAAGTCCATGAGATTCACGTGTACTGGAGGGAAATGCTTAAATCGCAATAAACGCAAACCCCGCAGTCAAAAGAAATAGAGACCCTTATATGTAAAATATTTTACAAGCAGAGAAAAACAAATAAACATGATCTATTGTTTTCATGTATAACCATTTTATTGACTGTATCAGTAGACTGGGTGCCTATAATCTACTCCAATGGTGATTTATTTTTGTTGCTACAAAATGCAGTGGTGTCAAAAGCTATCAGCCAATCATTAATCAATCTGTCTAGTACATGTTAATGAATCTGAATGATTGCTGTAGTGTTTTGCAGTCTGTAAATAATCCCGATGTGTTTATTCTGAAATGTGTGTAAATATAAAGAGATGCTTATTTGGTTAAATAATCACTTTTAAGGTCACTTAATTATCTACCAGGTTTATTACATGGTAGTTCCTATGATTAAAATGTATTTAAATATACAGTACACAGCTCTCCCTATTAAACATGGATACAATTCTATTCTCATCTGTGATAATACAAGTGGGCATGCCTTAATGATTTATACAACAGAGGTAAAATAGTATAGAATCATCACCGTATGCGCACAAATTCGGGAATATTAATCCATTTTATTCATCTATAATGCTGGAACTGCTGCCGTCTGTTCTCTGTAAAAGCAGCCAGGTAAAATACTTTGCTGAAGATGACTTAATATGTCTACAAAGAACTACATGACATTGGTTAGTGTTCTGAACTTGAAAGCAAGTGTTTATCAAATATAGGAAGTCCTACATTTTCCGGAGCAGCCAAACTATTGAATTCCGAAAGGATGTTTTATACTACAGGAAATGGACAGGACATTATAGAAAATATGATTGACAAAGCCCAGATGAGACTTCATTATGCATGTGCAGGGTACCCCTGCTCTAGGGAGGACTGCACCTGCATAATCAGTAACGTATAATTAGGTGACCTCCCACCAAAAAACTTTCAGGCCGCTGACCAGCCAATTGTTCTCCACCCACTCCCTGTACCTTCTCCTTGTCAGGGGATATTTCTTGGCCTCTGCCACAGGTCGATGGTCCCATCAGGGGTTCACTGTTGGTCCACTGTAGACCATTAGTAGTCAACCTGGTGACTGTCGACATAGACATTGTCTCTATGATCAATACCAGTGGTTCTCAACCTCGGTCCTCAAGTACCCCCAACAGTTCATGTTTTCTAGGTCACCCGGCAGATGCACTCATTACTCACTGACACGTTTTAAAAGATCTACAGATGAAGCTAATTATTTCACTTGATTCGGTTTGCCATTTTCTACTACTAAAGCCGTGTACACACGGCATCGATTTTTGCTAATATTGCAGGGCTATATGGTTACTGAGCGACCATATTGCCCGCGATGGGAGTGTGCACCGGCAATATATCAGTGATCGTTGGTCGCAGGAACATGCTCCTGCGACCAGCTGATTTCCACTGCCGGGCTCTCCCGGCATATTCTTTTTCATAAGCGACCATCTCTGGTCGCTGATGAACAGGAGACACTGAGCAATATATCTCCCCCGTGTGTACACAGCTTAAGTCCTGGGCTACGCACAGACTTCCCACAGTGGTGAAATAATTTGATGGTGATCGGCTTGCGAATGGATTTGCAGCTATTCACAAGCCTGTGATATTTTCACAAGCTGTGCTAAACAATTTGTAGGCATGAACAGAGCAGGATTTTACAATGGCGGGAAGGCGTATACCTGATCGCTGGGCTCTGAAATTGAATCGGCCCAATTGATATGGGTATGCCAGCAGATGCGCCCACAGTGAAGATGCGTTGTGTGCAAGCCATTGCTGGCACACACCAAGTTATGACCCTGGTCTGCAATACCAGCTGCTGTGGGACCATTGGAGTAAGTACATACCTCCCAACATGTGAATATTCAGGATCGGGGTGCTCGTAAACATCCAAAAAATGGGCGTGGTCTCTGCCAAGGGGATGTGGATTTCTGCACTTTGGGGACATGGCCAGCACACATGTGAATATTAGGAATCGGGGTGCTCGTAAACATCCAAAAAGGGGGCGTGGTCTCTGCCAAGGGGATGTGGATTTCTGCACTTTGGGGACATGGCCAACACTGTATAAGCTGATAGCCCCAGATGGGAAGCAAGTCAGTCAGTCACAAATAACCATGAAAATAGTGACAGTTGGAAGGTATGTAAGTATAAATATATGGGTGCAGGCTGTTTGTCCCATGCCCCTCTGGTCCCATTGTAGATACTTAAATGAGCAGATCCTACTTTGCCAATTTCGCAAAGAACATCACATTTTGGTGAAAAAGTGATGAGTATAATTTCATGTATGTCTCATACCATTGGCAATGTCTCATACCAATGAAAGTTTAAGGGGTACCTAATTTTTTCTAAGTAGGTATGCCCTTTATCTCCTCCCTTGGCTGTCTACAGCATGCGTTAATACTGAATATCAGATGTAAACAAACATATTGGATCACCATGTGATCTCAGTCCTACCTCTTCTGAGCAGTCATACTCACACTGCTGCATGTTGTTGCATCAGTTCTCCGGCTATACACTAGCACTGTCTCCTGCTGCATCAATTCTCCTGCTGTACACTAGTGCTCAGTCTCCCGCAACAGTTCTCCTGATGTACACTAGAGCTCAGTCTCCCGCAACAGTTCTCCTGATGTACACTAGTGCTCAGTCTCCCGCAACAGTTCTCCTGATGTACACTAGAGCTCAGTCTCCCGCAACAGTTCTCCTGATGTACACTAGTGCTCAGTTTACAGCTGCATCAATTCTGCTGTACATTAATGCTCACTCTCCTGCTGCATCAGTTCTCCTGCTGTACGCTAGCGCTCACTCTCCTCCTGCATCAGTTCACCTGCTGTATCTATGCTAGTTCACAGTCTCTTGCCGCATCTGTTCACCTGTACACTAGTGCTTACTCTTCTGCTGTATGCTAGTGCTCCGTATCCTGCTACATTTGTTCCTCTGCTATATGCTAGTGCTCAGTTTCCTGCTGAATAAGTTCTCCTGCTGTACTCTAATTCCCAGTCTCCTCCTGTATCAGTTCCTCTACTGTACACTAGTGCTCCGTCTCCTGCTGAATAAGTTCACCTGCTGTGCACTAGCTCAGTCTCCTGCTGCATCAGATCTTCTGCTGTATGCTAATGTGCAATCTCTTTCTGCATCAGTTCACCTGCTGTACACTAGCTCACTGTCTCTTGCTGAATTGGTTTACCTACACTAGCTTGGTCTCCTGCTGCATCATTTCTCCTGCTGTACACTAGCACACAGTCCACTCCTGTCTCAGTTCTCCTGCTGTACACTAATGCTCAGTCTGCTGCAGTATGCTAGTACTCAGTCTCCTGCTGCATCACTTCTACTGCTGCACACCAGCGAACAGTCTACTCCTGTCTCAGTTCTCCTGTTGTACACTAGTTTTTAGTCTTCTGCTGCTTTAGTTGTCCAGCTGTACACTAGTGCTCAGTCTCCTGCTGCATCAGTTCTGCTGTACACTAGTGCTCAGTCTTCTGCTGCTTTAGTTCTCCTTCTGTATACTAGTGCTTAGTCTCCTGCTGCATCACTTCTGCTGTACGCTAGTGCTCAGTCTGCTGCAGTATGCTAGTACTCATTCTCCTGCTGCTTCAGTTCTCCTGCTATAAGCTAGTGCTCAGTCTATGGCTGTATACTAGTTCCCAGTCTCCTCCTGCACCAATTCCTCTGCAGTACACTAGTACTCAATCTCCTGCTGAATAAGTTCACCTGCTGTACACTAGCTCAGTCTCCTGCTGTATACTAGTTATCAGTGTCTTGCTGCATCAGTTCTCCTGCTGTACACTAGTTCTCAGTCTGGGTGCACACTAGCGCACAAACTATTCCTGTCTCAGTACTCCTGATGTACACTAGTTCTAAGACTTCTGCTGCATCAGTTATCTTGCTGTACACTAGTGCTCAGTCTCCTGCTGTATGCTAGTGCTCAGGCTTCTGCTGCATCACTTCTCCTGCTGTGTGCTAGTGCTCAGTCTCCTGCATCAGTTCTATTGCTGTTCACTAGTGCTCAGTCTGCTGCAGTATGCTAGTTCTCAGTCTCCTGCTGCTTCAGTTCTCCTGTTATATGCTAGTGCTCAGCCTTCTTCTGTTATATGCTAGTGCTCAGTCTTCTTCTGCTTTAGTTCTACTGCTGTACACTAGCTCAGCCTCCTGCTGTACACTACTGCGCAGTCTTCTCTTGCATCAGTTCACGTGCTGTTCCATAGTGGTGAGTGTCCTGCTGTACACTAGTAGGCAGTTTCCTGCTATATCAGTTTCCCTGTTTTATCACTGGTCAGTTCTCATTTTAAACCTACAATTGCCAACACTCCTGTTGTTCTCTAAAGCTATGTACCCACACTTTGTGTTGCTTTAGATTTGCTTTAGATCTTCCCATTCAATTTGGCATTAGATCTGTACTTTTGCATTCGATTCGATTTCACAGTGTAGGCACAATGGGCCTTATTCTAGTTCATTCTTTCTGACAAAATCCTTCTTAGATGGACAAAACCATGTGCACTGCAGGTGGGGCAGATGTTACTTGTGCAAAGAGAATTAAATTTGGGTGGGGTTTTACTTCAAAGTGAGATCTATATTGCAGTGTAAACATAAAGCAGACAGTATTTACCCTGCACAGAAACAAAATAACTCACCAAATCTAATTCTCTCTGCACATTTTACATCTGCCCCCCTGCAGTGCACATGGTTTTGTCCATCTAAGAAGGATTTTGTCAGAAAGAGTGAACTAGAATAAGGCCCAATGAATGTACTCATTCGATTTTACTGGATCGAATTCGAGATTTCTTTGGCTGCACAGTCTATTTTTCTTTTCGATTTTGAGAAAACGGGAGCGAAAATGTCCTAAAAACCATTCGATGTGTATTCGATTTTGCTTCTTTAAGCAAAATTGAATCGAAACAGGGAAAATCGAAGCGTCTGTACACAGCTTTAAGAGTATATTTACTAAAAGTTGATTTTCAGCTATTTCGGATAGAATATAAACAATGTCAGTTGATGATGGACTTCCAAGGCTAAAACACCCATTTAATTTAAAAAATCATCTGTTGGTGCATGTGTGTTTTTAACTTGGAAGCCCAGAATCAATTAAGATTGATTTAATTAAATCTAAAAAGTGCTGAAAATCTATTAACATCAACCTTTAGTAAATACAGTATACCACTAATTGCTGGTTTTGGGTTTCAGCTACAACAGTTCTCCCGGCTGTATCTATGAGCACCAACTCTTCAATTATGGGTTCCATTTACTAAGCCAGTGATTTTCAATCTGTTTAACTTGCAGCACACCAAACAAGATGTTAAAATTGCCAAGGTACACCATTATGCCCTCACAGTAAAAAATACAAACCCATTGGCCCCCCATATAATAAAAACAATCACAATGGTCCCCACGGGCAACAAAAATAAAATACATTGGCCCTCGCATGAAAACAATAGACCAGTGAAGAACAGTTGAACTGGTGTTGGCAGTAAACTGGTGTGGACTTCTCTAGATCTGGTGGCACACTAGCTCAAGGCACACTAGGGTGCCACGGCACAGTGGTTGTAAAATGCTCTACTAAACCTTGGAGAAAGAAAAAGTGGATGTAGATTGTCATGATTGTCAGGATCTGAACTTGTACCCGGCATTTACCCTGTGGGTCAGTGGAGGGCACTGGAAACCATAATGAGAGATCATATACAGGAGAGAGACTGATGATCTCACAAGGGCAAGGTTGGTGAATTCCCAGGACAGAGGCAGGAAGTTTAACTTGCCAATGGCCCCTCAAGGAGCTTTAAATTTTACTGCACCTGACGGGCAGGTTGCGGCTATCTGCTGGAGTCTCTCTGGACCTTCGATGTGGGAACAGGTGGTATAACTGGAGAATGTAGAGGACAAGGTAGTATATGTAGGTATGAGCCTGAGAACCAATGATGAACAATCGGATGGTTGACGGAGAGTAACTGGATTCGGTCTGGGAACCAATGTTTGCAGGCTTTGGTCTGAGAACTGATGGTATCAGGCTTCTGTCTGGGAACTGATAAAAGCAGAACACTCTTAGAACCGATGATAGCAGCCTTCGGTCTGGGAAAAGATGTTAGCTGGGTCCTGTGCTGAATAACCTGGACTGTGCAACAGTATAGATTCTGGTAGCAGATGGAGACCAGGAAGCAGGAGAAGCAGGAGAACTCAGGTATCCAGGTAAGCCTGGAGCCTTGGGAGCTGACACTGGAGATACTCACAGGAAAAGACAATTGTTCAAGGCCCTGGAAGATTCTGGGATTCCTACTTATATCCCCCTTAGTGGCTGTTCATTGGCTGCTTCCCACAGCAGCAGTTTGGACAGAACCAGGAAGTGAGTATACCTGGGTTTACCTTGCTGGAGTTGCTGGACTGGTGTGCAGGGCCTATGGGGAACGCCAGGTGACAAGCAGCCAAAGTGGCACAGAGTCATCATGCCATACAGCGCTGATGACCGATCTGCAGCCATGTGAAAGGCTCCGAAATAATTTGTTAGACGCCTACCATCGAATGATGTTTACACTGGTCATAAGTCATCGCATCTGCCGCATAGCCCAGGACTTACTCAGCGGCTGCGATGAAAGCACGAACATCCGTATTATACTAACATCACTTACCCTCCCCTAAAATGCTTGGGAATGCCTGTGGGGGGGGGGGGGCAGTTCGGGGGAAGATCACTCTGCAGCTGGTGATTACTGAAGAGATGCACACAGCATCTCTTCAGTGCACGGAGGGAGCACTGGGCACTCCCCCAAAGTGACAGAAATGGGGGTCACTGTGCTAGGCCATGCCCCTCTGTCTCAGACCACACCCACCTGACTCATAGCCCCACCCCATTTGTGGAGGCCACTGTGGCAGGTCGTGATTTTGAAGGTACAAAAGTTGGGAGGTTTGCAACAATAGCAATGGTATATAATACAATAACTACAGCTGCCACCACATCATGCAGTTTAAGGGACAGACAGACAAGGGACAGACATGACCAGTGGTAGAAACTTCTTCTACCAAGTTTGCTCACAGAGCCACTGGCCATGCCCCCACAGTTGGAAAAATGAGGGCGTGGCCTCACTGGAGTCTTGTGATTTGTAGGCAATGCCCCCAAATTTCCAGATTGCCACCTGAATATTTTAAAGGTTGGGAGGTATGTCTAAGCTACCAGAAAGAAGAAACTGGAGACCTACCATGAGGTGGGAGAATGTGAGTTTAGAAAGTGAAAAACTGTTTTTTATTATGTTTGTGTACGTATTTATTACGGTATGTTTAATCTTTTCCTAACCACTTATATATATATGATTTAGATTCTGCTTTTACCGTCAGGGCCGCTGATAGGGGGGTGCCAGGGGTACAGCTGTCCCAGGCCCCTGCCTCCCGGCGGCCAGGCGCGCACAATACACAGTCCAGCCTGCAGAGCGCCGAGCCTAGGATACAGAGGGGCTCGGCGCTCTGCAGGCTGCACTTTGCACTGAGTGCTCCGAGTCCCGGAGGGAGAAGATGCTGCGCCGCCGCCACCGCTGGTAAGTAATAGTAATTGGGGGGGTGCCAGCGCACGCGAGGGGGGGGGGTGCTGCTGGGGGCCCGGGCTGAAGGTCAGTCCCGGGCCCCAACATTACTAGTGGCAGCCCTGTTTATCATAGATAGGGGGAGCCAGGGGTACTGACCCCCTGAGCCCCCCACCCCCTTAATCTGGCCCTGCCTGTGATCATGTATACACCACCCTGCCTTAATGAAGGACCCGCCTCAGTTTATGTCACCCACCTGGGTCACACCCGGGTTGGAGCCGGATAAAAATTTCCAGAAATCGTGCGATGCGGGTATTTGGTATAAAAGCTGTATAACAGTGAGTTATTATCAGAGAGTTCTCACATTTTTGCTTTAAAGTGCCAATCATTCACATGCCAACGTCAGCTTGGTTTTGCAGTGTAAATGATGCCCACAAAAAAAACTCTCAGGAAGGGAAAGATATATTAACAATTTTTTGTTTACTAAATTAAAGGCTGTTTTCACTTACTTTTCACATTATTATTTGTACCACTTGAATGCAATATAGGTTAGCAGTTTTCATGGAATACTGCTCCAACCCCTTTCATTGGCACCAGTAACCAGATCGTGTCTAATACTTATAAAGGGAAACGTATTCTGGCCGATGTATAATAAAATAATATTTAAAAAACCCTTGTGAGCGGTAAGCTTCATCTGACGTAATCATGGGGCACAAACAGTAAAAATGAAGCTGTGCAGAGTTCAGCTTTAACAGTTCATGCTAATCACGGGGCTCACTGCAATATGCCTGCCCCGCACAGCTTTCTCTGCCCAGTGCAATGAAGGGGCCAGTGGGATCAGCTTTGTGTGTCCAATGTGCCTAGGCTGATCTCACCGCGTAGGGGTCACCCAACCAATGGTCGATATGCACTGGGTGGACCACTGAAGGTCAACATGGCTTAGGCCAACACAGGTTGACAGTCAAAAGGTCGGCAAGGGTTTTTCACTTTTTTTGTCCTGAATATCGACATGGTTGACATGGACACCATATCGGTGCCCTCCACTCACCATGCTTTGGGCTTGGTGCCTCCCTACGCTCGGCACACTATTATATTCTCCCTCCATTCCCTAGTGGATGGTAGGGCATGAAATACCACCTGTAGGCAAGTTAGCTCCCCCCAAAAAAAACGTGTCAACCTTTTGACTGTTGACCTAATGCTTGTGTCGACCTTCCATCCATCCTTCCATCCATGTCAACTTTTTTAGGATGGTCAACCCAATGCATGTCAACCTTTGGTGTATCAACCTAACGACTGTATACCATCTCAACTAAATGATACTCATCATCCAAGGGACCGATGATCGTGTTTTGGTGAGGACTGCCAGTCATCACGGCTCTCTGCTTCTCCTGTGACCCGATGCATTAAAGTGATGCTGCAAAGCGGCTGCTCACTTTACAGCACTGGAAGTCACAGCAGCAGGTAGCCTCAATGACTGGAAGCTCGGATCAGCGATCTCCAGGTGTTGGTAAGTATGAGTAGCGGTGGGCGGGTCAAAGGTGAGGGGAGGTGTTTTGCAACAGGTGGGAGGTGCTGGCGATGGTGGTAGCCGTGGTGATGATTTGGCTGAGGAGTAGCATCGCAGGGACAGAGCTTTCTCACAAGCTCTGTACCTGCTTTCAATCATTTATACATCAAAGCTATGTAACCAATTATGACGTTGCGGATTGACCCAATATTATCACAAGAGATGCGCATCATCAGTAATAAATCGCCTCCAAAATCGCCCGGCTCCAAAATCCTCAAACCATTTTACATTTTCCCCCCCGGCCACAACAAAACACACTTCCTGAGGCAGCTGCCTTAGCTGGGTTACTGTAGGCATTTCCCTACCACAGGTGAATAATAATGTATTACAAAGCACTTGGAGTTTATAATAAACATAATTGAACTGCAAGAATAAATATAAATACATTTGTTTGCTTTTCTTTAAAAAAAATAAACTGTAGATCTTCTGTAATACATGTGAAGTGATTTCATAAATTACCTCAGCAGCACAAAAATCCCAAACATTTCAATCTGTATGATTGCTACAATGTGTCAAAACACCTGTATATCAAGCTCATTATTTCCCTCCGCAGACAGGATTCCAGTGATTGTACAGCTCTGTATAAAATGCATGTAAAGTGCCTCCTTTCTCTTTCCACAAATACAAAGAGTGGAAATTGCCGAGCATAATACTTGTACGACTGCACTTCACTTCTTGTTTTTATAAAGAGCACATCAACCTTATTGTTGAAATCATTTGTACATTAAAAATAATATTTTTAAGGTATATATTCATTTTTTTTAATCATTGAATACTGTAGTTACCTATACTTAACATGCTTATTAAAAATATTTGTTGTGTCTGTTTTTTTTTAATTGAAACTAAAGGAATTGTCTTATATTCCTCAAATATAATTCATGTACCTACTTTATACGATATGTATGTTTAATAACAATAGAAGCTGATATATGATTGGAACATTTTAAGTGATGGTCTTCCTTTTGAACTGTAATTTTGCACAAATGTTCCTCCAATGGGGTACAATCAATTGATGTCGAAAGAGAGTTTTCGACATGAACAGGTCGGAAGGGGTTCCGATCAATTTAATGCTAACTTTTTTTTTGGCAGGTCGGAATGTTCCTGCTTTTGACAGAAACACAGCCAAAACCGAAAGGTTTAGGCAATGTTTCCGGCAATCTCAATCCGACACCAAAAGATGTCGGACTGAGGCAGGGAGGACAGCGCCGGGTGAGCAGCAGCAGTTTACATGGCGCAGTCCTCCTGTCCGCCACCTCCCGTACCCTCCCATTGCCTCTCGTACCCACCCACCGCACTCTCTTGTCCCGTGCCAGTCGGGTAAGCATCAATCAGCGACCAAAGCCGACATCCGGATTTGGCCACTGCATTGAATAATAGATGAAGGGTCCATTCCACCAAAATAATTTCAGAATGGATTCGGAACATACCCATTGGTCCACTAAAAGGCATAATGTTGTATGTGGATTTCATCCTGAAACTGGGGGCCTAATTCTTGTTGGCTTGGTAAGCAGAGAAAATCACTGCTTACCGAGCGCTGAAACCCCGCCCCCACTCGGCACATCCCTTCGGTACCATGCTAGGGGATCCCTTCAATTAACTTTCCTGTCAGGATGATTTGCCGTTACTGCGGAGCTTAGTAAATTTTGCCCAATGTGTCTAATTCAGATTTGATCACAGCACATTTTTTCTAAATTTCAGTGTAAAAATAAAGCAGACACTATTTACCCTGCACAGAAACAAAATATCTCACAAATGTAAATCTGTCTGTGCAACTTGCATGCATCATGGTTTTGCGAATTAGAGAAAAAAAAAATTCTTTGCAATCCAATCTGAATTAGGCCAATAAACGAACTTCAGCTAAATTGTTGCACCTCACCGGTGCTGTACCTCTGTCCATAGTATCCTCACCAGTGCTGTACCTCTGTTTATAGTATCCTACCAGTGCTGTACCTCTGTCCATAGTATCCTTACCAGTGCTGTGCCTCTGTTTATAGTGTCCTACCAGTGCTGTACCTCTGTTTATAGCATCCTACCAGTGCTGTACCTCTGTCCATAGTATCCTTACCAGTGCTGTACCTCTGTTTATAGTGTCCTACCAGTGCTGTACCTCTGTCCATAGTATCCTTACCAGTGCTGTACCTCTGTCCATAGTATCCTTACCAGTGCTGTACCTCTGTCCATAGTATACTGACCAGTGCTGTACCTCTGTCCATAGTATCCTCACCGGGGCTGTACCTCTGTCCATAGTATCCTCACCGGGGCTGTACCTCTGTCCATAGTATCCTCACTGCTGCTGTACTTCTGTCCATAGTATCCTTACCAGTGCTGTACCTCTGTCCATAATATCCTTACCAGTGCTGTACCTCTGTCCATAATATCCTCACCAGTGCTGTACCTCTGTCCATAGTATACTTACCAGTGCTGTACCTCTGTCCATAGTATCCTCACTGGTGCTGTACCTCTGTCCATAGTATCCTCGCTGGTGCTGTACCTCTGTCCATAGTATCCTCGCTGGTGCTGTACCTCTGTCCATAGTTTCCTCACCGGTACTGTACCTCTGTCCCATAGTAACCTAGCTGGTGCTGTACCTCTGTCCATAGTATCCTAGCTGGTGCTGTACCTCTGTCCATAGTATCCTCACCGGTACTGTACCTATGTCCCATAGTATCCTCATCGGTACTGTACCTCTGTCCAATAGTATCCTCGCTGGTGCTGTACCTCTGTTCATAGTATCCTCACTGGTATTGTTCCTCTGTCCATAGTATCCTCACTGGTGCTGTACCTCTGTCCATAGTATCCTCACTGGTGCTGTACCTCTGTCCATAGTATCCTCACTGGTATTGTTCCTCTGTCCATAGTATCCTCACTGGTGCTGTACCTTATATCATAGTAGATCATTATTTTGTATAGCAAGATTATTAGCTGGTTAATCAGGATAGTCTATCAACACAAACACAGGCTCAGCAGATGCAACCAAACAAATGGCTGTCTGCAGCAGCTGTGTGGCAAGGCCCAGATTTATGTTACTTCATCCATTTCGGTCTTTGTTTAGAACCACACACCAAAGCCCCCCCATTTATCTGTAGAAAATATCTTTTAAAAAAAAATTTTTTAGCCTACTTCTACATGTATAGATTAATAAATTATTTATTTAAAACATAAAAATAATGATGTCCAAGTGAGCTGGATGACTTCCTGCACTTCTGGGTGGTGCACTTGTATTCTCAGGAACGAGGGTCTCCTTTCAGCAGTTGAAAGCTACTGTACAGCCAATTAAAGTTGCAGGTAAACTTCAAAGAGTCTTCCCAGTTCCCACCACTTCTGATTCTTCTACCCATCTGTATTTGCTACATGTAAGACTCGTCTTATTTCACACCACTAATCAGATGATCATTTATATCAGAACCTGTTATGAAAATCATTATGTACATTAGTAAATTATGTGATGAAGAGTGGAAAAGTGGACCAATGGGGAAGTAGCTCTTATGGATTCAGTATGAAATCCCGGCGGTGGGGATCCCGGCGTTCAAAATCCAGACGCAGGAATCCCGACCGCCGAAATCCCGACAAGGGTGGGACGTGGATCGCCCCCCCCTTGCGGGCTCGCTGCGCTCGGCACGCTAATTTATTCTCCCTCCAGGGGTGTCGTGGACACCCACGGAGGGAGAAAGTGTCGTGATTTCGGTGGTCGGGATTCCAGCGTCGGGATTCTGAACGCCGGGATCCCGACCGCCGGGATTTTAACTGCATCCCGCTCTTATCAACCAACCAGCTTCTACTAATAATTTTACAGAATCTACTTGATCAATGCTACCTCAATGCTAATTGGTTGCTATGGGCAATTTCTCCAATGGTCCACTTCACTCTTATCACTGCTTGATACATCAGTCCTTTTTCTTTATGACGCATGTAGAAATTCGTATTGCCTCATTCATTTGGTTTGATAGTTTTGTATAGTCTATGTTGAACTTTCACAGAACCATTTGCCCATTTATTTAGAGTAAAAAGCCTGTTAATTACAGCTTAACCTGTCTAATGAAACAAGTAGCTTTACTAATCCTGAATTGTAAAAAAAAAAAAATCTTTTTTTTTCAATCCCATATAAGACACATGTAAACCGCAAGGGTAGTGTGTTGCTTAGGCTAAGGCTGGGCTGTTTGCTAAATTAAGCCATTGTGACTCAAAATCCTCCTTTAATAAGGTTCATACTGTCTACAACTTCATCATTTTCTGCTGAATGATAATTACGTTATTCAATCATGTTCAAGGTTTTAGTGAGAGCTAGCATTGATTGATTAACTTCAATTACCATGCTTACATTTGCATAGATAAAAACTGCTTTTCAATTTGTGAGTGGCAAAGCAGTGGAAACCCTGTGCTGATATTTGCATTTCAATGTGAACAGTAAAGAATAAAGGTGGGAGAGAGGTCTGATCAGTGCTAAGCCCTTTCTGCTTCAGTGCTTAAGCATTTTTCCATAAACACTCTTGTTATGACGATGTTAGTTTGCTCAGGCCATTCGGAGGTAACTGATGGAAGCTTTGCTCTTCCAGCTTGCATAGAATATTAACCCGCTGAGCTCCTAAGAAACCTTAATGATGGGAGATGTTTTCCAGCTCTATCTATAAATTCCTCAATGAAAATGGTTATTTTTACCCTCGTTATTCGGGGGCATGGTTGACTTATGTGCTATTCCCTTTCAAACACCCTATAATAAGGCTGCAGTTTTATTTTCCTATGACTGTAGACTAACACAGAGTTGACCAAAATGAAGAGGAGACATTTATGACAACTGGTGCAAAGGTAAAAGATGCTGTAACTATAGTAACCTCAGTTGCAACTATGAATACATGTAAATACTCAATAATAATATAGGTTGGGTGCAATTTTCTTTGATGGCGCTATGACGCCTGCTTGAAAAATACACTATTCAGTACAGTTGCCGTTGTTTCTCTTACCTTCTCCATGATACCCTTTACTCCATCAGAGTAAAGGGGTGTATACACGGAGCGACATTGACTAAGCGATTTTGTCTATGGGCGATTTCGACTATACTAGAATTAACATACTTGGTTGGTATTTAATTGTGTACAGTACACCCCTTAATCCTGCCAATCATATTATAGTACCCTTTCTTTATATGACGTATTTGTTACAGAGTGGGATATAATGGTACGGTGTGGTAAAATATACGTATCATAATGGAATTGGCAGAGCCAGCAGCAGGGGTGATATAAGTTACCAAATCAAAATATGTGGCTCATGCTTTCTCTACAGTTTGGGGGAGCCGCTTGGGGGAGCGAGCGACAGCGGGGTCTGTGCGGGCCCGGGCGCCGGCACCCGCCTGGTGCACTAACAATCATCTGACTGTGATGACATGCTGCCGCAGTGCCGCCTGCCACTGCCCGCATGATAGCTGAGCATGGGAGGATAGTAGGCCGCATTATGTCAGAGACAAACAAATCCCTGCCTCACTAGGCTGTACACAGAGCCAGCTATTGGCTACTTTGTACAGGATGGGTGGGAGGTTGGTCGGATGGGCGGGCGGGCTGCGCCGGAGGGGGCACATCTCCTCCATTGTCTCTGGCTCTACTGTACTCAGCAGCCCCTGCTTCCCTCTCTCTCGGCCAGATTCTCTAAGCTTCGAAAGTGATAAAATGGAGAGTGATAAACAGCCAGCCAATCAGCTCCTGTCTGACATTTTTCAAACACAGTCTGTGACATGGCGGATAGGAGCTGATTGGCTGGCTGTTTATCACTCTCCATTGTATCACTTTTGAAGCTTAGAAAATCTGGCCCTCTGAGAGAAGAGGAGCAGGAGGGACCCGTCTTGTACTGGTGGTTACCTTTGCTGCAGCCTCGTGGACCCCGGGTGGTCGGGGCAGCACACAGTAATCTGCAGTGTACTACTGGGTAAAAAAATCCCAGGAGGCACAGCAGTGGGTTCAGAGAAGCATGTGCTGAGTTCTGATTGGAGGAGAGCCCAGCACTTGCTCCTCTGACCTCTGGAGATATATTTAGCAGCAGCAGGAAACGGGACCCCCACAGCACCCAATGCTGTCCAATCCAGCAGGCACATGAGTAGACCCCACACTGTGAGCAGCTACCACCAGCTATAGCCAGGAGCTCCTTCTCCTATTACTTCCCCTGCATATGGCTCACACAGGTCAGTGAAAATACACAAGTAATGAAGCTTATACAGAGTAGGGGAGAAGCAGAGAGTGGGCTACAGCCAGAGACATATAACCTGCTACCCTCCTACAGACTTACCATAACCTCTCCCCTCCTGCACACTTACCCTGACCTCTCTCCTAACCTCCCTTCCTGCAGCCTTTCCCCAACTTATCCCCTACAGCAGCCTTACCTCTCCCCTAACCCTAGCCTTCACTCCTGCAGCCTTACCTAACCTCTCCTTTTCCTTTTATACTGTATACAGTTTGTTTTAATATCAATATTAAATAATTTGTAAAGATCATCCAATCTTTCTAATTAAAAACATTTTTTCAATTGCTCAAGCGCTGCTACGGAGCCTTGTGCTCCTACCCCCTTTCTTCCTTACCTAACCTCTCCCCTCCTGCAGCCTTATCTTAACCTCTCACCTATCCATAACCTCCTCTCCCACAGTCTTACCCTAAACTCTCCCCTCCTGCTGCCTTACCCTAACCTCTCTGCTCGTGCGGCAATACCCTAACCTCCCATCCTACAGCCTTTCCCTCACCTCTCCCCTTTTACAGCCTTAAATTATTCTCTCCCTATCCCTAGCCTCCCCTCCCACAGCCTTACCTTATACTCTCCCGAACCCCAACCTCACCTCCTGCAGCCGCACCACCTCCGGTAGCCTTACCCTATTCTCTCCCCTAACCTCTCCTCTGGCAGCCTTACCCTAACCTCTCCCCTTTTATAGCCTTACAAAATTCTCTCCCTATCCCTAGCCTCCCCTCCCACAGCCTTACCTTATACTCTCCCCGAACCCCAACCTCACCTCCTGCAGCCGTACCACCTCCGGTAGCCGCTGTGCTCACCTGGCTCCAAGAGGGGTGGGGATGGTGCGGGCACCGCTGCAGCACTACCTGTCAACTGGCTCCATGAGGGGGGGCTCCCAAGTGCCACCCCCCAGTGGCCGGGACCCTAGGCAAATGCCTAAAGCTGCCTAGTGGTGGCGCCGGCCCTGTTCTAAATAAATAAAAAATAGAATCTGATTGGTTGCTATGGACAACATCCCATCTTGAATTAAACCCTCAACTTAGTAAATCAACCCCTGTATCCATGTGCATTGTGAATGGCGCCAACCCAAGAATAACCCGGTTTAGAGTCGCAGTGAGAATGGGTTTTGACTCTGAATGGAACTGTGTTCCAAATCTGGATCAGACCTGGGATTTTGGTGAAATAAGTCGTGGAGCATTCACAGTGCCCATTCATGCAATATACGCTCCGCAAATGGACGTGCGTTCAACTATATAGTAGCCCTGTAGTGTTGATGGATTTTTTACTTGTTTTGTCTTCTTTAAACAGTGTTTGAACTCTGCCGTGTCCCCATCTTCAAATATTTATTTTTATTGTGTAGCAAGAATGGATAAAACACGACACCTTTAATAAAGAATGGAATAATATTGTATGTAAATAATCCTGACCCGGGAACAGTTATTGTTATACGGTAATAAATATGCATATTAGAATAATGAAAAATGAAATTAGTTCTGAAATACAAACACTTTCTCTTGACCCAGTAAAAAAAGTAAATTGTTTTAACCTCTGTCCCTTGATGTTGCTGCTTCTATTATTCCAGAGGAAAACATTGTTGAAGTGTGTGAACATTTTAATTCATATTCTATCACGCAAACCGAATATAAATATAATGTATTTTTTCGAATAAAAAATCTTACAAGAAACTAAATATATACACATACAAGCACATTTATGGAAACACCCACACATTGCTATTGCTACATCTAGGAGCTTATTCAGGTCTATTGGCACGGCCACACGCATTCGCAAGGTGCCGATGTTTTGTCTTTGCGCATTTCTGTGTCACTTTAGAAAACCCTCTCTGAAATGTATTTGAACTCCATGGCATTATAGCAGACTAGATTTATATCCAAGCACAGCCATGCTCAACCTGCCGCCCTCTGCTGGCAATGCAGGCAACTTGGTGCCACTTAATTTTTACCTCTTCCTCATATATTGTTTTCTTTATTTCATTTTTTTGCATCTGCCCCTGGTGGGTGGACTGGGAATTACTCATTAGGGCAGTACTCAACAGAGACATGCCTACACCTGTCAGCCTTTGAGCCAATCAACTTATCTTCAACTTATCTTCAATGCAGAGATTTGCCTTTAAGGGCTTTACTCAATGGTTCGGGTAGCCAACAAATCTGGACATACTTATTTAATGCGTCCATTTTCAGCCGGCTTTTCCTCCAATGCAGGTTCAACTTTGCTTAAAGTCAAATCTGCTTCTGTGGAAATGGCCGCGTGTTTGACGAAACACATGGATCAGCAAGTGTTTCGCAGAGCCACATGTTTTATAATTGTGGCAGTTTTCCAGACAGCCAAAAAATTGGCACTTGGATTGAATAGTTTGAATGTAAATTTGACCAAACATTTGTGAAAAGTGCCGATTTCCCAGCTGTAGAAAACATTGGCACAGATTGAAGACCCCACAAAGGGTCTGAGTTAAGAGCAAAGCAAACAATGCAAGTATCTTTCTATTTGGAAGAAACCATGGGCCTGATTCAGACGTGGTCCAATCAGTGACCACTCCAGATAAGGTAGCCACACAGACTGCCACCAAAACCCTGCCAAACATCGCTGCCTGTGACTCACACTAGGGGAGCCAGTTGCTGTGGCTGTGCTGAGGCCCCACCTCTGGAGCTGCCACTGGTCACAATTCTGATGCGGCATTTAATTGGAAGAAGGTTACAAAATAAATGTGTTTAGTTGCCAAGGATATTTGGAATTGCTGAATTCAAAAAAGAGTTTGATTTATTTTTATTAAATTTTTCTATTTCTTGAGATAATGGATACCATCAAATAATAGGTAAATTAGCCAAGATCTTTGCATATGGGATAATACCAGAACATTGTAGTTGACACACACCACAAAGATTCTATAATAAGGGATTAGTCAGTTGACCCTTGGCAGTTGAGCTGCTCATGTTGTCTATTGTGGGGGGTTTTTTTGTCTCTCATCCGTGTATCTTAAAAATGTAAGCCAATTTAGCAAAAATCGATGACGTTTTCAGAATCGGGACCCCAAATTTTTCCTAAAATCGCTCTAATAGGATTGGTAATAAGCTGATTATTGATCAGTGTCATTAAATATGGGTGAAGGCTTCTCTCAGTACAGCCTCTTGGCCCTTATTCAGATCTGATCACAGTACAAATTTGTTTGGAAAATGGGCAAATCCATGTGCACTGCAGGTGGGGCAGATGTAACCTGTGCAGAGAGAGTTAGATTTGGGGGGGGTGTTGAAACGGAAATCTAAATTGCAGTGTAAAAACAATGCAGCCAGTATTTACCCTGCACAGAAACAAAATAACTCACACACATCTAACTCTCTCTGCACATATTACATCTGCCCCACCTGCAGTGCACATGGTTTTGCCCATTTTCCAGACAAATTTGTACTGCGATCAGATCTGAATAAGAGCCCTTGTGCGCTGAGTGTGATTGGTTGAACCTGCTCTTACACATTTTTTTTATTCTATTTTAAAATATTCAGCAAATTGTCAAACATTCAGCTTTCTTATTTCTATATCTGTCATCGCGTGCTGGGTGAAATAGCCGACATGAAGGGTCTGTGCTACCGGCAGATCAAGGGTGAATGATCAGAAAGTTAGAGTGCTATAGTACATGAGAGATGCATTAGCTTATTAAGGTTGAAGAAAAACATAATTAATTTTACAGTACCTGGATATTGAACTTTCTGCAACACTGCATGATTTCATTGGATTCAGGATATAGAAATAATTGTGTATCATGCCACCGTTTATTGAACAATGTGTTCTGGTTGCAGCCTGTTTTATTTTTACCTTCAAATGTGCTTTGAATTGAGTGTGAATAAATCTTAGAACAGTATATAACAGCTCAGATCAGACATATAGTGATTTACAGAAGCGGCCCCGGGGCACTGTCTGACTCTCTGCTGCCGGTGTGTGCAGTTGATCTGAAGATGCGGGAATAGGAGCACGACCCCTCCTAGCTTCATGGTAATTGTAGTTGGAAGAATAGATATCACACCACATTCTAAGAATGAATTTAATTTACCAAAAAATACTGTCAACGTTGTAGAACACACAGAAGGAATCACATTGAGTTAATTCATTTGTGTCTGGCGTGTTTTGCTCAGGTTCCAGTCGTGTCCTATAACGGCCATATTTGCATCTTTGGTGCTGTCAGGATTGGAGAGAGTTGGCGCACACCTGCTTTTGCTGCATGCTTACATGGCGCTTCCAACCGCAGCCAACACAATGGTTTGCAAACACAAGATGCTCCCATCCAGCATGGGAACGGTTGCGGGTGAATGTTTGGTGTGCATGCACAATGCAATGTGTGGAAATGAAAGAGAAAGTGATATTTACATCCAACTCTCCTGGGCTCTAGAGCTTTTAGCTATCCCTAATAAATCCCATTTATATTATATATGTTTATATCTACCGTGTCCACCACAGTGGGGAATTCATCTAGCATCGGGGGAATTCAGCTGTTGGCATATGTGCCCAGAGCTATTTATTTGCTCGCACGTTGATAGATATAATATCGGTGTTACCATGTGTGGTTACAGCAATGTACCCGGCTTTTTCCTGTGAGATGCAAATTACCATAACCAAATGGTCTATGTATGAAGCCTTGTTGAGCGAAAAAGTGCCAGCCAACCAACTGTTATTTTTCAACCACATCATGTGACATGGCATTTAGGAGCTGATTGGCTGGTACTTAATCTTCATCCACTTTATCTCTCTCCAAGGCCTAGTAGATAGACCCCCTAAGTCCCAGACTTTAGTTGTGGTAAACTGTATCTGCCAATTTGAGTGCCAAGTGCAATGCAGTCAACCGAATAGCTCTGGGCACTTAATCTGAAAGCTACACGCCCACAATGCTAATTGGTTTCCTCCCATAATTACTATAATGTTGAAGACATCATTTTCAAAAGGACAACTGCAACCAAAGAGAGAATGTATTGTATATGTATATAGATAGATAGATAGATAGATAGATAGATAGATACACAGTCACCTAAATTTGAACTATACATTATTATAAACAGTAAAAAATTACAATCAACTGGTACAGGGAATCTTACAATATAACGAAAGGCTAAGGCTGCTCCTCACCTCTGTGGGGGGATTTCAAGTGTTGTCAGTGCCAGTGACCACTAGATGGTGCACAACTGAACAATTCAATATCGCTCTGTCCAGGCACACACAGCAATCAGCACTGACATCCCTGTAATGTTGTTCTGTCATTTTGATAGGCTGGCAACTAGTTTACAAATAAATGGTTAACTGTGAATGAGCAGCCAATGCCTGGGAAGACCTATGAAAGTGAGGCAACCAATGAACACTTACTTACTGGTAAGAGCACAGTAGTAAGTAACTAAAGGAAGTGGCTAGAGTGCTCATTAGTAAAGGGAAATGATGCCAATAGTAATCATAGTCTGCCCAATATAAATATATCAAAGACAGTAAGGATATCAGGATAACTGATTTTGTATTAGAGGCCATGGTCCCCTGTCCAAATAATGAAGCATAGCCTCCTCTGCCCAACTTGAATAAATAGCTTTCATATACAGTATTCCACCAATAACTTGATAGACAGAGACTGCTTAGCCTACCAAGTTGAATATAGAACTATTCAAATTTCTTAAATGTTAACACAATTAGGAAAAGTTTAACGTTAAATGAATACCAGCAGGCAGGAATCTCAGGATAGTATAAAATCAGATGATACCTTCCGACTAGAAAGAAATGTTATCTCTGACAAAATACCACAGAGTTTTTATAAAAATGGGGAAATAGCAAACTCAGTGTACCCTGTATCATGTTTATATATCTGAAAACATGTATTCCCTTGAGAGACACATTTAAGCCAATAGAAGTTATAATATTTGGTACTAGGCAAAAAATCTTTTTACAATGATATTTGACCTCACTATTTGGTCTATGACTGTCACCCCAATTACAGCCTAACCCTGATTGAACACAAACTAGAGAGAGAAAGTTTGTCCTTGTTGTGGTGCACCAGAGAATAAGGTGGCGGGCAGGGACGTGCGGTGAGGTAAATGGCTGAGGAGTCCCTGGAAAGTACCAGAGATAGATTTGCACACAATATTTGAGCCCTGGGGTACATGCCGGCATTCTACACATGTGCAGCAATAAACACTGCTGGAGATTTGATGTATTTTGATAAGAGATGCACAGAAAAGGTAGCCAGGGGAGGCACTGCATAGAGTTTTGACTATAAAAATGATAAGAATTATAAAAATAAGACTTTGTTATATATTCTTTGTATTTTTTACATACTTTATAAATTCAAAACTCCGGCATATACGTTAGTATGACAGGAAGGGCTGTGCCTCACCTGCCTCACCTGCCTCACCGCATGCCACTGGTGGCGGGCAGGTGGCACACTTGATTTCACTTTTAATAATAATAATAAAGAGTTTGAACCAGCGTCTTTATTTGTTTATTGTGAATGGGCTTTTCTCAGTTTAATCATGTGTTTTGTTTTACAGTTATAGCTATGTAGCTTCAAAATACATAACACGAAACTAAGTATCACTTCTAATCTTATATGTCAAGACAGAAATAAAGCAATGTAGTTTCATAGTTGCCTCTTTATTCAATAACAAATACTGGATGTCTCAGCTAACAACAATGTTGCAGTTTAAAATTGTGTAGTAACAAATGAAGACGCTGGTTCAAACTCTTTATTATTATTAAAATTGAAATCAAGTGTGCCACCTGCCCGCTACCTTATTCTTTTAAAACACTGTCATTGTCTCTCTCTATATCACTACATTTTTTTTTTCATTAAAAGTACATTTTCAAACTGTCCCCTGGTGCACCACAACAAGGACAAACTTTCTCTCTCTAGTTTGTGTTTACATTTTGTTATCCCGTGGTAGCACACCCTCATCCGATATGCCAATTTAGGCTATGTCAAAAAATCTTTAAGGGTCCACATTTTTTATTAAAGTCCTGTGCGATTGGCACCATATCTCTCTATGTAACCCTGATTGAAGCCTAAGCTTGACCCTAAAATACTGTGTCTCCATTCTGGCTGTCAACGTTGACAATGTTCACATTATGACAATGTTCACATTATGTTAGTGTCAACATTGTCATGTTCTTTCAGTTCTAAAATCAACTGGATAAGATATCCTGACCTAATGTACGGATCAAAAAATATATCATCAATGTACCATCAACATTCCAAAATGTATTTAATAAAATAAGGTGGAGGTACTGTATAGATTAAATATAGATTTGGCTGGGTACAAACCAGGCCAATAATGTGTATATTGAGGATAGTGTATGCCTGATTGCCCATTCCTGTGGGTTGCATGCTATATATTCTGGTCAGCCATGCTGTATGGCCAATCAGAATATATTGCAGACAACCCAGGGCATTGATAAGATGGATGGAACAAGGGAGTGTTCTAGTATTCTCTGCATCATTCTGATGTGTACTACTGATACTATATGTTGGCCCGTCGGCTGGCATATCGTCTGTACACATAATTCAAATGTGTGCCTGGCCAAAAGGTGCCAACACACTAGAAAGATCTGCGAAATCTGGACAAAAGATTTCAGGCAAGCGCACATCTTCACCGAAGATGTATCTTAAGATCAGATGTGCATTCCTATTGATTTATGCAGCATGTAAGATCAGAAGATTTAGCAAAAGATCTGTAGAAGCGTGCATTCAAACAAGATCAGCCAATTTGCGCGAAAAATCATTAGATCGGTCGGAAATCAACCGATCTGCAAAAAAATCATTCTAGTGTGCGGGCACCTTAACAGTCAGATATGAATTGGTGGCCATGTCTAATGACACAACCAATATTCGTATTGTACTGGAGTGTATTTATCTCTTATTTTTATTATTTATAGGGTGTGAAAAAAGGTCTGCTGTGCCTCACACAGCGCATACACAGATGCAGTGTAATTATTAGCCAATAAAAAGTAGATAACATTATAATACAAATAAAGTGGAGAAAAGCAAGTAACAAACAAAAAAGACCCGTAAACTATTTTCATATACAGTCACCATAACCATAAACTGTGCCCTAGTTGAGGGACAGTCAGACAGATCCAAGGAGATGGTAAGCAAAGAGTAGAATTAATGGTATATATAAGAGAAAAAAGGCTATATATGGATGACAAATATAATCTACTACCCCAGACAATGAAATCCATTTTGGACATTTAAGCCCCAGACACACAGTGCGACAGGTGCAGGGAGCTGAGTGACGTGCTTAAGCACGGATCGCTCAGCATACATCTCTACACACCTGTGATGTGTGCTGAGCAATCCGTGCTGACCAGCATTTAGCCTATGCTAATACGCTGCGGTCTTAAGGCCCCTGTACAATATGCAATTTAGGCTTGATTTCACCCGATTCTGGTTGATCTGGCCATGAAATCAGCCCAAATTGCATGTGTATGACATCCAATCCAATGCGCGGTCCCCTGAGCATTAGATCGGAGCCAGATATCATACGTGCTGTACATAAGATAAATCACCCACGATGTAGCGGGGGGACTCCAAGAGACAGGTAGAGGGACTCCGTGCAGGCGGACGCAGAGAGCCAGATGGAGGGCATATATTTAAAAAGAAAAACATACAAATGAATAGGTATCCGCTGAGTGTCTGCCAATTCATGTGTATGTTTTTTTTAAATTCTACTGCAGCCCAGCTACTTCGCTTCCCCCCTCTTGGCTCTTGACTCCCTTCACCTGCAGCTCCCCAAAAGCACATGTCATAAATCGCATGTGATTTATCACATGTAAAAAATGGTACATCAAGTGCCAAGCACGCATGCACTGTCTATCCCTGTGGGCGATGGCGACGTAGGGACCCCGCATCGCCATCGCTATTACCTGTACACACGGAGCGATCTGGGCTTACTTTCTAAGAGATCTAGTCAGATTGCTTAGACAATAGCCCCAAATTGCCCCACGTGTACAGGCCTTGTCTGTATTGTTTTCCTTTTTCTAGCAAGGTTAATTTTATTATAAGCTTATTATTATTTACATATTTATAGTAAGCATTATGCACTTACCCAGGCTATTACAAGCTGAGTGTTCTTGCACTGGGCTGTAGAATCATAGATCTTACTGATAAGAGTTCCTTTACAGTAGTATTTTAATTGTAAAAATGACTTGTAAACTCCAAGAACTATGGGCCTAATTCAGACTTGATTGCAGGGCAATTTTGTTCTCAAAATGACAAAACCATAGGTCTGATTCAGATCTGTTCGCTAGACTGCATATACTAGGTCTGGTGTATATATATATATATATATATATATATAGTAGACTTGTTCAGCTCGGCACTCCTTGATGTCAGCGGCATCTGCCTGGGTGCCCTCCGGCAAATGTATGCAGGTTGCGGCGAAGGATTCAATTGGCGGCACTCCCAGGATCTTTTTAAAGTGCTTTAATAGTGCTCCAACGTTTCGGGAATAACCCCGTTTTCAAGGAAAAAAACAACAGTGAATATGTACAATGTAAGTCCTACCTTAAATACCTATGGAAGGAGTGGTGCAGGTGAGGTCCGTCCGTGTTACGCCCCCCAGCTGTATTTCCGGGCTGTGCAGTGTTTTCCGGCGCTTGGATGACGCTGGTCTGCCTTGTTTACTGGTTGCTAAGTAACCATGCGACTCGGCATAGTTCTGTCAAGTGTTTGTAAGTACGCCCATATGTTATGCTGGCTGGCGGCCACGGAGGGACCTGTAAAACAAAGCATAAAATGTGAATAATCTAGACATGGTGCTTGTTACAGACTTAGATAATAAACGGTGACTGTGAAGGAATAAAGATGGATGATAAACATAAAATTTCCGCGGCCATACACACTGTGCAATTTACATGCAATCGCTCGTTTTTCTATTGGAATTTAGAGTTATTTTATGTGATATATATAGCGATGCTAGAAGATAAAAACTAGATATTGTTGTACTACAGAACATATTGACTACAGAGAATATAGAATGGATTCGAGGGTCAGGGTTAGATGAATATATTCCAGGTGAGTCTCTCATTTAGTCCCTTAGGGTTGCATGTGTCCAACAAATATATCCATTTCATCTCTCGTTGTAATAGGATCCCTGCTCGGTCTCCTCCTCTCACTCTGTGCGGATATGATCAATGATCATGTGCTGTAGATCTGTGACAGTATGTCCTTTTTCCAAGAAATGGCGGGCCACCGGTTGGTCAGATTTTTTCTTTGCAATTGCTGCTTTAATTGCTGATCTATGTTGTGCCATTCTTTCGCGTACTGTGCATGTGGTTTTACCCACATACATTACTTTGCACGGGCATGTTATTATATATACCACATGGGTTGACAGGCAATTTAGAACATGTCGAATTTTATATTCCTTTTTTCCTGACGAATCTAGAAATGAGTGGCCAGTTGTCATGTTACTACACGTCGTGCACTTTAAACATTTGTAACAACCTGGCTTGCGTTTTAGGAAGCCTGGTGTTTGTGTAGGAGATGAAAAACTAGATATGTCAGTGTGCACTAGGTGGTCCTTTAAATTTTTTCCTCTTGTGTAGCAAACCATAGGTCTTTTGTTTTTCATGATGGGTAATGTTGTGTCAGTCTTTACTATGGGCCAGAGGGCTCTTGATGCCCGTGGTAGGACGGCACTTGATGTGTTATATTTGAATACCCATGGTATGGTTTGGTCTTTAGATTTCTTTTGATGAATAAGAATTATTCATCAAAAGAAATCTAAAGACCAAACCATACCATGGGTATCCAAATATAACACATCAAGTGCCGTCCTACCACGGGCATCAAGAGCCCTCTGGCCCATAGTAAAGACTGACACAACATTACCCATCATGAAAAACAAAAGACCTATGGTTTGCTACACAAGAGGAAAAAATTTAAAGGACCACCTAGTGCACACTGACATATCTAGTTTTTCATCTCCTACACAAACACCAGGCTTCCTAAAACGCAAGCCAGGTTGTTACAAATGTTTAAAGTGCACGACGTGTAGTAACATGACAACTGGCCACTCATTTCTAGATTCGTCAGGAAAAAAGGAATATAAAATTCGACATGTTCTAAATTGCCTGTCAACCCATGTGGTATATATAATAACATGCCCGTGCAAAGTAATGTATGTGGGTAAAACCACATGCACAGTACGCGAAAGAATGGCACAACATAGATCAGCAATTAAAGCAGCAATTGCAAAGAAAAAATCTGACCAACCGGTGGCCCGCCATTTCTTGGAAAAAGGACATACTGTCACAGATCTACAGCACATGATCATTGATCATATTCCGCACAGAGTGAGAGGAGGAGACCGAGCAGGGATCCTATTACAACGAGAGATGAAATGGATATATTTGTTGGACACATGCAACCCTAAGGGACTAAATGAGAGACTTACCTGGAATATATTCATCTAACCCTGACCCTCGAATCCATTCTATATTCTCTGTAGTCAATATGTTCTGTAGTACAACAATATCTAGTTTTTATCTTCTAGCATCGCTATATATATCACATAAAATAACTCTAAATTCCAATAGAAAAACGAGCGATTGCATGTAAATTGCACAGTGTGTATGGCCGCGGAAATTTTATGTTTATCAACCATCTTTATTCCTTCACAGTCACCGTTTATTATCTAAGTCTGTAACAAGCACCATGTCTAGATTATTCACATTTTATGCTTTGTTTTACAGGTCCCTCCGTGGCCGCCAGCCAGCATAACATATGGGCGTACTTACAAACACTTGACAGAACTATGCCGAGTCGCATGGTTACTTAGCAACCAGTAAACAAGGCAGACCAGCGTCATCCAAGCGCCGGAAAACACTGCACAGCCCGGAAATACAGCTGGGGGGCGTAACACGGACGGACCTCACCTGCACCACTCCTTCCATAGGTATTTAAGGTAGGACTTACATTGTACATATTCACTGTTGTTTTTTTCCTTGAAAACGGGGTTATTCCCGAAACGTTGGAGCACTATTAAAGCACTTTAAAAAGATCCTGGGAGTGCCGCCGATTGAATCCTTCGCCGCAACCTATATATATATATATATATATATATATATATATATATATATATATATATATATATACTGTATATATTGTGTTGGACGTTGCACATTGTTCCATTATAGTCAATGGCGCAATTCTTCCCATGAGGAGGTTGAGTGCCGGGCTTTCTCTGCATATATATCTACATCTATCTATCTATCTATCTATCTATCTATCTATCTATCTATCTATCTATCTATCTATCTATCTATCTATCGAACTAACTAACTAACTAACTAACTAACTATCCATCTAATTATATCTATATACGGTGTGTGTGTATATATATATATATATATATATATATATATACACATATAGCTATCTATCTATCTATCTATCTATCTATCTATCTATCTATCTATCTATCTGTCTGTCTGTCTATCTACTGTATATATAGCTATATATACTGTATATATATATATTCCTAATGAACACATCTATTATAGTATATTTAATGATTTTTGAATACAGTTAGGTGATTTTTTTCTATCTAAACAATAGTTGGTATAGAACAAAAATAACATCTCTCATTTCCATACATCTATTCTGTATATAATTATGCATGGTTCTGTACTGTTATAATTGACATAAAATATAAAACAGGTCAAGGAGCAACTATTAAACCTATTTTTCATTTTGCCTGCTGACAGCTCACAACAATAACACACAGTACACTGGTTTGTAATTTAGAGAATATCTTTTTGTGTTTTTTTTTATTTCTTCAATTTATCAGATTTATTATATTTGGTCAATTGGTTATATAAATGGAATACATAAAGATAGATATATTTCTATTAAATATATGTTTTGCGTCTATAATTTTGAAAATTTTTGTTTTTTCGTTTAAATGATTGTTTTTGTTTCTTTACATAAAATCATCCACCGCATTGTACAATCAAACATTATTTTACACACATCACTCCATGCCCAGTGAAGCTTGCAATCTAATTTCCTTAACACAGAGAAAAGAACAAACACCAAGGCCAATTTAGCCAGAAGCCAATTAACCTACCCATATTTCATTGGGCTGTGGGTGGATACGCTGACAACCAGAGGAAAAGGGGACTGGTTCCGAGTTAGGGGCAAATCTAATAAAGAAACTCATGAAAAGAAAAAAACAACAACAACAACAAAAAGATGTTGCCTATAATGGGTGCAAATACATTTTGTTATTTATTTCAGCAGCAGGCAAAATACTGTTATTTGCTTTGTATGTAACTAAATAAATACTGGTAGCTTTGTTTTTATACTGAAACTAGGTGAATACCCGTGCTTCGCTACGGAATTTCAAGTATTTCTGTGCATGTAACCTTAATTGTGAAGGACCTTCTGATAAACTTCATTTTTAAGCTAGTCATGCACTTGTCAGATTTGGCCTCTTTTCACCCGATTCCGATGGATCGTGCCAAGAAATCAGGTGAAAAGTGTCCAAATTGCAGGTGTTTCACATCTGATCCAATCCAACGGTGGTACAGTGTGCATCGCATCCTAGTCAGAAATGTGCACATTTAACCTCCAGCTCGGACAGCCTACCCGTCTGGGATTGCATGCGTTATATCACATGCAAAAGGACCGCATGTGATATATTACATGTGATCCTGCCTCCCGGTAAGCTCCCAGGCGGCTCAAAGGGCATTGGCTGTGACTTCTTCTGGGGAGAAGTCATAGTAATGTATAGGGGGGCCTTAGTCTTTCTTTTCCTTCAAGCTGGAGAATGGCCAGGCTGTCAGAGGAGCTGACTCTGGAACAGGCAACATGCAACTGGCCATGGGAGAAGCAATCACTCCTCAGATTCACACCAGTCACTTTCAAACTCTGCCCCTGAGCTTTGTTAATGGTCATGGTATATCAGACCTTTAACGGCACTGCAACCATTTGAACTGGAAGTGGTAGTTGGATGGGATAAGCGGGATTCTCAGAACGAAGGTTCTCCTTCAATCAGATGTTTGTGCAGGGTCTTCTCTTGCAGCATGGTACCATTGCACAATTTTGGGGGATTCAAGTTGTGTAAAAGCATTATGGGGGTGCCCACCTTGAGTTAAGGTTCATGAAGTGGTATTCCGGGTGGGCTAAGAGTATACAGAAACTCTACAGGCTAATGAATGGTATACTGCACTTCCCCCACGGAATCAACTGACTCGTATTTAACCACATCAGTAGCCAGCTTCATCAACAGAGTTTTATGCTAACTGCTGAGTTATTTTTTGGGGTGAGAATAGCCCTTTCCCTTAGCCAAGAGATACTATTACCTCCATTCTCATTGAGGGCCAGGTAGATCTTCTCAGTCAGTAGACTAAATCACAGTCCCTTATTTTCAGAAGCAATTCAGAATACTCTTTTGCTTTCAAGTCACCTTTAAGATGCACAAGCATGTTGACCCTCAAGGAAAGGAGGTTGAGTTTTGGCCATAAGTACGATGACTTGATTGACCTTGACATGGTTTGACCTTCTCAGTGCGAGTCCCCCACAGCACAACAGGTAAGGTCTGTCTGAAGTCTCTGGCTAGCAGCACCTTCACCCCACCCATCAGGCAGGTGCAGCTCCTGATGTCCTGAAGCAACCATTTAAGGCCGAGGTGAGCAATAAGTAGCCCTCCAGCTGTAGATGAACTACACATCCCAGCATGCTTAGCCTTAGTTTTGCTATTTGGACATGCTGCAACTGATGCAAGGCATGCTGGGATGTGTACTTCATCAACAGTTGGAGGACCGCTTATTGCTCAGCCCTAAGTTAAGAGCATCTACATCCCCCTTTATGCCCATGGTGCACTTATCCCACATAATGAGCTTGACCTCACGTGAGGGCAGTGCTGAGAAGAGCCAGAAGTCTCCTTCTAAATGCTCATCCATGACTTGTCTGGGGTGAATCGGGAGCTACTTTATTTGGTACTTGTGTAATATCTGGGCGCCCAATTTTTTCATTGTATTGCATCGCATTGCATGCAATATAGTGGCATACAATTCATGCAATGCAATTTTTCATTGTAAAGACCCGATTTTTAATTGTATAGTCACCCATGGGTGATTTCATAACCCCACTATCCAACTACACATGGAGTTCATTTTATTTAGCCCGAAGCGTGGCGAGGGGACGCAGAATACATGTAAAGTAATCCGCATCCCCTCGCGGGGCTTGCTGTGCTCGCTACGCTTCGGGCTTGGTGGTTCGCTGCGTTCGCCACACTATATAAAATCAACTCCATGCGTAGTTGGATAGTGGGGGTATGAAATCACCCATGGGTGACTATACAATTAAAAATCTGGTCTTTACAATGAAAAATCGCATCGCATACCTTAAGTAGTGGCATGCAATAAAAAAATCGGGCGCCCAGATAATACACAAGTACCGTTTATTTTCCATACTATGGCAATAGCTCATCGCTCGCATGTGTGCGCCTCATTGAATAGGCCCCGCAGATGACTTAAATTGCTTTTTGTTTTCACTTTTATTAATTATAAATAATGTCAGTATCCAACAGTAAGGTTAGGGGACTGAGGGGCAGATGTAGTGTAGTAAGCCTTACAAATAGATAAACGTAAGGGTGAGAAAGTGATAAATGTCCAGCCAATCAGTTCCTAACAGACATGTTATATGCAGTGTTTGAAAATGGCAGTTAGGGGCTGATTCGCTGGACGTTATCACCTTTTTTTTTTAGGCTTAATACATCTGCCCCTACGTGAGGTGATGCATAGCCTCATGCCTCTATGGTTTCACTAGTTTCTAGTACATAGATATGCTGCAGTCTCATGAATATGATCCCACTCTAGTTTTCGTCTGCTGTGAGGACAGCAATGCATATATAATTAACCATTTGGGTGCCAACATCTTTGTGAAAGATGGTCAAAATAATCCGCTAAAAATGCCAGCGTCACTCAAATTTGTTATATAAATTCAAGTGAAAAATGTTATGTAAAAAAAAAGATTATATTTCCTTTATAAGGTAAACATTGCATCATTATGATGAATAAAAATATTTGCTTGCCAATTTTCACCCCTATTTTGACAAATTCGCTTGGCACGCAAAGGGTTAATGATACTTTTTACATCTCCTATTATGCAGACAGACTGTTTAATATATTTAGAAGCCAAAAAAGGTACTCACTTCTAACAGCAGATAAGGTGCCCATACACGCGACAGCAGTGTGCAATGCAATGCGATGTGATGCGAGCTCCCGCGGGCATTGCATCGCACAGTACAAAAAATATGTGCTGCACATATTTTATGTACTGATTTCAGATCGCACGCACATTGCATGCAAAACGCATGCCATGCGATGCGATGCAATCTAGCCCATAACGCATGCGATTATCTCCAGTTTATCTCTTCGCCAGACTTAATTCATCTGCCCCATGGTTGGATGTGCCTCAGCAACAGTATGGGGCCTTCCAAATGGGCCAGCGAAAACTGAACAAAATAAAAAAGGACACAGGAGACCATGTTAAGGCCTTTGAGATCCTTAGAACACAAAAGCATGGTGTCATCTGTTTCATGTCCCTACCCACAATCCTTAGCTAGAATACTTTCCCAATATGTTTTGGCAGGAATATTTTTTTTATATATTTTGTGTAGCAGAGTGTGTTTTGACCATTTTCCTCCACACATTCCCCAGCTTCACAGTCTGTACCAGCGTGACCCGATGAAACGAATTTCAAAGGCACTAGCTGGGGAAGATGAAGTCCCTTCAAACGTCCATCCTATATTTTAAAATAAGTATATTTTATGTGAACAATTTGGCAGCCTCGGTATAAAAGCTTGTATTCCATTATTATAAAATGTATCATAAGGGAAGTGTTCAGATAGGTAATTACCTTAATCCACCTGGATATGTGGTCACAGTACACATTAGATGGGCATCTAGAGTCAGACTTGAACACGCAGTCAACCTGAACAGAATTAGCTCAGTCACAAAGGGCCAGATTCCATAATTAGTTCTCAGAAGCAGGAACATTTTATGTATCTGAAAGTCAAGTGCAATATCCGCAACTAACAGTTTAAACGATATAGAAGGGCATAAAAATATTTACCTATTAAGAATTGTGAGGCCGAACTCTTAAATGAAGATTTTATTTCTGATACATATAACAATAGAAATGTTATCTTAGCGCATCTTTCCTCAAAACACGTTTAATTATTGCATAGTTAGCATCGTTTGTGCTGTGTGTTATGGGCCTGTCCCTGAGTTAGATGCTCATTGAACATAATTGGGCTCTGATTCAGGTTTACTCGGCCGCCTGCGAATTTTCTGCAGGGACTGATGTTTCGGGTGTGCACATGCGTATTGGTGAATATACACATGTGCAGACCCGAGTTGCAAATGCCTTCGGCGACTATCACAACTGCTGCAGCATTCATATAGCAGAGTGGGCAGGGGGCTGTCATATGGGGAAGCCCCGCATTTCATGGGCGTGTCCACAAAAATGGTGAGTGTGCCCAAAAAAATGCTGGGCATCCCCATGAGAACGCAGGCGCGGTGAAGCCTGCACGGGGCGGATGGCTGACGTCATTACAGTCTACGTTGACTTTTATTTGTCAATGGGTAAAAAAAATCATTCGATGGTCAGCGATTTTTCGCCTGTACGCCTGCATGGGAAATATTCAGGTTGCTTTGGCCTCTGCGCACTGACCCACGTTGTGCGGGGTTAGCTGCTTCACTCTCCGGGTGACCAGTCCGGTTGGGGTTTGGGCAAGTCTTCAATGTGTCAAGTGCAGCGTTCTACCCCTTTTAATCGAAAGGGTGTTGGTGTGGTTTGTAGATTGACGGATAAGAAAATAATAGAATAAATTAATAATAATTGGGCAGGTACTGTTGTGCAAAAAAACCTTTACTCGGTTAAGGGGGTTTCTTACATACAATATCTTGTATGTAAGAAACCCCCTTAACCGAGTAAAGGTTTTTTTGCACAACAGTACCTGCCCAATTATTCATTTATTCTATTATTTTCTCATCCGTCAATCTACAAACCACACCAACACCCTTTCGATTAAAAGGGTTAGAGCGCTGCACTTGACACATTGAAGACCTGCATGGGAAATGAATATCTCAGCATACAAAATGCACGTACAATGGCATATTTACACCCATAGGCATGGTGAGCCATGGCTATCCAAGGCCTATTGCAATACAATACATAGAACAATTCAGTAGGGGATTAGCAGAGTAATCCTATTACTCACTTAATCCTATTAAAGGGCTGAATGAGAATGGCTCCATCTGTATCAGGGGTATCAGCAGCACATATCAGGGGTGTCAGCAGCACATATCAGGGGTATCAGCAGCACATATCAGGTGTATCAGCAGCACATATCAGGTTTACAGTAGATGTACTTATACATCATCACACCGTGCCTGATTTGGATTTTTGCGCAAACCCAATGTTTTACGTACATATCTGATTTTTGCGGGTCTTCACATTCACAGATTGGGTCCTGCATGATCACTGGCAGTCCACCTTTAGGGTGCGGAGTAGGGGTGGTAACCAAGACCATTCTACAACATGGAGGTATCGCCCCATTATTGTAGGCGCGCTGGGCTCTGTATCCAGCACAGAGGCTTAAAGGCGATTCTGTGTACGCTTTTGCCTTTGCAAAATGATAGAATGCAGCACCAATGGTAGCAATAGTGAATCAATGCAGATCCTCTACAATACAGCGGGTATCATACAAATTAAAGCAGCAAAACAATTATTTTTAAAATATGCCTACAAAATCATATAATATATACATAATTAAAAAATATAGTGTCTGTAGGAAGAAGTGAGTTAGATCTAGTGTCAGTCATCATTGTTATCCTGTATTTGCACCCACCCTCAGAGACCTGCAGTTGGCGAGTCACAGGCATTATTTATTCTTTGCTGTGCTGGTCTTCATTTGTTTAAAATTATAGCTAATAGCGGTGCAGCCAGAGGACAGCATCAGGGGCCCATGGTGATGAAGGCTCAAGCAGCTGTGTTTCCTTGTCTGGTCTACTGACAGCTAAGCCACATTGGCCAGCTACTTGCCAAGTGAACAGGGCCAGCCTGACATAATTTGGCTGTGCAGTGAACAGCTACGTAGAGCACTGAGCAATTGAGTGTGCTCTACACAGTTGTCAGTCATCGGAAACAAAAACTCTGCTCTTTGAGTTGGGACAGAAACCTCCGCCAGGTAACTGGCCACCTAACCTCAAGGCCAGCATGAGATGTCTGCACTGAGCCGCACCATAACATTGCTTACCCGTGTATAGTCCCAAAAAATTGTTGATTGTAGGAGTTAATCAAGAGTGATGCTGTGTAATGGGTAAGGGTGAGGAGAGATTTGAGTCCTCGATTTTCTCACTGGTGCAGTGACAAGTTAGACTGGATGTGGATTTTGGATTTTGGTGATGTTTCTGCTGAAGAGGGAGATTGGGGAGATGACAGATGACATGTAAGTGGAAGATGTTATGTATAGGATTTTTTAAGATTCTTTAATCTGACTCTGTAGATCACTGATAGCCCCAGCAATCTCTCCAACACCCCATCCTGATACCCTCAACCACACTCCTTGCTCCAGCAACCCATTCTCTGACACTTCCAGCCATTCCCACAACAATCTATCAAGTATTCCATTCTGACACCCCCAAACATCTTTCTAGCACATCCTTCTCTTGCACCTTCAGCATTCTCTCCTGTACCCCATTCACTGATACCCCCAACCATATTTTCAGCACTCCATTCTCTGATACTCCAAGCCATCTCTCCTGCACCCTATTCTCTGACTGCCCTGGACCTGGTTATCCCTCCAGAACCCCATTCTCTGAGATTCCAGCCTTCTCTCCAGCCCCCCATTCTCCGGCACCCCAGCCATCTCTTCCAACACCCCATTCTGGCATCCCCATACATATCTCCAAAACCCCATTCTTTAGAGATGTGCAGGTTCTGATTTACTCTGATTTAATCTGATTTCAAAGCAGGATCTTATTGGCTATCCCAAATCACATGACAGTTGTTGACAATTGATAGCCAATAAGATCCTGCTTTGAAATCAGAGTAAATCCGAGCCTGCATATCTCTAATTCTAATACCAAAGCACACTCCTTATAGTATATTGTCTGTTTTGCTTTGAACTATTTTAGTATTTTATGTTTATAAGTGTCGGTAAGACTTTATTTCAAACGTTAGTCATTTAGGGCAGTTCACTTGTGCATATTTGGAATGATTTTTGTTGTTGCACAGTTAACGTAGGTGACGGCTAGAGCGATTGGGGTGCCCACTGAGATATTGCACCGTGGCTCCATTATGTTAAATAAAGTCAGACATTTTCCCAGCTACTAAATCGTCTTTCATCACATGACAGCCATTATGTTTCGTATTTTTTTTTTCCGTGAATTTTAATGTCTAAATGAAACAGAAGAGCTTGGGACACATAAATGTTGGTTGTAGATAGCACGCTGGTTTTTGCAAGAATGTTTTCTAAAATACTCACCTTAAGGTAGGAACTGTTTTAGAAATGTTTTTTTTTAGGTTACCAGGATAGCAATTTTGTCTCTTTTCTACTGAATAAAAGAAATTATAATTTTAAAGCCAATAAGTTCATAGGAAATGGATTTTGCTAACTTTGTGCAATACCTTTTCTGTTATAGCAATGTCTTTTTTACAGTCAGCCTTTAACCCCTTTATTCTCACAAATGCTAAATAAAAACCAACCTCTCTCAGACAATTCAAGGTCCTTTTTTCTTAAACATCTTAAAAACAGATTGACCAATATAGCATTTGGGGCAAAATTTAATAGGGTGCAATTTTTTAGACATGTACGATTTTTGGTGAAAAATGCCGGAATTTGCATAATTTCTGAAAATCGCACAATTGAGGTACAATTTTACTTTTTGCGGCAAAATTCCTACAGGGCAATTTTTGATCATACTTCAATTCGCATCCAGATTTTTCCCCATTATAAAGTATACAACTCACAAATGTAGTAGGGTGCGAGTTTTTGTAAACATAAAAAAAAACAAAATCGCAAAAAATAAATAAATAGAACCATGCACAGATCATTAAGATTAAACATATGTATAAGTCCTCCTGTGCATAACCAGCCCCAGGCTCATTGAGCTGGATTTGGTTACAAAAATACGGGGGACAAAAAGCGTAGTATTTCTGTATTTCTGAAACCAGCCATGTCCTCTTGGACAACCCTGGATGAGTGAAGCTTGGGGGGGGTGTCTTTTGTGGAGGTGGTCCCTACTCCCCCAGGTACCCGGTCCTGGGCTGACCAGCCATGGTGCATATGGTATGCCTGGGGGACCTTCCTTAAGTAAAAAGTGTCCCCCGGCTGTGGCATAACACTGCAGGCTGTTGAAGCTCGGTGCTGGCTCCAAAATACGGTTTCCAAAAAAGTTTTGGAACCAAGACCGGGCTCCAACAGCCCAGGGCTGGTTATGCTCAAGAGGGGGGGACTCCACCCCATTGTTTTAACTAAATACCGCACACTTTCATGTCTAAAAAAATTGCACATGTCTAAAAAAATTTGCACATTATCAATACTAAAAATCGCACATGTCTCAATATCGCACATTTTCGTTATTAAAAAACGCACTTTTTTCTTACTAAAGATGGCACCGTATTACATTTGTGAGTTTTTAAGAATCGCATTAGTGAGATTTTAAGACATGACTAAAAATCGCACCCTATTACATCTTGCCCCAGGTGTTTCTATACCCAGTGCAGGATTGCAATATAGGCCGTTTAGGGGACCAAGACACAGAAAATGCTGCATTAATGTATTCAGTGGCGTAACTAGAATATTTGCGCCCCCCCCCCCGCCAATATCGGCAGCGCCGCCCCCATCCCCCTAGCCCTCCCATCCACCTTCCCAAGTGAAGTTAAACATCCCCCTTACCCCTCCGGATGCCGCCGCGGCTGCATTCAAGGTCCCGCAGCGCAGAGCTTCTCGCAGCTCTGTCTCCTCCTGCAGTTCTAATGAAAAATAACCACCACAAAATGGCTGCCCCCTAATAGCAGACAGTTTTTAAGGATGCTAGAGGAGGCCCGCGCCTCCTCTAGCATCGAGAAAAAAACTGTCTGCTGTATGGGGGCAGCCATTTTCTGATAGTTATTTTTCATTAGAACTGCAGGAGGAGACGGAGCCGCGAGAAGCTCTGCGCTGCGGGACCTTGAATGCGGCGGTGGCATTCAGAGGGGTAAGGGGGTGTTTAACTTTACTTGGGCGGGTGGGTGGGAGGGCTAGGGGGAGGGGGGACGGCACTGCCGATACTGTATGTCCCGCTCCCGGCCACACAGACGCAATCATACTAGTAGTAACTATAGCCCCGCAGACCGGCGCCCACAGTCCCTCAGCGCCTCCCCACCACAGCGGGGGCTATAGTTACGCCACTGAATGTAATGCACCCATTAACACTTAAAAATACACAAACCCATAGAAGTCAGATTCACATTACAGTTTCCATGACGTTGACTGGTAGTTGGTGAAGTTAAAACGTATTAAGAGATAATTTGTCAAAGTTGCTACAAGAATTCTACTGCCTAGGGCCCTTGTTGGGAGGTGATACTTTAACCTACCTCCTGAGGTGGACTCTAACCTACCTCTGGATAGGGAGTTGGACTTTAACCAATCTTCCTTTATCCCTTCTTCCTCAATTTGGTGGCCCCCCTTAGAGCTCCGTGAGTGTTAACCCTGTATATGCTGATCAGAAAAGAAGACCATCATGTATGCAAGGTACAACACTGGTTTATTGTTTACACATACAGCATATTTATACAGTATAGCATGCATGGGCTCGACAAGAGATGATTGGATGATACAGGGGTGTAGCAGGGAGGAGTTCCAGTTACTGTCTAGGGGATATATGTTATTATCATACAAGGACATGGGAGAACAGACAGTTTTTGTAGAAAACATATGAAATACATCTTACAGGAAATAACCTTGAGCAACGCAGCCTTGAGCAGCAGCAGACTGTCACAAAGCAGAATAGAAACTTGTAATTTTCCACTCACTATAAAGAATTTGAGACAAGATGGAGAACAACATACAAAATGGTGCATAAATCCTTTCAATCCCCTCTTAGAATCATAATTTATTTAAATTATTTGATTCTCACGTGTGCTTTTCCTTTTAATACGCTGTTCCCTCACATATGTAGCATAGTCATCGGGTGTAGGGGTTTCAGAGGAAAGATCAATATACATAATAGCAACAGGTGTTGTGGTACCTAGATATTTGGAAACTATTCTCCTGCCTAGTGGAAAAATACAGTAAGCAACGATTATGATGAACAGAAGTACAGTAAGTGTAATGATACCTAGTTGAGTTAAGGCATGTTTCCAGTTGCTCATCCAGCCGAACCAAGCAGCCCAGGGGTCAGTGACACCTGAGTTTTCCTTGAGCTCTCGGGATAAGTCTTCTAATTTTTTAATGGCTAGTGTGACTTTGCCATTGGGACCTGTATTGTCAGGAATGAAGGTGCAACATCCTGCAACTGTGTTTATGTATACACATGTACCACCTTTCTCGGCCAAGATCATATCCAGGGCCATGCGATTCTGGAATGTCATCTGTGATGTGGCCTCCAGTTGTTCTGCAATACCTTTCAAGGCATCCTTTGTATCATTAACAAATCTCTGTTGATTATAATACATATAGTTTATCCATGCAACATTCTTATTGATTGTAACCTGGGGCAGCAGAGATTCAAAGCCAGTAGCCACTTCATCTCGGGCCTTGAACTCGTCTGGGACACCCCGGGGTACACCAATAGTATCAATGTATACGTGTGGGTCAAAGCTTTCCAGTGGGGTACTTCTCTTTTGTCTAGGGTGTGGGTCAGGTAGGGGTGAAGGTGTTTCAATGGCTGTTGGCAAAATATGGATAGGCATAATGATTTTTGAGAGAGCACATTCGCCTCTCCATACACTGTCAAGCTTTGCTCTAATTTTCATGTCCCCACAAATGAAATAAATGTCACCAAGGGATTTCTTCATGATGGGTAAGGTTACATACCTACGGATGGCACAGTAACCATCCGGGAATGTTTTCAGATCTACCCCCTTAGTGACATTAGAACAGTAACAAGTATAGTTGCCTGGATATATGGTGATTGTGTTACCTGGATTGGTGTTTTTTCCTAAGATGGGGTAGTTCTTCTTCCATAACTCACATTCATTATCTTTAGTTTTATTGCCAGTGTATAAGGTAAAAAAACATTCATCCTCTGATTCTGGTATGTTAAGGGGGACGGTACCAAGGTGGGGTCTGGACTTAGCACATACATAACAGTCAGTTCGGTTAGTCTGTCGTGCATTGTATTTCATCCATTCTAACCAAAAATTCACATCAGCTAAACCTGTCTCTATGGACATGGTGTCCTCATATGTGGGATTACTGATAGCAACCATATCTTTAAAGGTACTTATGTGTGGTTTGAATGGGGATAATGGCTGGGGCCTGGCGGGGGATGGTGGCTTACGGAGGGAAAGGTATTCCTGATTGTTAAACATATCTTTGAGATAGAATTGTTGTCTATCACTGGCATATCCACCTCCCCACCATACCCCTAGAACATACATTCCAGCATCACTGGGGCTGGGATTTTCAATATTTATAGTGCAATAATAGTCATATCTACCGTCATCCTTAGTGATAGTCATCCTAGAAAGTAATGGCTTACCATACTTGTCCTTTCGATCAATAGCCAAGGTGGGTTTGTATGCCCAGTCGATACCTGAATTCCACCCCACTGCTCCCCAATAATTGCAGTTATTTCCCCAATAATAATCATCTGTGACACAAATATATACATTTTTAGTCTGGCTGAGAGCTGATTTGAATGGCATGGACCACATGTTACTAGGTATGACCGTATCATAGTTTATTCGGTAAGTGGCCACGCGAGTGGTAGATGAATTGTACCAAAGGGTAAGCACATCATCCTGACTGGTAATATCCACTTCTGCGGTACAGAAATTATAAAGAACAAGAGCGAGTAAAGTCAGCAGAGCTAAGATAGGGGGAATCATTTCCTTCAAGGGTCCTCTCGGCCTCAGTAGGAATTCCGTTTTCCTCGATGTCTGGATCCCCTACCGGCAATTCTTCTTCTCGTAGGAGGTCAGAGTTATTAACTCCCGTTAGTACCTCACTGGTCCGGTCTGTGTCAATCTCAGGATCAGTGTCGACCTCTGTGTCGAAAGTAGTTGGAGTAGGGATTTTCTTCACTCTGGATGCGTGGATCCACGTTGGGTTGTCATCGGTGAGCACAGCAGTTCTTGTCACAGCGACCACCTCTGTCTCAGGACCGTAGGAGAAATCACCTGGATTCTTGTTGCGTGGAAGGACTTTAACCACAACTTTGTCTCCGACTTGGAATGGATGTGTAGGTTTCTGTGGATGACAAGGATTTTTAAGTACAACTTCATGTTCAATTTCGTCTAGTCTGTGTATTAAAGTCCTTACATATTCTTCTCTGATTACTTCTAAATCTCCTGCTTGTGTGACTAGTGGTTTCCTTGCCCAGGGGGTGGGGAAGGGGCGTCCCATTAGTATTTCAAAAGGGGAGTAACCTAGAGTCTTTTGTGGCGTCATTCTTATTTCAGCTAACACAATAGGAAGGACTTGCTTCCATTTTGTGAAGGTGCCCCCAGTAGCCTTTCTCAATTTATCCTTCAAAGTGCGGTTCATGCGTTCGACAATAGCTGAACTCTGTGGGTGGTACGGAATGTGGAATTTCCAATCTATTTGGAGGGCTTTAACTAGTTCAGCAGTGACTTTGGCAGTAAAAGCAGAACCTTTATCACTATTGATTTGTAGCGGGCATCCCCAGCGCGGAATGATCTCCTGCGTGAGAATGCGGGCTACAGTTTTTGCATCTTCGGACTTTGTTGGATATGCCTCCGTCCAGCGTGAGAACATATCAACTATGACCAAAGCGTATTCCTGTTTCCCTGTACCTGGTATATGGGTAAAATCAATCTGCAGGTGAGTAAACGGAGTGGTGGGGTATTCAAGATGTTGGTGTTTTGCTTTATTGGGATTGTTAGGGTTGTTTCTAAGACACACAATACATCTACTAACATATTGGGTGACAAGTTCTTTTGCATTTGTGATGTAAAAATCATTGGTGAGGAGCAGTGTTGTCGTGACTTTGCTGTGGTGACCTACTCCGTGATAGTGTGCTATGAACAGTGAGGCACTTGTTTGGGGGATACAGGGTTTCCCCTCTTTGCAGATTAATCCAGTCCGTGGATTCTTCTGCAGAATTGGGTATGTCCAATCTGATAAATCAGAGTTAGAGGCAGTTGCCTGTAATTCTGTAAGTAAGTATGTGTCTTCTAGTGACGGTGGTGACATTATGGTAAGTGTGAGGTTGTATGTGGATGTGGCAGCAGCTTGTTTTGCAGCAGTGTCAGCGAGGGCATTGCCCCGTGAGATATCATCTTTTCCACCAGTATGTGCTTTGCAATGGAGAATGGCAATGTGTGAGGGCAATGTGATTGCGTGCAATAAGTCAGCAATAAGTTGGGCATGTGAGATGCCTTTTCCATCAGCGCCTGTGAAACCTCGGCGCTGCCAAATCATGCCGTGGTCGTGAACAACGCCATAAGCAAATTTGGAGTCTGTGTAAATGTTGACAGGTTTTCCTGTGTACAAGTGACAAGCTCTGGTGAGAGCGATTAGCTCAGCAGCCTGTGCTGATTGCAGAGGAACTGCTTTTGCTTCAAGGACAGTTTGAGGAAGTTTAACTACTGCGTAGCCTGCCTGGTATGTTTTGTCATTTGGTCGACTGCAGGAGCCGTCGACAAAAATTATGTCGGCGTCGGGTATGGGTACAGCCGACATGTCACTTCTGGGTGAAGTTTCTGAGTCGATTGTCAGAGAACAGTCATGTGGGGGAGGTGCTTCGTCATCAGGTCCTTTTAAGCCTAAAAGGGCATTAAGTATGGGCACAGGTCCTTCTGTATTTGTAGCATATTTGATAACAAGTGATGGGTTACCTAGTAAGAGTACCTCGTAACCACTAAGTCTTTGGGCCGACATGTGTTGCGTATGTAAGCCTTTTAAGATGGACAGGACGTTGTGGGTAGTGTGAAGGATGGTGTTGTGTCCTAAAGTGAGTGTGGCAGCCATTTCAACAACCATTGCACAGGCAGCCAGCGCTCGAAGACAAGCAGGCATTCCTTGTACAGTGACCGGCATTACCTTTGAAAAGAATGCGACAGGGCGCATTTTGCCTCCATGACCTTGGGTGAGCACGCCCGCCACAGTTTTACAAGTGTCCCTTGCAAACAAATGAAATGGCAAAACATAGTTGGGGAGACCAAGCGCGGGACTTTTAACTAACATTGCTTTGAGCTTTTCATATGCAGAAAACATTTCATTTGACCATTGTATGACTTTGGGTTTGTCTTTGAGTGTGCACTGTCTCAAGATATTATCGTAATAGGAACAATCAGAAATCCACTGTCTGCAGTAGTTTACCATACCCAAAAAAGACAGCATATCCTTCTGGGTAGCTGGGGTGACCAGGCCCAGTACAGACTGTATGCGTTGTGGACTGATTTTCCTTTCTCCCTCAGAGAGCACAAAACCCAAGTAATTGACATGCTTTTGACACCATTGCATTTTTGTTCTGGACACTTTATGTCCACATTCACATAACCAGTTCAATAGTGATATACCATCTTCCCGGCTGGCCTCCTCCGTTGGACTACAGAGTAGCAGATCATCTGCATACTGTAGCAGGACTGAACCACAGGGGGGGTGCCAGGGTGCCAATGTGGCTTGGAGGACTATGCTATAGACCACTGGGGAGTCAATATAGCCTTGTGGTAAACGACACCAAGTCATTTGTTTACCTTCAAAAGAGAAGGCAAAAAGTAATTGGGTCTCTGCATCTATTGGAATGCTGAAAAATGCATTTTTCAGATCTACAACTGTGAAAAATGCTGCGTCTGCAGGGATGGCTGAAATGAGTGTGTTAATGTCTGGCACTATTGGTGCAATTGGGACTATGAGGTCATTTACCTTCCTCAAGTCCTGTACAAATCTAATACTTCCATCAGCCTTAGCGACCGGGTTGATGGGTGTGCAGTATGGTGAGATCACATATCTCAGTATGCCTTCTTCTAAAAACTCCTGTATCATTGGTCTAAGACCGTCAATTTTCTCTGATGATAAAGGGTATTGTTTGCTGTACACGTGACTAGAGTCTGGCTTGAGTTTGGCTTTGTATGGTGTACAGGGTATGAGGCCTGTGTCATAGGGACCCTTGGCCCAAATTTCTGCATTGATTTTGTCAATTGAGGTATCAAGTGAATCTTGGGACATTAGGAAGTGTGGTGAAGTGACGTGAAGTCCACTTCCTTTGGGTGAGGGTGTAATGGAGATGTGGAATTTGTTGAAAAGATCCCTTCCCAACAAGTTGACAGGGCATTCTGAAATAACCCTGAACTGATGTTCTCCTAAGTAATGACCGTTCATGGACTGTATGGTCAGTTCGTCAGTCAGATAAGTGTCAGTGGGTATCCCATTGATTCCCATTGAAGGAGTAGTCTTTTGCAATTCACCATCATAGTGTAATGAACACAGGACACTGGTTGTGGCACCGCTATCTACCAAAAAGGGTAGCTTCTTTCCATTAACATATAAAGTGATAAGGGGTGCGTCTTCCCAGTGTGTGGTGAATTGTACAAAAGATAGGACACCCTCCTTCGGGCCCCGTCACAAGGTGGGGTCGGACCAATCAACTCTAAAACGTACATGTTCTTGGACGGGTGTGGGGCCACGTGCTGCTCTGGGTGGCCCTTGTGTGAAAGATGGTTGCTGAGACCTGTGTGTGCCTGGTGGAGGTCGATATGGTTGTTGTGGTCTTTGGGGTGGGAATGGGCATTCCCTAGCCCAGTGTGTGTCTTGGCCACAATTGTAACATGTTGTGTCTTTTGCTATTGTGCCAGTGTTATTATCTCTGTTGTAAAGAGGGGCCCGATGGTGTTGGTGTGGTGGGCCTTGTGGTGGTCTGAAGGGTTTCCTTTGACCATATTGGGGTGCCCTACTCTGTCTATTTGATGGGCCCCTGTTGTCTTGTTGATAACTGTGTGTTGTGACAATTGTCTTTTTCATGTCAAAACATCCAGCTGCCTCCTTTTCATACAAATGGGTCTCAAATTCTTGGAGGGTGTCTGAAGTCCAGGAAGAGATACTTTGTTTAACTGGCGTGGAAATGGAGGGGTGTAGGTTATTGATAAAGGTGGAAATGAGTAAGGGGAATATTTCAAGAAATAGTCCCGCTTCCTCAGTCCAGCATCTTTTAAATCTCTTCCAAAATTCAGTGACTGATTCAGTGGGTTTTTGTTTACACGCCACTGCGACAGGCAATGAGGACCTCATTTTGAAGATCTTGGTCATCCCTGCTTCTATTTCTGTCCACATTGTGGCTATTGCGTCTGAATTATTTAAGGGGTAGTTTGCTGTTCCTACCGTGGTTGTAATGTTTTTGAAACTTTTGATCTTATCCCAATCCCACGCATGATGATGGTCGATTACATTATCGACAATCAGTTTTATGTCATCATGGGTGTAATTTCTGCCTACACATGCTTTCTTCAGATAGGCAATGGTTCCTGCCGCGGTTACAGAGGGTTTTGGGCAGTGTTTAATGATCCTATTTAGGTCTTCTATGTCAATTGGTTTAACAAGTAATTGGTCACCAATTGTCATGAAGGGACAGTATTGAGTTGTTGTGCCATCATAGGTGGCACCAGATTTTGTTGTCTTCGGGCCAAGTTCTGTAGTAACTAATGATTTGTCTGCTGATACTCTGGTGCTTTTTGCTAAAGGTCCTTTCTCTTCTCCCTCTAACAAAGGCATATCCTCGGTATTAGTTTCCTTTTTATCATCTAATTTAAGATCTGGTTTGGGTGGAGGTGCGGTAGGATGTAGAACATGGTGACCCACGGCCATCAGTTCTGTATCCGTGAGGGAAGGGTATACTGGACTGTAAGGTGGAGGTGAAAGGACTTTAAGTTCCTTATTGATACGAGTCTCCTCTATTTTATGGAGTTTTGCAGTGACGTCTCTAATTTTCTTTTGTTTCTTTGTCAAATTGGTGTCATGCCAGAAAGGTGCAATAATAAGCCATTGTTCACCTCCTGCACGCATGTATTTCATATCCCAGGTGGGATCTCCTGTATACCAGGGGAAGGCTTCTTTGTCCCCAAGACAAAGACCTTTTATCATTTGCATAAAGAAAGGATAATTAGAGCCGTCTCTAGGGAAGGGGTTGGGACTACATTTTTCCGACCAACCTGCCAGGTTATCTACCCAGGGGTCAATTAGGAAATAGTCTGTAGAAGAATTACGGGCTACATATTCCTTACAAGTTTCATTGGGTAAGGGTGGTGGATAGGAAATTATTTTATTTTTACTAATTTTTGAACCCATGTTTAGTTTATGTCCTTTTATGTTTGTGTGAGAACTTTCTCCACCTTTTAATTTGTTCCTGATGTTCAGGGTTTTGACTAAAGTCAAGGAAATAGAGTAGTTGTCTACCTTCAGGTAACTTGTGGATCTGGTCTAAAGTTTCAGGACAGATAATAGGATATGTGAAAAGGTTAATTGGTATATCTGTTAAGAAAAATGGGTATGTCTGATCAATGTATTTTTCAATAAGTCCTGTATCCAAATGACAACCCAATATAATAACGGATTCTAAAACGGTGCCATTAGATGATGTCTTTGTTGTGAGTTTAAATCTTGTGGGTTCTCTAATGACAGATGTCAATTTGGGCCAATAATCGTCTCTGTCGGGGTTATGGTACCAGAGGACGATACTACATTTACAATTTAAACAAGTACCTATGTATGGATGTCTGGGGTGTGACATAGACGTAGATGAAGTATGAGAATGGATGAAATATGAGAGCGTGAAAAATTCTTAGTATCCAGACCAGGGGCGCCGTTTCAGTAAGGCAGGAGTGTACCTACAGCAGCAGACTGAAAGGGTTGGTCTTTATCTGAATACTGTGTGAATTATGTATTCACTTTATACATCTCATAAAAATTAATGTTTATGATTGGTTAGTTATAACCACAGACTGTCTACGTGACAGTGGATAGAGTCAAGTGGTTTTATCCTGAAAACTGCATATGAAGCCTCACGTTGCGTTACCCCAAAGAGAGGGGAGCATATAGTCCGCAAGTCTGTTGGCATACAGTAATCAATGAGACAAGAGAGAGAAAGAGTTAGTGTGCGTCAACTTACCAACCGCACAAGATGTACAAGTTAAATACATATATCGCATGTGTGTTCACTTACCAACCACACAAGGATATTACACGTAATACAACTTATACTGTAAAAAAAAGGATAGTAAGAAATGGCCATATAGAAAAAAGGGCGATCAAATTGAGGTGACTAATGAGCGGACCCCTTAGGTTACTCTTTATATATAGTACCAGATCACTGATCTGCGTGTGCACACTATAAAACAACCAGCTGAAACTTTACTACTTTTGAAGTAAAGGTCTATACGGATTCAGGATTCGATATGTCCGTGATCCGAGAACAGGCAACAGACCACGTATGGGTGTCAACAGTTCAACGGGAACGAAGATCGAAATCCCGGAACGGGCCCCCAGCTGTTGGGAGGTGATACTTTAACCTACCTCCTGAGGTGGACTCTAACCTACCTCTGGATAGGGAGTTGGACTTTAACCAATCTTCCTTTATCCCTTCTTCCTCAATTTGGTGGCCCCCCTTAGAGCTCCGTGAGTGTTAACCCTGTATATGCTGATCAGAAAAGAAGACCATCATGTATGCAAGGTACAACACTGGTTTATTGTTTACACATACAGCATATTTATACAGTATAGCATGCATGGGCTCGACAAGAGATGATTGGATGATACAGGGGTGTAGCAGGGAGGAGTTCCAGTTACTGTCTAGGGGATATATGTTATTATCATACAAGGACATGGGAGAACAGACAGTTTTTGTAGAAAACATATGAAATACATCTTACAGGAAATAACCTTGAGCAACGCAGCCTTGAGCAGCAGCAGACTGTCACAAAGCAGAATAGAAACTTGTAATTTTCCACTCACTATAAAGAATTTGAGACAAGATGGAGAACAACATACAAAATGGTGCATAAATCCTTTCAGCCCTCAACAGGGTTTTATCCAGCACTGTCTGTAGCTACAAATTTTTTTTTTTTTCTTATTCAGTTGAAGCATTTATCTAATTTCACCATAACCCCATTATGTTGCTGTCATATTCTTGGGTAGAAAAGAAAGTCAGAGTAAGTTATATAAATTCAAATGGGATCATCAGTGCCATTCCCCTGCATGGATTCTACAGTATAATGATCCCTAAAGGTGCCCATACACATTGCCATGAACTGTGCTTTTAGTACTAGATTGCTTTGCATCTAGTACAAAGAGCATACAATGTGCTACAGCACCGTGCTTATTGTACTAGGGTCCTTATTCTGATCTGATCTCTCTGCACATGTTACATCTGCCCCACCTGCAGTGCACCTGGTGTTGCCCATTTTGAGAACAAATTTGTACTGCAATCAGATCTGAATAAGGGCCTAGATACGATGCAATCTAGTTCTAAAAGCACGGTCTGCACAGACTTTATGTGCAGTGCGATGGGATGGCCACGGTAGTGCGCCTCTCATCGCGCTGCCCTGTCACACTGTGTGTGGGCACCATAAGGATACATTTATTTTCAAATAAGGTTTCCTGTGGCGGGATGCGGTCGGCAGGTGGAAACACTTAAGGTCGAAAGATCAATAGGTTGACCACTATTGGTCATCAGGCCATAGGTCGACATATGAAAAAAATTCGACATAGCTTAGGCCGACATGGTCAAAAGGTCGACACAAGCAAAAAGGCTGCATGGAAAAAGTCGACATAAAAAGGTGGACATGAGTTATTCGCTGTTTGTTTTTTAAAGAGCTTTTTTCATACTTTACCATTAAAGTGGACATAGTGGTGATTCAGGACGGCTCACTAAGCAGCAGTCATTTGCAGCACAGTGAGCGGCTTCACACCCCCCGCCGAACGGCCACCCCCCAGTGCCCAAACCCCTTACCTGCCATGCGAGGGGATGGGGTTGCTGACATATCCCCTGGCATGTGGCCGCTTGCAGGAGAAATCGCCATCCATCGAATGATATCACCTGCCTCTGTTGATCTTGCAAAACTTCTAAGAATTATCACAGACCCTCCTTACATCGCTTTCAGAGATGCCACAACTATTTTGTTTTTTTGGGGGGGATATCATTTCATAATTTAATTTCTGCACTACTAAATCATGTCGTGAAGCTGGACTTACTAGCCACACCACCTACCTGATGACAGATATATTTTTCTAGAGACTAGCCATGCCCCGATGTGACCTTCTTTTTACTTTGGTTGGGAGGGGGGAGGGGATATGCACCCATGCAATCCTAAGGGCTATTTCACATGCTCCGGCTCCTGCGAGGTGGCGAATCCCCGCATGGCCGAGAAGTCGCGCCGCACAAGGACGTTTAGAATGGTGGCGATGGCCACAGCCCAGCAGCCATCCCTTCCAGTGGTGGGATCCGGCTGCAACCGGGTGGCCGGGCCGTGGCCGTCCTGTGTGAATGGACACAATCATGTCCATTAATAACTACTGTATGCGGCACGACTTCTCAGCCCTGCAGGGTTTCGCCGCCCGGCAGGAGCCGGAGCGTGTGAAATAGCCCTAAGGATCATGGGTGAGTATGTGGTAAACATGCATGCTAGTTGTGGCAAATGACTTGCGATAAACTCAGCTAGCAGAAAAGCTGAGGGAGGACAGATCTGTATCTATGTATCTTTATATAGAAATCTCTATCTATTCCTATACACATACAAATACATTTATGTACAAAGAAACCCAACAACATAGAGGACACGGCGCCTATTTCATCAAATCAGAGAATTAGCAAATCATATGATTATTAAATGAATGTGTATACATAGCATATGCATCGCTCGCGCATGCACGGAACCAAAAAGAAATAAAATATCTACACGCATAGATGTCCCAGTGTAGCCACAATATAACAGGAAACAGGATTTTAGGGGCGGAGACATGGTGTTTTCTGGGTGTGTTCGTGAAAACGCAGCCGTGCCCAGGCATTTTAAGGTGGTTCTCTGACATCAGTGATGACCACTTCCAGCTTAGTTACAGTATTGAGAATATTAGGGGAAGGTCTAGCCTGGCACAGATTGATTTCGTGACTCGATTTGTGAAAACGTCACTATTTGTTATACATTTGCAATTTTACATGGAGCGTCTTTTCTTTCTGTCTGGACAGCAGCTTTTCTATGCTGAAGAAAAATACAACATTAAGAACCCATTTACTATTTACTGAGGTTTATACTCGAAAAATAAAATTTGTTGTTGCTGCTATACAAAGTTATTGCATGTATGTTAATATGTGCTGGCCAGCTGCAATATTTTTCGATCCCTCCAATCCTCTATCTACCAATAAATAACTAAAAATAACAATCAACGAGCTCATAGCAATGAATGTGCCAACATTCCGGCTCCTCCTTGCCCAGCCAATCCTGCACAAGGAGACAGAATGGCTTCCAATTGTGCTCAGGACTGTCACTAGGAATTTTGGGGCCCGGGATTGATTTCCCTTCAGGGCCCTCCGGGCCCCCCATCTCCCCATATCCCCCCTCATCTCCCCCCTCCCTTCACTTACTGCCCGACTCCTGCTGCAGGTCCCAAAGCACAGGCTTCTTCAATGCAGGATGCCAGCGGCCAATTAAAATGCAGCACCGGCTGGTGAGCCAATCAGACCTCGTGTACCGGCAGCTGTTGTGATTGGCTTACAGCACACGAGCTCCGATTGGCTCAAAAGGCTGTGCAGCATTTTAATTGTCCTGCATTGAATAAGCAGGCAGCACAGTGGAGGCAGTTGGGGGGGGGGGGGGGTTACGGTGGACAAAATGAGCTGCCTGGGCCCTTCCAGAGGCCAGGGCCCGGGACAGCTGTACCCATAGCACCACCCTTTCTGTGGCCCTGACTGTATACTAATCACCCCCAACTGTATTACAGTAAATACAGTTTTCTTATTTCTTTAAAAATCCTGCTTGTTCAAAGCTCATTTATGCCTTAAATGAATAAGCAGACTGACTTATTTCCCTATTTACCTCTAAAACTGTGACATTACACCTCTACTACTAAGATCACTGGGCCACTCTTTACCCCACAGAAAGACTTTTCACAATACATTATACATCATGTAAAGAAATGTAAATGGCCTCAGATTACTAATTCTGTTTTTATTGTTGAGTTTCTGAGATTAGCCGTTCCGATCCACACTAATGTCATAAGCCAGCCGCTTCCTCACAGCTTCTTAAAATGGAAGTAAAAATTCATGCGTTCCACAGCTTCTAAAGAACGCTGAGAATGTCTGTAGGCTGTAACAATCTGAGGAGATCCAACTTTCATTGCAAATCATTTGTTTTGACGTTAATCATCTGAGTGCATGGCTCCGAGCTTTGTGTGATGTAGTGTAATTTGATTTGTAGAGTGTGAGAATTTTATAACAGTCATTTGCGAATAAATTACTTAGCAGTTTTCTGCTCTGAAGAAACTTATTTGTGGTATAATTTAATTTGTTTCCATAAATAAGTGAATGACCTTCACATATTATTCTCTTGTGAATTATGGGACACCAATGGGAAAAAATATTTTAGCACCAACCCCGAATCTACCTTATCTCTCTTATGTATTTAACATTTTTCTTTAAACCTAAAACCTAGGTCTTTCCTTGTGCACAATGGTAACACCGACATACGGTTCCCAGTGACTATAGATAGGCAGAGGGATGGGAATTAACCTATTTTTGTATTTAAAGATCACCTGTCACTAAGAGTTAGCATTGTCTTATTCAATAATGCATATACAAATAGTAAACTACCTATATATCATGCCTTCTCTTTTTTGATCTGTCTCGTCTCTTTAATGCTGGCATTATCAGCCTAATGCCAGTGGCACCAATATGCAAAATAAAAGGAAGAGACAGATTCAGAGGGAATTATAATAGTGCAAAAAGAAAAGCTATCCTACAACACAATAACTTTTGGAGGCTGTAAGATTATTATACTAATGTTGACATTATTTGCATCATCCATCTCTCCAAGTAAACATAATACAAGAGGAAGTAAATAGTTAGACATATGCATTTGTTTTCCCCAGTTTCTAATTAATGGCAAATTAAATAAAATTGTTAGTTCCTACTCTTTGTGATTGATTGGTGCCACAGATGCCATATATAATATTTTGTTTCTTACAGTTGTTTGTGATTGATTGGTGCCGCAGGAGCAGGGGTTAAAGTGGTGGTGGGGAATGGGGTGGAACTCAGATCCACCACGTGAAATGGTGAGGTGGAGCTAGCTCTACCTCCACCTTGACCCTGCACAGTAATTCTAACAGAAAAACATTTTAGTTTGCAGGGGGGGGGTGTGTGTGTGCCAAAAACCTTACCACTGGCCTTGGCTCTGCCTAATGGGAGGGGGGGGGGGGGGGAATTAGGTGGCAGAGGGAAATAAGTTCCACCACCTCTGCAGGACCACTTTAAATCCTGCACAGGAGCCACACATATATCCATTGGCTGATCCTGTTCTTTGCAGGAACCTTGGGATCCTAAGCAACTTTTCAGCAACGTTTAAGCTTTCATTGTAAGAGCAATCAGCCACCTGTTTGCTTTTGTTGTCTGAGATAACTCCCTAGCAGAAACCAGAAACCATTGTAGCTATCCTCCCACCCTACACTCAGCCTACCCCCTTTCACTCTGCACTTCTCAGCCTTCCTCCCTTCACTCTGCACTTCTCAGCCTGCCCCACTTCACTCTGCGCCTCTTAGCCTGCCCCATTCTTCATTCTGGTATTCCTTTCCATTCCATACTGTATGTACCTTACCTATATGGTGATTTCTCACTACAAGGAACCTCTGAAGAAATGTATTCTCTGTGGGAAGACCCCATCTTCGGTCTGTATTCACTGTTCATTTACTGTAGGAAAATGCCTGTTTGTGCCATCGTACAACAAAGATTCAACCAGACTCGTGTCACAACACCATCATCTCCTCCCCGCATCTCTCAGCCACACCTTCATCTTCAACCAGTTTTTCAGACACACCGTCATTTCCAACCTGCATTGTCTCTCAGCAACCCCGTCATCTCCAACCTGCATCGTCTCTCAGCAACACTGTCATCTCCAACTTTGCAACGTCTCTCAGCCACACCGCCATCTCCAACCTGCATAGTCTCTCAGCCACACCGTCATCTCCAACCTGCACCATCTCTCAGCAACCCCCTCATCTCCAACCTGCACCATCTCTCAGCAACCCCATCTTCTCCAACTTGCATTGTCTTTCAGCCACACCGTCATCTCCAACATGCATCGTCTTTCAGCAACCCCGTCATCTCCAACCTGCATCATCTCTCTGCTACACTGCCATCTCCTGTCTGCATCTCTCTGCCACCCCGTCATCTCCAACCTGCGTCGTCTCTCAGCCACACCGTCATCTCCAACCTGCGTCGTCTCTCAGCCACACGGTCATCTCCAACCTGTGTTGTCTCTTAGCCTCACTCTCATTTCCAACCTGCGTCTCTCAGCCCATCCGCCATCTCCTCCCTTCATCTCTCAGCTGCACAGTCATCTCCGACCTGCATATCTCAGCTACACCATTATCTTCAATCTGTGACATCTCTAAGCCACACCATCATTTCCTCCCTGTGTCTCTCAGCCACATCATCACCTCCTCCACAAGACCTGTAAATACCACACCAGACAAAAAATATATAATTACATTTTATTATAATAAAACTGGTGTAAATTCCTGCGCTTGAGTCATCAATATCTGAAATGTATAGCATTAATTAATCCAAAACATATAAAACATTCCCACTCACCAGATACTTGCAGTGTGTCATTGTGACGGCATTGGGACATCAGCAATGGCACACTAAATCGCCTCTGTATTTCACATTAAAGTTTGCATTGCAACATTGAATCAACCCATTTGTTTAATACATTTATTTATTTTTATTTACAGTTTCTTATATAGCGCAGCAGATTCCATTGCACTTTACAATAGTAGACAGTGATAAAACAAACTGGGTAACAACAGACAGACTTGGAGGTAGGAGGGCCCTGCTGCAAGCTTACAATAATACATAGACCATATTTCCTGCAAATGTTGCAAATATTCTTGCAACACACCGGGCTCAAATCTCATAAAACTGTTACCTAGAAAATATAAAATAATGTTTAATGTTTAATGTAAAGACTATTGAGGCTTTGATAGGGTTGGTTTGTTAGTGTTTTAGCATAGTATAGTGGTGGGAAAGCTGTGGCTTTTGGTGTGCACATCTTGACATCCCGTGACAGTCAGTTTACAATCGCCTGTCAACCAGAGTCTTGTCTGCATTCCACATTGCATGTATCACCGTACTTATCAAAGGAAAGCACTCTATCACAGCTGATTTTTTTTTCCTGCCTCCAAAAAGATGCTAATTCCCCATTCTCATCACTGTCATAGCGAAATAAAGACCACAGAAGATTGGGTTTGCCGAATGTGAATTATATCAAGATGGCACCCTTGGGAAATCAAATTAAAAATACAATACATGATTATTTTCATACTTAGAAATCAGTTTAACCTTGATATAAACAGATTTTAGTGTTAACAGTTTAATTGTTTGCCTATTTTTGTGGTTGTATTTCAAATATTTGAATTTTTTTTAGCCAAGACTTTAAAGCCTTTATACTAGGATGATAATCTATCAAAAATTATCTTTTAAGCACCAGCTGTGATTCCCATCTCCTTGATTCATTTTTTCGTTATCTGGCTAATAATCTATTCATAATCACTCAAACTTTTAGCACCGCAGTACTAACGATCATTAATCATGAATATAATTCAATGACAGCGGGGTCGTGTCCCACTAACAATGTACACCTTGTTTGCCTTAAAATGCTAATCACTTCTCTGAAAAATTAATGAGGGTCTAAAGATATTGATATTACATCTGTGTTATAATTGAAGTATATTCAAACAAACACTGTTTTGAAAGGATTCAAACTTGCTTAGGACAAAGATTCATCATTTACATACCGTTTATTAATCTATGTACATGGGTTTAAGAAGTACAGTTTAACTTCCAGATGTTATGAAATGATTTTAGATCTGCAACAGTTGTTTAAGAAAACATATAGTAGTGATAATAATAACAATAGTAATAACAACAATAATAATGATAATAATAATAATAATGATAATAGTAATAATAATGATAGTAATAATAGTAATAATAGTTTATCCAGTTTGATATTTTAAAATTCAATTGTGAATTACTAAGCTTTAGAATAAATTGTTTATAATTATTGAGATAGAGGCTATTATATGTTATATTATATGTTTCAAATGACAGTTAGGAGCTAATTGTGCACCATTTAATGAGTGATAACAGGAATATCACTTGTTGTTAAATTTCCACCTTAGTTTAAAAAATTACAGTCACACTAGGAGCTGATTGGTTGGTATTTTATTTCCAGATATTGATAAATATGACCCTAAATTAGGTAATGAATTTTTAGCAAGAAATTAAAACATTACCAAATAACATGAGCAAGAGATGTGTAATGTGTTAAAATTTGGGTCTCTCTACCAAATTCTACCAAATTCCGCAAACATTTCAGACTTTCTTAATACAATATGCTGCATCTACTGTATACCAATTCAAGGATCACTCTAAACATTGATGCATCCAGTAAGAATGTTCATTATCGTGCTCGGGTTTAATTATACTTATTAGTGTTGATGGTTAAGATGCCTTCACTAAATGCTGAATGCATGGTGGCACAATGCTTTGCTTCATGCCTTACGGCACTAAGGTCTTGAGTTTGGTTCCCACCAAAGCTCCATCAGTGTGAAGTTAGTATAAATGGCTTCTGCCAAAACATGTGTGTAGCGGTTGACATCTGAAGAGTGGCTCAGTGTAAGGCTAGATGATACTTGTTCTATGGTGGCTGAAACAATTTAGTTTTACGATATATAAAGGACGTGCCTATAGGAAAAGAGAATAAGCAGCCTCCTTACAGACGTATACAGTAACTGCCCATTCAAACCCAATCTAAGTAACATGGAGACTGTATTTTCATTAATGAATGCTAGCCTTCTTTATATGTATTTAATTATTTTATATCAATATAACACTAGTGTTGATTCCTTTCTTTTCATTTATCGACTGTAAGAAAGATTTGTACTACTTTAGGTTTCTGTTACTCCTTAGCCCTTTAAATGTAATAACATTATCATGATTATAATGCCTTTGAGAGGCCTCCATCAAGCATTTTGTGTTTTAGGTACTTGTGTATTAGCAGGGCACCCAATTACCATACGTATGCTAGCGTAGGGAAATCGCATCGCATCGCATGGGCCGTTTTAGTGCCATGTGATGCGATGTTCCTAAGTAATTTATTCACTGCTCTCGCATGCGATTTTATATCGTGTGATGCCATTAAATTTACTGTACATTAGTATGACATGCAATGAGGTTTTAGGCACCTCCCCCACTATCCATGCCACCCCGAAGCGTGGCGAGCCCCGCGAGGGGCGGCGGAACGCGTCCTCCCAACCTTTTCATACCCCCACTATCCACGTTGGCGTGGAGTTGATTTTATATAGTGTGGTGAGTGCAGCGAGCCACCATGCCGGAATCGTTGCGAGCGCAGCAAGCCCCGCGAGGGGATGTGGATTACTTTACATGTATTCTGCGTCACCTCGTGGGGCACGCTGCGCTTGTCACACTTCGGGCTCACTATATACAGTCATCTCCATGCTGACGTGGATAGTGGGGGTTTGAAAAGGTCGCTTGGTGGGCACTCTGCTAATACACAAGTACCGTGTTTTATTTGGTTCACAGGTAGAACCTGGTTGCTATGCCTTTTTCTGACCATCGGAGGCACCAGTGTGTTTCCTTTAAATATCACTTCTTACATTGCATTACAACCTGAGCATTCCAAAAGTCACTACTCACTCTCCTCGTAACTTAATTGTCTATACAACATCTTTATGATTCTCTAGCTTTTAACTCAATTTCTCTGCATTAAGAGGCATATTTATTACAATCCGCATCCCCGGTGTGGATGGAATGTGATAAAGATATCTTGATCCACCATGTATTAATTCAATACATCACAGGGCTGTATCAATTATCACATGCAGATACAGATTTGCGAGAAAGTTCTGTCCCTGCAAATACACTTAACGAGACACCCTGAGATTGTTTATGCACGTAAACCACTACTGGCTACCCTTCATGACCCCCTACTCCTCCTGCAGTCAGGGCCGGTGATAGGCAATAAAGGAAGGCAGCTGGTCATCCGATCTTGTGCTCCCCTATGATCTGCAGTGCTGCAAAAGTGAGATGTCACATCACAACCTTGCTTTACTGCACTGGGGATCACAGCAGTAGAACAGCGAACAGATGATCAACTGCTCTCACCGGATCACTGATCCCCAATTCACAGGTGCAGATATGTATTGTTATTTTTATTCACATAGTTATCAGCCTTTAGGTCCATAATTCTGATCACTAGTTCATTAAAGTAATGCGATATGTGCACCCTGTACCCTATTAGCCCCACTGTCTTCTTAAATACATAAAAATTGGGGAATAAGTAAAAACCGGAACAGGACCGGACTCTGGAAAGCCAGACCAGGCACCAGGAGCTTGCAGTGTCCGGTTTGGGGGGTTTCACGTCCAGGGGGTGTCCTGTCCGGGGGAATGCCTGTGATAGCTTTCACCAGAGACATAAGAAAGTGGAGATTAAAGCCTCCCTGTATGGTCCGGACGATTCCGGTTTTTACCATATCCCTGGTCCATACAGGCAGGCTTTATTCTTTCCCTGATGACAGGTGTCACAGGCAGCCCCACCGGACTGGACACCCCTGGACAGGCCCCTTCCCCCAGATGGGTCCTGTCCAGTTCCGGTTTTTACTCACACCCTAAGGGCTATTTCACACACTCCGGCTCCTGCCGGGCGGCAAAAACCTGTACGGCCAGGAAGCCATGCATCACACAACAGTTAAGAATGGAGGGGATGGCCACAGCCCGGCAGCAGTCCCTTTCAGTGGTGGGATCCGGCTGCAACCGGGCAGCCGGGCCGTGGCCGTCCCGTTCGAATGGACACAATAGTGTCCATTAGTAACTACTGTGCACGGCACGGCTTCTGGCGTGTGAAATAGCCCTAAAAATTGCATTATTTAGTGAGAAAACCAGAAATACAGTTTAAATACTTATTAATACTCACCAACTGTGTGATCATCCAGCCAGCTGGTCCTCATCATGATACTTATATACGGAGACCTGCTGCTATAGCTCCATCCGCCACGTTTCTCGATCTGGTGCCGGCTGACATTAATCAGGCATAATGGCTGCTTCTACTGTAGGTTGAGATTTACAGTTTTGCTGGATGTTTATTTAATAACAAATAAACAATAACAAATAATGATTGATTCTTATAAAATATGTCTGACAGTGATTGTCGTCGCAGGATGAGGAAATACATGGTTTGATGCTGGATAAATGCAGGCTTTCAGTCTTACTACATAATGTCTGGTAATCTAGGCAGAAATGTGCAATTTTCCTTTCTAGAGCCAACAAACTGCAAAGCAGACAAAAAGCTTTTTTACAATAAGATTATTTAAAAGGACCAATTTCAAACAAGGCAAATTCCCCCTTTGAGCTGTACAAGGGTATTGTCATTAACTGCTACTTAGGCTCTAATGCTAACCTGTGGATCAATCTGACAGTTATTTCACATTTCTACTGTAATCCATGGATATCAAATCTTGGTCCCCCTCGCCTCTGTACAGGTTTCAGTTTTTTATTAATTTATGAAAAATTAAGTTAGAAAACGAACCCAAAGCAAGTACGTAGTTGAGAAGGGGTTTACGAAGAGTTGGTCAGAAAATAGGCCTACCGTGCACAGTAAAAACATGCAGGTAAAAATATTGTATTTATGTCCGTGTGTTGGGCTGTACTCAGACGGAAATGTGTGACCAGAAGTCACATGTTGGAGTCACGGGGCCAGCAGCCTTGTTGCCTACTGGGCCCTGCACCTTGCGCATTGGAAAAAACAGTATGGTGCGGGGCTTCCCCGCACTTCCGGCTGCGTCTCACCGGCCGGAAACTAACAGCAGGGATGTGTAGTGCTCGCACATCTTACCGCTGATTAATCAGTGTATCTCCCCAGCTCTCCAACTATTTGCCCTACTAAGGGCTTATAATTGCATAGATCCATAGCAATTGTTTCTTGTCCATGCGGACATATATTAATGAAACATGCGTCTCACCGGCTGTAAGTTGGGCGCAGCGTGCGTTCCAACTACCGGAAGTGGCAAACAATGAGATGTATTCATGATTTTTTTAAGTTATAAAAATTATTTTTGACTGCCTCCTATACAATTTATTTATTTTTACGAGCGTATTTAGAAGGTTTAAAATGACTAATGAAGTTAATATGATCAATTGGGTAATTGAATTATTGTCTGATGATGCACTTCCTGTCTAAATGGTATATAAACCCTGACCCAGTACAGAGTGGCATACCTTTAAAAAAGTTGTCCCAGTACGACGAAACGCGCCAGTCCACATTTCCTTGTTGGACATTGGACCCTATTTTTATTATCCCACTTGGACCAGCTCTCCATTGATTTTCTCCCATTGGATCCACCTTATCCCATTGCTTTTCTTTTTTTTTTTTTATAATACTTTTTATTTATTTTCAGTTATGCAAAACATTACATTCGCCACTTTCTGTGGTCCACAAGTAATCACATATAACATTCAGACATATATACAAGGTACCCAACGTATCTGATTCCTGGGAGGGTAAGCTAATCGACAGAGGACTGCGTTGTTCATTCTACTCTGCTAAAATTTATTCTACCGTGAATTTCTTATCAAGCCTATTATTCCATAATCTTCCAGAATTCTTAACATTTATTTTTTATAGCAGTTGTCCAATTATTCACTTTTTACCCGCAGTCCTTGGTCAGACTCGCCGCCCCTGAACAAAAAATATGTCAATAATCAGGCCCATTATTACAGCGTCTATTTGTTCAAAGAGGCTCATTTTACACCTATACCAGTGTCTTACCCATCGGGTGAATAAATGTGGAATCCCTGTTTCCCTATTTAAAGAGAGTGCATCCGAAATTCCCAACATTTGGTATTAACATACCCCAAGTTAATCCTTTCGCTTTGCCTCCTTTTTGGTATAAGTTAATAACTAATGGGGTCCACAAAGTAGGACCTTGTTAAAATTTATAAAAAGTCCCGTTGACTTTATGTCCTATACCTATAGGGCCCTCCCCTATATTACAGTAGGTTGTAGCCTTTTAGTTATACGTCTGGTTTTTGTATCTCCATCTATTAACCACTTAACAACTAAACCACATACACAACATTAACAGACAAACACCAAATATAAGGAATAGGAAAGTGGGGGGAAAGATCCCGTTGCTTTTCTACTGGAGATTCCTATTGGCACACCACCACCTGTTAACTACTTGGAGCCTATCCTGTTCTGGGCTACCTCATACCACCAGAATCAAGGTCAAGGCATCCAGACAGGTTTATGGACACCCACCATACCAGTTATCTCACCATCATCATTTGGGAGACTCATTGATGAGAGCATCCATAGGAACAAGCGGGACATATCCTAAGTATATCACGGTCCATTCAATATCTTACTAACAAATGCACCTTATTTTAGCATTGGTTTTATTATTTTTCATGATTTACAACATGCATTTTTTTTATATATATATCATGAATGAATGTATATTATGTGTCAGTTTAAATCAAATTTATTTTTTTGGTACTTGTTTCCTAGCACGGCGCCAACGATTTTAATTGTATCCATCGGGTCGGAAAAAATCGGGTAGATCGCATCGCATGCAACCAAATCGCATGCGATGCGATCAACGCCAACGCCAATGTAAAATGGTCCCTGAGACCCGATTTTACATCGGACCCAATGTTAAATGCCCCCCAGACCCCAATTTTCATTGTATACCCACACTAATGGGTCAAATGCCCCCCCATTGTTAACGCCACCCCATGATGAACGCCAACCCGAAGTGTGGCGAGCGCAACGAGCCCGCGCGGGGCGGCAGTACGCGTCCTCCAACCTTTTCATAACCCCACTATCCACGTCTGCGTGGAGTTGATTTCATATAGTGTGGTGAGCGCAGCGAGCCACCGAGCCCGAAGCGCGGCGAGCGCAGCTAGCCCCGCAAGGGGACGCGCATGTCTTCACAGGTATTACGCATCCCCTCGCGGGGCTCGCTGTGCTCGCTACGCTTCGGGCTCAGTGGCTCGCTGCACTCGCCACACTATATATAATCAACTCCATGCCGACGTGGATAGTGGGGGTATGAAAAGGTCGGAGGACGCGTACCGCCGCCCCTCGCGGGCTTGCTGCGCTCGCCACGCTTCGGGTTTGGCGTTCATCATGGGGTGGCGTTAACAATGGGGGGGGGGGGGGGCATTCCACATACAAATTAGCCATCAGGGTGGGAAAACAATGAAAAATCGGATATGGTGGGCCATTTAACATTGTTCCCTATGTAAAATCGGGTCCATCGCATTGGTCGCATTGTATGCCATTATAATGGCATACAATGGACTCGATTTTATATAGGAATTTAACATTGAGTACAATGTATACAATGTAAAATTGGGTCGGTTGCATCGGATGCCATTATAATGGCATGCGACGGTCCCGGTTTTACAATTGTCGGGAAAGGTGAAAAAAAGCCCGAAATCGGGTCGGTTGGGTCCCATCGCATACCTTAACTTAAGGTATGCGATTGGACCCGATGGGCGCCGTGCTAGGAAACAAGTACCATTTTTTTTATTTGTGATACCCAATTGATCAGTTTTAAAGTTTATTATTACTATTCTGATTAATTTATCAAGCGCTCCACCATACTGTTTTTCTTGTGTTTCTCTTTCTGGGGATTGACCCTCCCCTGTGTGTGAGCAGCTGGCTCAACACTCCACCCCGTAGCGCCTATCCTTTTTCACCCAGGTGAAATCACTTTTTCGAACCTTGTGCATTGGCACTGTTTTCACACCTCTAGGTATGGAACTCATACTAGGGATGGACATAGGTGTGTTTGCCATTGATGGTTACAAATGACCAAATCGCAAATGACCATCAATGGTTGCAAGCAATGTAATGGATGACCATTAATGGTTTCATGAACTGATGGTCATCTCTATTATTTCACTGGCTGACCTGTGTGTCAATCAGAACCTAGAGGTGGAGATTCGTGGGTGTCAGGGATATATGCTGACATCTTGTAAAAAAAAAAAAACTATTGGGTGATTTTGTACCATTGATGGCAAAGAATTAATCAATTATGCAAAAAAAAAAATCATTATTGCCATAAACCATAATGGGTACTTGTGTAATATCTGGGTGCCCGATTTTTTGATTGTATGCCTTAACTTAAGGCATACAATCAGATGCGATGCAACGCGATTTTCCATAGGAACCAATGTTAAATGGTCCCAAATGATCCCTGAGACCATTAGGGTCAATGTGAAATGCCCCCCAGGCCCCCCCATTGTTTGTATGCCCCCTCGTTGTTAACAACACCCCACCATCAACGCCATCCCGAAGCGTGGCGAGCGCCGGTGGTACGCGTCCTCCGACCTTTTCATACCCCCACTATCCACGTCGGCGAGGAGTTGAATTTATATAGTGTGGCGAGCGCAGCGAGCCACCGAGCCCGAAGCGTGGCGAGCGCAGCGAGCCCTGCGAGGGGACGCGTAATACCTGTGAAGTAATGCGCGTCCCCTCGTGGGGCTCACTACGCTCGCCGCGCTTCGGGCTCGGTGGCTCGCTGTGCTCGCCACACTATATAAAATCAACTCCACGCCAACGTGGATAGTGGGGGTATGAAAAGGCCGGTTGGCGTTGTTGGTGGGGTGGCGTTAACAATGAGGGGGCATACAAACAATGGGGGGGCCTGGGGGGCATTTTGGGGGGCCTGGGGGCCATTTGGGACCATTGATTCCTATGGAAAAATCGGGTCCATCGCATCGCATCGCAAGCGATTTGGTGGCATGCGATGCGATGCGACGCGATGCTATTTTTCCGACCCGATGAAAAAATCGGGCACCCAGATAATACACAATTACCCCATAATACACAAGTACCCCATAATGATTTAGCCATCCCTAACTCACACTCCTAGGTATGATTTGCTTGAAATATACACATTTAATCTGGTTTACAGTAGAAGAAAAATAGAAATTAAGTGCACATAATGTACAGTATAATGTATTTGTCAATGCCAGTTATGTATCCATAAAGAACCAATGACAATCTGCTGTCTGTCGTGTGTATACTCAATATCATTATTATGCACACTGCTGTGTATTTTTAATTACCTCCCTGTTCGCTGTACATGCACGTGACTTTGGCTATGTAACCAATGACCTGCATGAGGAGCGGGGGTGAAGACGTCACTGAACGATATCGGTAACGATATTGGTCAGTGTGTTTGCACTATATCCTTCATCCACAGCCATCGATATTGATAATGATATCGGTGGTGCTGCACATCATCCAGTGTGTACGGTGCCATATTCATCATCTGGTGTTTGCCTACGCGCCTGATCATCAGGGAACGATTTGGCTTTCTCATCATTTTAACAGGTCCCCATGTGTTCACAATTGGGAAACACGACCTTACTCTAGCCTGTCTATTTTAGAATGGGGCCATTCTGCCTCATCCATCACAAATCTGCCTGGATGTATATGTGCAGTTCAACTGTAGCGCAGAGCACAATTTAGGCTACGGAAACTGCACAACTGTCAATCTGCTTCAGGCACAAATTCTATTGAATATTAAGTTATTAGAAATGTATACCTGGCAGATGTATTTCTGCCAGAGGATTAAAACTGCATGGAGCCGATTCTATTTTGCGCTGAAGTCACAGTGTCATTACGGAGTATAGATGATTGCACATTGCCACTTTGTTTTTAAAAAGGAGCATCTTTTACAGTAGGTCTGTCTCCTTACTGCTTGCCCAGTTATGTGGTTCCTCAGTGCATTGCCGTACCTGTTCAGAGCTGAGAGGCACGCCATCTGTATAACCAGCCTGCTGGATAAATCTAGTCAGATTAGCAAGAGCCTGCACATCGCCCGTGTTTTGTGTAGTGGGCGATAGCGATCAGCGATCTGCATTCACTTGCTTAACTTAAATCTCCCATGCTTTATTTACTTGCTTAATTTAAATCTTCCCTTCTTAATGGCTATGCATGCTCGTTGGTGCACATCATTGGCACTTTCTGAGTGGTCTAGATTCTGGGAAGCTCAAGGGGAACCTCCCATGCTCATCTCCCATGCTAAATATCTGGCACAAATCTCTACGTGTGTAGGCCCCATTACAGTACCACTTTTTTTGTTAGCCTAACATCAGTAATTGTAATAGTCATATATAGATGAATGTGCAGAAGGTTGTGCCCATAGATGCCCTAGGCTTGCTGTTCACACGATCAGTGATTGACAATTCTCAATGATAAAAAAAATAGTTTTTTTGTTGTTACCTTTTTTATACAGTGTGGAAGATGAAGATGACGATGAATAGAGAGAATGCAATAACAGTGGCATTTACTTCCAGAAAGCCAAGTACAGTTTAGAAGGCAAGTGCATCATTGTTTATTAATGGGGAAATATACCAAGGATGTAACCTAATAATTGAATATTACTATAGAAACAGCACTGAAAACTGTCATTGCATTTTTCTTTTGGCCTGTAATAATTTGTAAACATTTTATTGTCATGTAAGGGAAAGCTGTTTTTTCTGTTTTGAGGGAAGATGTTCTAGACCTAAAGTGCCAACCAATCAGCTTCAAGACATCATTTTTCAAACACAGCCTGTAATATAACAGTTAGAGGATGATTGGTTGGTACTTTATCTCTCTCCTCTTTAGCACTCTTTAGCACCGTTTGATACTTCTCCCAATTAATACCATTGCCCCGCTCCATCTGTGCACATTTACGAATCCTAGTTTTATCTCCTCATCTTGCCGCCTTCAGTAGGATATCCACAAACTCTTTCTGGGTTGGGGGGGGGGGACCTAAAAAAAGACGAGCCATCCCAATACAAATATTTCAGTGTTACAACAGTATACAGTGATGGTACACAATGGGCAAAGATGTACAGAGAGGGATAACTTCACAAAAGGTGTGGACATCGCAGTATGCTGATTACTAACTCTAAATCTCTCCTTACTAATCTCTAGAAAATCAAAGTCCACAAACCACTTTAGCCATTGTAGCCATTAGCAATGATTTTCTATGACACTGCCAACAGTGTGTGGTGAAGTATGAAACAGTTCAGTTGTGAAGTCCTGTGGGTAAGCATCTGCTATGCTCACATTTTGGATATACATTTTGGCATGCTAAGCAACACAAGTGGGTGGCACAAACACTGGACTAATACGGCACACTATGCATCACCTCTGGGCTGAAACGGCACACTTAGCAGCACCCCTGGACTGATACAGCACACTTGGCAGCACCTCATGAATTATACGGCACAGATGGTGGCATCCCTGACCTGATACAGCACACATGGCGACACACATGGAATTATATGCCACAGATGGCGGAACCCCTGCAGTAAATAGAACCCCTGGATTAGCACCCCTGGATTAATACGGCAGATTTAGCAGCACCCTATTAATTATATGCAACACTTGGCTCACCCCTGGACTTATACGGCACATTTAACAGCCTTTGCAGCAAAAAAACCCCCCAACCTTTTATTTTCTTTTAATTAATAAAAGGGCAGCACCCCAGGATTGATATGGCAGACTTAGTAGCACCCCATGAATTATATGGCACACTTGGCTCACCCCTGGACTGATACGGCACACTTGCGGTAAAAAAAAAAAAGGGGGGGGGGCAGCTCCCCTGGACTGATACGGGACACTGGGCAGCACAGTTGGACTGATACCGGGCATCCCAGCAGTAAGAATTTTTTTTTTCAGAGAGCCCCTTAGTTGTCCTCCACAGCAGAACCATATAGCAGCCCCCCTTAGTAGTGCCCCCATAACAGTACCCTTGTGATGCCCCTTAGTAGTTGTACCTTCAGTAGCTCCCCCTTAGTATAGCTTCCCCCACAGTAGTTCCCCCTTAGTAGTTGTACCCTGGCCGTTAATAGTTTCCAGCTCAGTAGTTACCCCTTAGTACTTGTACAGTTCCTCCACCAGTAGTTCCCCCTTAGTAATTGTACCCTGGCCTTTACTAGTTTCCCACTCAGTAGTTCCCCTTACTATGTCCCCCCTTAGTATATGTAACCTTTTCTTTTCCCCGTCAATAGTTTTCCCGAGGGCAGCCAAGAGGAATGCCGGGCCCCGGTAAAATTTTAGGGGAGTGGCCTAAGTGTGGGAGGTGTGGCCACCTCCTGCACAAGGCCACGCCCCCAAAATGTTATAAGAGGTGGAAAAGAAAACTCTAAAAACTCTAAACTCAGCAGCAGCAGCAGCAACACACTGCTGTTGCTGCCCGGGAGGGATGGAGGGGTCGGACCAGGGCCCTGGGTCCCTCCAGCAAGCCCGAGCCTGGGTAATTAGTGTACCCGCCCCCCCCTCTCGGTTGCCCTGGTTGTCCCAATTAAGCAGCCCCCATTAAGTTAGGCAGCCTGTTAGTTCCCCCGTGAGTTTGTCCCCATTAGTTTGTCCCCCATTTGTTTCTCCCGGCAGCCCCTATAGTTTTTTCTTCTGCAGACAGCACAGACACTGAGGGGCAGATTTATTAAGCTCTGAAGCTATATACTGTCTGGTTTTTATCACTGGCCAATCAGCTCCTACCTGTCATTTTTCAAACCAAGCCTGTAACTTCACAGGTAGGAGCTGATTGGCCGGTGATAAAAACCAGACAGTTTATCACTTCACCGAGCTTAATAAATCTGCGACATAGTGAGCTCTGCTGTTGTATCTTATATAATGAAAGAAAGGGGAGTGGAAGTTGTTTTAATGAAGTTAAATAATGCAGTCAGCCCCCCAAAATAAAGATTCGTTATCACTGCAATTAGTGGCAATAAGTACCATATGTACCATGAGTAGCTGGGAGAGAATCTCCAACAAGAACCAGTCCTAGGGACCACTCAATAGTAATGTGATTGCCATCACATTGCTTCCTCATTTGCTGGGCTATTGCACAGGACTTCGTTTTCAGACCGAAGGGTGGAAAAATCATTTGAGAGTGTGCAATTCTTCCTCCGTGCGGACACATGCAAGCAGATGTGTACACGCTAGCATGCAAGTGCGGGGATGCGCTCAGTGAGACTCGCTAAGTTTGTTGGGGCAGCGTTTACCTGCTCTCTTAGCAGCTGAAACCCTAATTTGTGGTACAGTGATGCACACATGGAGGGGCAGGGGGGCTCTTGGGTTCTGAGCACCCAAAGCTGCCCCCTTTGTCAGACCAATTATTTTTTTAAACCAAAACAGCTTATATAACTGCTTTTGCTTTATAATCTTTTTAAGACGAGCATTTATAAAAAAAATATTAAGACAGGTGCTGGATGTGATTAAGTCCGAGTTCGGCAGCCATGCGGGAACCGGCCGAACTTGGAAATTTTCTTAAAAGGGCAATTATTGAGAAGACATGGTTTTGTCTTGTCAATTAATGCCCCTTTAAAAAAAAATGTCTGAATTCTCCCAAAATCCCACACTGTGTTATTTTTACTAAAAAATACATTGTTTTTTTTTTACTCTTTTCAGAGGATCTACTTTCTTTCTGAGTGCACAAGAATTCCCGCACAAAGCATGAATCAGAACAAAGTGACATCACAATTTGAAATTTGAAGTAAAGTGTTTTGGTTTGGCCTGATTTGCACATTTGTGTATGACAGCAATCGTTTGGCTACACAATATTCAGAATTCCCAAATTTTTGCTGGGCGGACTAAATAGATCAGCGAATGAAACCACAGGAGATTTGCAAACTTGTTATTTAGAAACAATTTGATTTCATTTTGTTTGCAAAAGAAGATGACAAGAAAAGTGTTTGACATTCTGTAAAACAGTTTACTTTACACACACAAAGCTGTACTGAGTCTAGTGATTCCAAAGAGCTGTCAAACGTGTGAAACTTGATCAACCTTTAAAGCATGACAACACAATTCCTATGTTTAATGCAGCACTCATGTATTATGTATGGGGTCTAGTTTTTTTTTATTTATTTATTGGTCTGTGCAGTAAAAAAGCAAATTAAATAAATATAGAATTTCAAATAATTATATCTGTCTAGCTTTGCTAAATGTGCACTTCTAATCTTCTCTAATGCTTTGTTAAACAGTCTACATTTAATACACTGCAGCATTAGTTGAAATGATATAGACTCATGTACACAGTAAAACATTTCCTATCAGTACTGTCCAGGCCTGCATTATAGTCAGGAATATAGAACAAATACACTGCCTCTATTATACTCATGTTCAAAAAAAATAGCATTGTGGTGTATGTTATAAATTTATTTTATGCTAATAATTTCAAGCCAATGATCTATCATACTTAGTTGCCTACCCTCCTGCATTCTGCAGGAGACTCCCTGAAATAGCAGCAATCTCCCTCTCTCCCTCATTAGTCTATCAATCTCCCTCATTTCACCTAGCCCACATTACACTGTTACATTTTTTGGGGAAAAGGAATGAGAGACAGATACATTTATATTGAATCATCAGCACCATTTCCTAGCACTTTACCAAGTATAGTATCTCTTACTAACTGCTTTAGGGCTCATCCACATTTGGATATAAATCATTTTTAAAGATTCCTTTCAGATATAGCCGTACACACCCACGCTTCTAGGTGCCACGTTCACAATCTCTTTTCACAATCTCTCCACATACGGAACTAGACACGTCCTTTGGGTGGAGCATGACACGCCCCCTCAATGGGATGCTGTGTAAAATTCTACCACCAACTATAATCTCCCTGAAACTAGTTTCATAAGTATGATCTGGTTAATCTAATTTAGTGCATAGATGAACGGACAAATTTGTTGGGTGTATGTATTGTATATATCTGATTTTTTTTCTGTAAATATGCCATAACTTTCTTTATGCAACCCATAGCTTCTGTCCACCACACTCTAGAGCAGTGGTTCTCAAACTCAGGTGTAGATGCAGTGCTTAAAGTTATCATGCAGAGGTGGGGGAACTTATTTCTCTATGCCGCCTAATTACCCCTAACCCCCTCCCCCTTTAGGCAGAGACAGGGCCAGTGGTAGGGTTTTGGGCATCCCCCTGCAAACTAGAATATTTTTCTGTGAGAATTTCTGTGCAGGGCCAAGGTGGAGGTTAAAATGTTCCACCTCACCACATACTTGCCTACTTTTGAAAACTAGTTTCAGGGTAGTAGAATTTTGCACATTGCCCCATTGAGGGGGCGTGTCATGCTCCACCCAAAGGGTGTGTCTAGTTCCATATATGGAGAGATTGTGAAAAGAGATCGTGAACGTGTAACCTAGAATCGTGGGTGTGTACTGCTATATCTGAGAGGAATCTTCTAAAATAACTTATATCCAAATGTGATGAGCCCCAAAGCAGTTAGTAAGAGATACTATACTTGGTAAAGTACTGGGCAATGGTGCTGATGATTCAATGTAAATTTGTCTATCTCTTATTCCTTTTTTCCTCAAAAATGTGACAGCTACACAATGTGGGATAGGTGAAATGAGGGAGATTAGTAGACTAAGGAGGGAGAGAGGAAGATTGCTGCTATTTCAGGGAGCCTCCTGCAGAATGCAGAAGGGTAAGCAACTATGCCTCACCATTAGAGGTGGTTAAACTCAATTCCACCCTGTTCTCTCTCAATTTAACCCCTGGGCAGATGTATGAAGCAGTGATAAGGGAGAAAACGTGAGCCAGAGGAGAAGTGGCCCATGGCAACCACTCAGCTGCTCTGTATAATTTAGGCAAATAATAGATGTTACTTCACTGCTGATTGGTTGCCATGGACCACTTCTCCTCTCGTATCACTGCTTCATACATCTACCCCACAATCATCAGGATCCAGCACAGGCCACGTTTTTCAGTCCAACAGCAGGAGCCCTGTGTATCACCAACTGTAATATTCTAAAAATTCAAAAAATCCACAGTTTACCTTGAGAACATGAACTGTGTGTGTCCTACGGACTGAGTTTGAGAACTTGTACTTCATTTTGTATTTCAGTAGTCTGTCTTCCTCATATTAATAAGCATTGGACATAATTTTGTCATAATAGTGAGTTTTATGTATCAAGCAGTAAAAAGAGAGGTGGCGGACTATTGGAGAAGTTGTCTAGAGCAACCAATCAGCTTTAAGGTAGCATTTATCAGGTACATTCTGTAAAAGGATAGAGGTTAATTGGTTGCTATGGGCAACTTCTCCACTGGTCCATTTCTCCACTTTTTTCACCGCTTGATACATCAACTCCAGAGTTTCTTATGAAGTATGACTCAATCCAAAACTGAAACATTTGTAGGGTCTATATTTTAAGGGTACAACCACTAGAAAGGGTTCTATCCAGTGGAGTATTTATAATGGGTGTTTCTGGAGTGGACACCCTGGGGTCCATGGAGGCCCACACTGCACATCCTGCACCCAATACTTACACCCCAGATTCCAGCTTCAGCAGTGCTACAGAAATCACCAGTAAAATGGTGCTGTGGCCACTAAAGGGCTGCCACTAAAGAGAAGCGGGCCTGGGCCTAATACTCTCTAGAAGCGACTCTATCATGGCCGCTATGACCTTTTGAAAGATTAAGTTCTCCACTTCTGACGAATTGTTCATTTATGGTTGCACATTGTATTGTTTGTTCAAAATTTAAAGTTAAAAATTGACTCTGGCACAGTAAGCTCCACTCCTCCACCTTCCGGCTGCCCTGGATCTGCTCAGTTTATGAAAAATATGGCGGATTCCAGGCGCTAATAATACTAGCTGCACTGGTACATTATGCACTCACTGCAGGATGTGCGCACACGACATGTGACCACAGTCGGAGGCCAGCCTGCTGACACCACGTCCCATCTGGCAGCAGAGCCCTGGAGTTCCATACAGCTGCAGCAGGACGAGTACATGCAGACCTCAGTACAAGCCTGAGAACCGGCCACCCACGCCACAGTCGGCTGGGGACTAAGAGTTGGGACATACAAAGGCAACATGAAGAAAGGCTGCTTACCTTCCGGACCTCAGGTGCAGCCAGCAGTAGAGATTGCGTTAGAAGCCTCTATACATAGGCCCTGATACATCCTTCCCTGTCTCTACAGACAGGTCACCCAGAGACCCGGACCCCTCGTCAATAATAAGAGGGAAAGTGCTCCCTCTGAGGTATGTCTAAAATTCAAGGAAAAATAAAAAAAAAACCTACTAGGTGGCCCTTGCAAAAATTACTATCCCTTTTTCTCCCTTCATACCAGAGGCGTAACTCTGGGAGGCAATGGAGTCATCTGCCGCCGGCCTCCTGCTCCCAACGGGGCACCTCTCCTCCCCTGCAAGTTTAAATGAATAGATTGAAAACTGTTAATATCGCTTCTGCGGCTGACTCCCCATCCTGACATCCTTGTTGCAAGTGTCACACCCTGTATTAGAACCCATGACCTTTCTTACTTTAGACAGACATTTTACTGATTGAGCTATTTGGGGTCACCAATATTTATCTTTCCTCCGGGCAACTGGGACAAACTTACGCCACTGCTTCATAATTAACCAAATTCGATATAATATGAGGTACCATATATTGTTAATTTAATGAAGAATTGTTAATTTACAATTTCACTTTGTATCGTTTTTTAAAAATCAAGGTTAAAAATGTACTTTTGGCCCTAGGGTTCTTACCTGGGTGTTTTGCTCGGCTGCTCGAAATGGCTACAAATGAACCAGTTTTTCTTTCATCCTACTACAAACCACCAACCTCGCTATAAAATTCATTAATATGTTATTTGCATACAAAATTTTTGCACAGGCCACCTAGTTATTACTTATTGCCATTATATGCAGTGATACAGAAAGAAACATTCTGTAACCCCACTGCCACCAATGATAAATATGCCACCATAAAATGAAATGTCCCAGTCACAGTCCCGTAATGCTCTACTTCCTTCTGTTGGTAGTGTGATCAAAGGATGCCGGATTACTAATGAGGCTGAAGGAATACAGATCGCCCATCAACAGGTGAGTGGGGGAGAAATTGGAACAGCACCTGGTGGGGGGGGGGGGGGGGCATATTTGAGGGAAATGTAATTAATTGTAATGGTGTTAGTTTATGAAGACTGGTAGTCTGGAAATAGTTCTTTTGATGACACAGAGGGATGCAGTGAGTGGGCTACTGGTTAGTCTGATGGTTCTAAGGGGTATATACTATGCCCTGGAGAGAGATAAAGCAGAGAGAGTTAAGGCTTGTACACACGGGGCAATTTCAGGGCTAATTCTAAGCGTCTAGATCACTTAGAAATTATGCTCCTATCACCCCATGTGTATACCCCCAGAGATGGCGATGCGCGGTCCCATGCTTTGCTATCGCTGGACTAGATCTTGACTGCATGCAGTTAAAATCTAGTCAGATCCAATGTTCTCAGCATTGCACGTGGGCCAACAATGTGTGCTGAGTGATCTGTGCTTAAGCACATCATTCAGCACAGGGCTCGAGTCGCCCCATGTGTACGGACCTAGAAAATACCGGCCAATCAACCCCTCTTCCTGTACAGGGGTGTCGCAGATCTAACACACCAGAGAAGTGTCTTAGATCTGCGAGCACTAGAGAAATCTTTCGATAGTTGGTGACACACATGCCAATTTTTGTTAAATTATTGAATTATTTTTCTATTTTTTACACCAAGACGAATCACACAGATGCGATGCATCAGCCTCGCCTGTATTTGGCATCCAATCAGAACGTCACCATCAGAAAATACAAATCAGGAGAGTACGGCAGCTTTGTAAATCAGCTGTATTCTCCGTTTGTATTTTCAGCCGATTTGGCGAATTCCTAGCCAGGTGAACAGGTCTGAATGACCCTCTTAGTACAGAGATGCACTTATTAACAATGTGAGTAAATAGTTCTTAAATACTTCAATTTTACTAACTCACAGCGGCCATAAAGCTGAATTATATCGTATTTAAAAAAAACCCTATATGCAAATACAGTGAACATTTGTTGATGGTAAAATGAGTAAATGTGATTTAAAAAATAAAATGTGTCTTTGTCCCTGGTCTGTAACTGGTATTTGAGAAGAATCTGGTACCTCAGTCATTCGCACATCAATGATTTTATTTGGTGAATAGAAGCAAAAAAGTTAAGACTTTGGTAATGAATCAAATCATGTGCTCAGTGAGGGCCTGATGGTGCAGATTAAGATATAAGAAATGAGTGATGATAATCTAATTAACCTTGAGTTCTTCATCTTCTCCGAGTCTTTTTTCACTAAATATAAGGAAGCAGGTGGTGTTTGGATATTGATTTTAGGATTTATTCCGGGAAGAACTGTGCACTTATATTTAGCAGCAGCAGTAGTGACACTGCATTAAATTACTCAACTTGCAAAACATTTCCCACTGTCCCCAAATGTGACATGGAGGTGTTTTTGTTTTTATTGAAGACCCAGTTAATAGATGCATTATTTGATTAATGTATATATATAATGAAGTTTAAATACCAAACCGATTCATCCCAGTCAGTGGCAGAACTTGGGCCAGGTGCAAAAATACAATTTAGGCCCCCTCCTCCACCCCAACCCAACAGTACAGTACAGGGTCCCCTGAAAGATGTGAAATAATACAAATTAGTGTTCCCCCCAATTAGTATTAATTACATGTAGTTCGGGAGTGGAAAAATCAAGCGGACAAAAATAATGGAGTACCCAATTTGTCCACTATCCAGCCTTAGGTGGACACTGAGGGGGAAATGGTGAAATTTAATAGGATGAGCAATTCAGAAAGTGAGTTATTTGGTAGGAAATCACCAGGTTTTTTTTTAAAGCGGCAATCATTTACACTGCAAAATCAGTTTGATTTTGCAGTGTAAATGATTGCCTCTTTAAAAAAAAACAAAGATTCAGAAACTGAACTCTCTCACTTTCTGGATCTTTCGTCCTTTTAAATTTCACACACACAAGATTTGAGGCTCTCATGACATTCCATAGTTACTTATGCACCAGCTTTTGTCTTCAGCTGTTCTGCTTACAGTATGTCCTTTTGGATCCGATATGATATCCCGGCGGTCGGGATCCCGGCGGTCGGAATCCCGACACTGGAATCCCGACCGCCGAAATCCCGACAAGGGGGGGACATTCATCGCCCCCCCTTGCGGGCTCGCTGCGCTCGCCATGCAGCGGGCCCGGTGCCTCGCTACGCTCGGCACGCTATTATATTCTCCCTCTATGGGTGTCGTGGACACCCACGGAGGGAGAAAGTTTCGGGATTTCGGCGGTCGGGATTCCAGTGTCGGGATTCCGACCGCCGGGATCCCGACCGCCGGGAAATTAACCGCATCCCGTCCTTTTTATGCTTGTTCTGTATTATGTATTTATCTCTTATTTGCATGGCTCTGTTGATGTACATTATGTAAATCCTTATGCCCCCTAAATTCATGCCGATATAAAGGCATTTTCATAGCGACTTTGTTAAGTTTGGCAAAGTCGCTTAGAAAATGTCCCTACATCGGTGTGTGTGTGTAGGGGCTATAGCGACTGCAGCGCTGACACTGCCCGAGATTTGTGGTCAGTGACCATCAAGCTTGCTGATCGTTACCGGAGAACACCGGATCTAGCATCGCTCAGAAGGCTCAGCAAAGTATCCCTGTGTGTAGGCCCCTTAAGATCTTTATGAATAAAGTGTAGTAATAATACTGTATACACACAATAATTCTTGAACACATTGGAACTGTGAATTGCCAAGATCAGGGTCATTTATTAAGCGTAACTTTGTTTCAATCATTCAGTCAACTATGAACTGAATGTGAGAACATTCTCTTAAATACCTATACATCCGTAGAGCGAAGCATTAAGATGTCTACCATATTTTTGCAGGGGAACACCATTGTAGTGAAATGTATCTATCTGGACATCTTTGTTAAAACATATTTCTCAGTGTGCAGTTGTTGAAACTAAAAAAAAGCAAATACAGCAACTAACTAAAGATGAGCAAGGGAAGCAACTTGTGAAGGTCAAGTAGGGGCGCCTAGAGGCACTTGTTCTGCGCTGGCAGATGAAGCTACAAGGCGGAATACAGAAGAGATTTCAGAACATAAGGATTAGGAGTGGAGATGTGTAATGCACTGTATGAAGTTTACATGGCCAGGTTTTCACAAGTAACAAGTTATCCGAATTCCTAAAATGTGCCAGTGACAAACATAAAAGTTTAATAAATGATTCAGAGGGGATACTTGTTTGCTTAATTCCACACCAATTTCATTAGTAGCTATATTAAAAATGAGAATAGTAAATATTACAATGGCAATATAATTGGCAATTAACATGACATGACATTATAAAAGTAATTATGCAATCTTTGTCATACTGGTGAAAAACACCTTGCATAAAAGCGAGGTCATTAACAAAGCTAAAAAAAATGGCATTAATTGATCTCTACCTTTTGATTTGCAAAGGTGGGTCTAGCATACTTCTTGACTGAGCTCCCTCTTGGCGATCCCAGAGAGGTGTTCCAAACAAGATGTTCTGTGTGCTTGGTTCAGCCGACTGTATTATCGTAGACCCACCCCCTCCCCCCACCCCACTGCTTAATACTTGACTTATGCAAATGCAAATCAGGGAGGGGGCAACAATAAAGCAATTTGCCATAATTGATTTAGTCGAGCTCCCAAACTGCCTGCTTGATTAGGCAATGGGTTAAATAAGAGAATAAGAGAGGTTGGTTCTTGTACTCCCCTAGGATTACAGAACTACTTTTTGAATTTCACAAGTCTCCTGGAGACTAGGAAAGTATGGTGTGTTGGTTTCCAAAAGAGAGTAGGGATTGTGGAACAAATGGTGGTTTTAATAGAGGCTCAAAAGTTTTCATCAATCTCTGTGATGAATTTGGATACAATTTGAGATATTCTTGCTATGTACTTAGTAGACAACATAATGCTTTGAAAATACAATAATATAGATAGAGTGCACATTTAAGGGTTTTTTACAAAAAATCTTTTAGTAAGGCCTGTGGCTTTTTAAAATATTTGTATTTATTTATTTAGGTCTGGGGCTCTTTTTTACACAGTATTAGTGCTCCATATACACATTAGCCACACAGTTCTAGTACCCCATATACACTTTACGTCACACAATAGTAATCTCCCATTTACATGTTACACCACAGAGTAGTGATGCGGTACCCATTATACATGTTACACTGCAGTACCCACTATACACATTATGCGATACAGTAGTACTGATTATTATACACATTATATGACACAGTAGTAATGCCCATTATATACATTTTGCAACATGGTTGCAGTGTCCATTATACATATTATGCAGCATATTAGTCACGCCCACTACACACATTATACAAGAGGGTAGTAGTGCCCATTATACACATAATGCTAAATGGGCCTTTTGGAGGAGCCTGCAGGGGGCCCAGGTCCTACTGTTCCCTTTCCCATTGCAGACATCAAATGGCAGAGAGAGAAGACTGGCTGCTGCTGCTTCAGCAGCCTCTCTCCCCAGCCCAGCAAATACTACTGTATGCTGGGCTAGGGACAGAGACAGAGGCAGCAGCAGCAATCAGTCCTCTCTCCTAAGTACAGTGGGGATGCACTCATGTTGTGGTATGTAAAAGTATACAATATAAAAAAAATTTGCATGGCTATTTTTTGTTATTTGAATGAAATCAGTAATTCATTTTATGCTGTTTGTTCCTCAGTTGTAATGATACAGAATAACACTATGCAAAAGCTGGAACCGTATCAGAAATCTATCGTGCGGGTTTTCTAACTATATATACCTCATGATCTTTCACGTAGAGGACTAGAATGTACAAAGAAACAAGAATTATTCGAACAACATCGTAAATAGAATGCATTTCTACCTAATTGAGCCATTTGATCTGTAAATGGCTGTAAATAGAATACCTAACACTTACTGTGAGAATTTCCTCAGATGCAATTATTTTTCATGAAATGTACAGTTTGTTTCTATTAAGATAAGTGAACGAGACATTAAAACATCTAAAAGTGTAAAAACACAACACAGTAATGGATTGAATTACACATGCTGAGAGGCAAACTGCAATATTACTGCAGGCCTGATAAACAACTCACACATATACTAAATACACACACACACACACACACACACACACACACACACACACACACACACACACACACACACACACACATATATACTGTATGTATATCTTTTATATTAGATTGATTTTGTTGAATTTTTTGCTAGTCACTGTTAGTGGGCCTTGGCTTATTCCACAATATTACCAGAAATTAATAAATGGATTTAGAGTATTGTTCAGGCACTGGAAAATAAACCTTCAAGCTATTTACTACTTCCATGATATATAAAGTTTGCCGTTTTGATTTTGTGTGATTATGTACAGCAATGCTGACCTTTAGAAGCAACAATACAGAAGTGTAATGAGGATATGTTTGATCACTGGTGTACTGCAATCCACAGCTTTTCCCACTCCTTCTATGGAATTTGTGAAGTTCTGCAAACAAGCTTTAACCTTTGAAATACTGAAGTTCCAAAAATCCAGATCCAAATCCTGTTAGTTGGAAAATTAGTGATCTTGGACATTTAAATAAAGTTTTTTTTTGTTGCTTTCATTTTGTGGCATTGGAATCTGTAAAACATCAAATACAAAAACGATTAACGCTTTTCTACTTTTGCAACTTGGAGAAGTTAGCTACGACCTCATTTGTAGATTGGTTATCAATGGTTACAGTACATACTTTCTTGATGTATATTGTGGGACATTTAGGAAAATTGGTGAGGTAGGAAGATAATGGTCTTGGTATGTCTGTTTTTTGGGGCCTGCCTTGGTTGTTCGGGCAGCCGAGTGTGGAGTAATTGTGTGGTAGGAATCGATTGGCCATTGATATTAGTAGGCTGGTAGACTCATTATTTTGAAATATTTTTTTCACTCAGCTCTTATACATGTATCATATGGTATATATATATACTATATATATATATATATATATATGTCCATGGAAGGGGCAGCACGCCCATTGAATAAATCAATAATCTGCCTGGTGCCCTCTGTTTAAAGTTCCCCGGCCAGGAACCTCCAATAGTCTCGATACCGGCGGCAATCAGTAATAAAAAGAGTCGACATAGATAGCTTTATGCCAACGTAATATGCTGTGCACTTTATGCACTATATGCACGTCCTGATGAAAAGGTCCGGTGGGACCTTGAAACGTTGACAAATGACGATATTTTTGCACTGACAATACAACTCTGATTGATTACAAAAATCCGTGAGTGCCGCCTTATTCCCAGGAGCTCCGCCATAAGCCCTTAGGTATTGTCTATATATATATATGTGTATATATATATATATTTATATATATATATATATATATATATATGTAATCCATTCAGGGTATATTAATACAGGAGAGGGATATGAGGGATAAGGAATTGCTCCCCCCTGCCAAAAAAGCTTGTGCAACCCCCCCCCCCCATATATGGACATTTTCATGTTTTATACTTAAATACACTCCATTTATTTCAAAGTCCAGTGTCGCCTCATTCTTCTTCACCTCTAGTGGGTGCATTTGTACCCGTTTTTTATACCCTATGCAAGGAAGGCACCGCGACAGTTGACCGCATATCCAGAGTGCCAAACTACCCTCTCTTAAGGTGGAGAAACACGTTATAGACTGGGATCCCTTTGTTTTATTCTATTGACTTGATAAGGTAATTGGAGTGCTAACCAGCTGGGAGTCATATGCATGGGGAACATACTGTACTATTACTGTACTATGTACTATTCTAGAATAAATAGTGGTTTCATTTCAAGCGCAGTCATTTAGTTTTTCTTTTTCTTTTTGGTTTCTCATGCAGTGGACTGAACTGCTGCATGTTCTGGACACAGATAATATTAATTTGTTAATACTGAGAAAAGGTATTTCCCTATAAGTGGATTCCCAACATTTTTTTGCAGGTTTCCATTTTATACACAGCAGCCAATAGGCTCTGTGTATACTCTAACCAATGGGAGTGCAGCCTCTGGGCATGTCTCGCACCGCCAGCCTGGTACTCCTTGCTGCAGCAGCTTAGCCTGTTTTCAGTACTCCCACACCCAGCACCCTGCAGACGCCTCCAGCACAGGCTCCCCCAAGCCACTGCGGAGTCTGTGACACTATAGTTACACCACTGCGGGTGAAATTTAATAGGATGAGAGATTCAGAAAGTGAGAGATTTGGTAAGAAATCTCCAGTTTTATTAAAGCGGCAATCATTTACACTGCAAATCAAACTGGTTTTGCCGTGTTTCTTACCAAATCTCTCACTTTCTGATCTCTCATCCTATTAAATTTCCTCCTATGTGTAATGATATAGAGATTATCAATGAAAAGAGAGGCATAATATGATAGACAATGATTGCTTGCCATGCAATAAAGAATGGAGCATGACGTAAGAAAAATGAATACAGTATATCAATGGCATGATGTACCGAAGAATCAGTTTACAGAAATGTTCAATATGGTTCAATATGGACAATGGTCACCGTGATATAGGGGAGAAATAACAATGTAGTTATATACTACTGATAAAAGTCCGTTGTGACTAGTGGCTAATACATCTATATGGGATAGAACCATTATGGAGGGCATGATATAAAGATAAATAATTCACATGCACATAAAGAACGGTATGTAGAGAATCAACAACTGGAGTGGTTACATATAAAGATACAATACAGATACAAATCAACATAAGTGTAAAATGAATAAGGGTACCATGATACTGGGGAAAATCCATAAAGGGTGTCATAGGCACAGTGGTACAGAAAGGGTTGGGGGAGGGAATGGTTGACAAAGAGAGCATTTCCCTATTTGAATTACAGCATGTAGTGGTAACTAGGATGCTCCCTGTGTTAGGTAATAGGATGTTTTTTCTGATGCTGGATCAATATTGATATTATTGAAGATCCCTTATTGGCCCTCTATAAGGAGCCCCCTATCTGCCATCTCGGTTATATGTGTGTGTGTGTTTGCACAATACTGTGCAAAAGTTTTAGGTAGCCATGAAAAAATTATGCAAAGTAAGAATGCTTTCAGAAATAAGTGTTACACATTTATTTGGATTAATTATCAAAATGTAAAGTTAATGAACAGAAGATAAATCTAAATCAAATCAATATTTTGTGTGACCACCATTTGCCTTCAAAACAGCATGAATTCTTCTAAGTACACTTGCATAAAAGTTAGGGAGTTTGTAGTATTATAGTCAGTTTTGGGATTAACTGATCATAACAAACAGGGGATATTGATCCTCATTTTCATATGTAGGTTGAAACACAGTCATTAACTGAAACAGAAAGTACTGTGTTGTCGGTTTAAAACTGAGGCCCTTATTCAGATTTGATCGCAGTACAAATTTGTTTGGAAAATGGGCAAAACCATGTGCACTGCAGGTGGGGCAGATGGAACATGTGCAGAGAGAGTTCAATTTGGGTGGTGTGTGTTGAAACTGAAATCTAAATTGCAGTGTAAAAATAATGCAGCCAGTATTTACCCTGCACAGAAACAAAATAACTCACACAAATCGAATTCTCTCTATACATGTTACGTATGCCACACCTGTAGTGCACATGGTTTTGCCCATCTTCCAAACAAATTTGTACTGCGATCAGATCTGAATAAGGGCCTGAGGGCCTTATTCTGGTTAGGTCGGTGAAACGTACGTACGTTCTGTTTCATTGTACATTTCCCATACGCTCGCGGTGAGCGTAATGCTGTGTACACATGGTCCGATTTCCTTTCCGATGTTGACGATATAGTCAACATCGGATCGGCATCGGATCAACATCGGATGCAGATCGCAAGGGTTTTAACCCTTGCGATCCCGATCCGATCCCGATGCGCGTTCACGTATCGGAAGATAGAAAGTCTTGGCTGCCTTGTCTATATAGTGCAGGTCTGCACTATATAGTCAAGATAGGATGCAAATTGGATGTGCCTTAAGATCCTATCCACGATCCTATCTGATCAGATCGTGGATAGGATCTTAAGGCACATCTAACGTGTGTACACACCATTAGTCCGCCCACAGAACATCCGCACACGGACGGTCACAAAACACTGACAATGGGGAGTGGCATACAATTGAGCGTACGCCACCGTGTACGGACGGATGTTGTCCGTTTTCACACCGACACCTTCCGTATATCTGAGCGTACGCCACCGTACACGGATGGGTCTCGCCTTTTTCAATGGAAAACTCAGCGTGTCACCGATCGTGAGAGGAAGCGTACGTCCGTGCACGGTGGCATACCCTTCAATTATATGGGCCTGCAAAGAATCCCTTTCAAGTTTAATTATGTCAATTGCTCTTAGATGTGGTTTATGTGTCTTTTTCATAATAAAAAACTGGTTTGTTTGTTCTACAGTGAAAAAGTTGACACATGTCGATTTTTGTGAATTGAGTGTCCTGCTTTTTAAAGTATACAAAAACACTTTCTGAATGGGTGTAGATGGTTATAAAATAACTACCTTGACATATATAAGCAGGTCTTAGAATGAATATTACCTAAAATTAAACCAACCTTTACATGTTGAGAAGTGTAGAAAGATATGCTTCCAATATGTTTGAGGGCTGTGTGTGGCTTGCAGGTAGTGAAATAATGGTTTTCACCAGCATTGTTTATTACATTCAGGTGTAGTAATCAGCGTTAATTAACAGACCCAGGCGTCCGCTCTCATACGGTTTCTCTAGGGGTGGTCTGGAGCTATCTTTGGCATCCGCCTGTTTTTGGTCCAAAATGCACGGTGCATTCACCGATCGAGGCAGTTTGGAGCACCGTACATTTTGTGTGCACACCCCCGTGTACGCCCATGTTTACGCCCAGTTTTCCTCATTATTTCGGCCACTCCCCTAAATACGCCCCCATGCCGCCCACAATGACCGTGTTCTTGCGGACAGGTTTTTCGCACGGAGAGATCCGTCCGTGAGTGGTGTGCGGTCACCGCACATGCGCATTGGAAAAGCTACGCATGCGCAGATGAAAAAAAACCCGATCTGCCCGTATATGGTCCCACCGTACCAAGCAGAATAAACCCCTGAGTGAGGAACAGTCAAACTTTGAACAAAAGTGAGGTTGTGTGCACAGCAATGAGACACAAGGTAGTTATTCTGCTGCAGCAAGGTCCCTCCTAAGCACAGATTTCAAACTAAATTGGGGTTTCAAGATGTGCTGCTCATGTTTATTTGAAGAAACACAAAGAAAGGGACAACATTGAGGACTGTAGACACTAAGAAAACTTAGTGCTTTAAGTGAAAGACACATCGTGCTTACATCCCTTCGAAAATGGAAGATGTTCAGTAGTGCCATCAGCTCCGAACTTGCAGAAACCAGTGGGAACTAGGTACACCCATATACTGTTGGAGAAGTCTGGCCAGAAGTGGTCTTCATTGAAGAATTGCAGGCAGAAAAACAAACCTTTGACATGTAAATATGGCCATGAATCTTAACTATGCACAAACACATAGAAACTGGGGTGAAGAAAAATAAAGGAAGGTGCTCTGGACTTATGAGTCAAAATGTCAAATATTTGGCTGTAAGAGAAAGTAGTTTGATGAAGGGCTGAAGCGTGGTACAATAATGAGTGTCTGCAGGGAAGAGTAAATCATGATGGAGGTTCCTTCAAAATTCGTTTCAGCAAATGGAGTTGGGGATTTGGTCAGAAATTATGGTATCCTCAATGCTGGAAAATACAGGAAGGTACTTATCCATCATAGAATACCCTCATCTCATTGGCTTCATATATATTCTGCAGCAGGACAACCACACCAAACATACAGTACAGCCAATGTCATTAAGAGGTATCTTCAGCATAAAGAAGAACAAGGAGTGCTGGAAGGAAAATATTGCCCCCACAAAGCTTTAATCTCAACATCAACGAGTCTGTCTTACATAAAGAGAAAACCTACATCCACAGAAGATATGTGGTTAGTTCTCCAAGATGTTTGGAGCAACCTCCCTGCCGAGTTCCTACAAAAACTTTGTGCAAGTGTTCCTGGATAAACTAATGCTGTCTTGAAGACAAAGGGTGGTCACACCAAATATTGATTTCATTTAAATTTTTCTTCTGTTCATTCACTTTGCATTTGTTAATTGATATTAAAAAAATACCACTACCGCATCTGGAAAAAAAAATAATAGTAATAAATAGGTATCCCATGCGAAAATATGGCATGCGAATAAAGGGGGTTATTCAGCATGGCTTGTAAGGGGCTGAATTCGACCCCATTCCAGTGGTGGTGGTCTGTGCATGCACGTATTTACGCATTTGCAGACCCCCTGTGCGAATGACTTATCACACTTGCTGAGGCATTCGCAAAGGCAGTGGAGGGAAAGGGGTGGGCAGGGGGCGACAGGAGCGGAATGCCCAGAATTTTATGGGAGTCCCTTGTTGGGCTCCATGGATGGTTCAGCGGCGGAAGGTAATGGAACCTCTCTGCTGTGCCCATTTGCTGCTTGCCTCACACTCCAGAATAGCTGCTGGACTCCTTCTTATGCTGCCCTAACTGATGTAAGTGATTGCATACCGACAGTAGAGTCCCCACACACAGTCCTGGGCTAGTTCCCCTTCTCCTCTGGAGTATAGCTGTGAGAGGTGACATCTTCCCGGTGATATCTTCGGGAAGATGGCTCCACACACTGAAAGCAAAGACTCTGGCACTGTGCTGGCGTTACTTACCAAATATCACTGGGAAGATGTTGCTGGATGGGAGGAGGTGCCCACTTCCAGATCAGGTATGGTAGGGTGGGTGCTCTTCCCTGGGCCTCCAACCTTCCTGTGTTAAAACGGCACATAGTTATTTTATTACTTACATTATTTGATATGAATGGGTTTTGTCAATCCCACTTTTCTAGGGAATACCCCTGCCTCTTTATTGGGGCCCGGCATAGCTCACTAAAGCCCTGCACACACAATGATGATGGGTTCACACTGACAGGGGCATCGCACAGACTAAAACACGCTCATTTGACAGAGGATGTTGGAGAAAGACAAGGCAAACCACTTCTGCATGTTGGGGATGGCACCACTTCAGAACTAATTATTTCTCATTGTCTAACTTTGGTTGTGCTGATGGAACTCAGGAAGGAGGAGAGTGCTATAGGGAGAGGGTCAAACCCATTGCTTTAGACCACAAACCATACCCAGCTGTTGCCCAGGCAATGCTAGGCATTTCCAGGATACCCAGATGGGACCCTAATGATGGAAGAGTGGCGGCATGTCATCATACTGTAAGTTATATTGCTGCAAAATGTCCCAACCCTCCCAAAATGATCTAATGACTGACATAGCCACTGCAGTGCTGACAGGAAGTGGATTTAGCCAACAGGTAATTACTAGTACTGCACTGGAGTGGGATGCTGAGGGACTGAGATTGGGTATGTTTTTTTCATATGGTAGTGAATGTGTGTGTTTTGTTTTTGTTTTTTACCACTAAGGGGGTGGGGAGGAGCATTCAAGATTTTGCAATAGGGTCCAAAAATTTCTACATGCTTGAACACAGAAATAGCTGTTTGTGTCCTTTAAGACTTTCTGTATGGGTATATAATGAGCCAGGGAGACAAGGTGAGTTTTGGGAATGGAAATTTGTGGTTTGCACTTTTTTAATTTTGGCGCCATGTTGTTCCTCATGAGGAAGATCCTGCATTGAGTCCAACCCTATGATGTAAGAAATAAATATACAATTGTTGTGGTTGAATAATGCCAAGGGAATCTGGACTCAACAATATTTTGGTGAATTACAAAGACTGTTCTGATCACTGCGTAGATGATGCCTCTGTAAAATTGCGTAATTAGGGTTAAGATTAAGTATTAGATTGCATTCTTTTTTGGCAGGAATCGTCTATTTCTGACTGAATGGTCACACTCTTGTCCACACAGGAAACGGATGTCATATTTAGTCATTATATTAAATTCCTTCGAGATTTTTACTAAATATAACCAAGATAGGTTCCCAACGATAATCACGAGCCACATTTACATTATGCAATGCCTATTTATGTCATTTAATTCAAATGTTCTAAAATAAGATTAGTAGGGGAAAATCTGGATAAAAAATAATAAAAAAAGCCTTTTCACAGGAGTCCTGTGTATATCTGATTGCCCCATGGAAATGACAATCAATGCCGTTCCGCTTGTACCCACTTCCAACTACGGTCAATATATTCTTGAAATTTACACTGACACTCAGTTAACAACACAAACAGAAAGACAACATTAATAATGAGTCAGCCCCTGTCAAGCTTTTTTTTAGAGAGCTTTTTAATAAAACCTTTATGTCAAATCCTATTCAACATCTGTCAAAATTACTGGTCTGAAATAGCAAACAAAGTATTAATCAAGGCAGCCCATTGTGGCTTTATAATCTCAATTACAGACTCTTCCTGACAATGACGGAACCTCTCACGACACACTCATCAAACGCCGCGGTTAATATCTGTCCGCAGATTTGGCTGGGAGAGGGAGAGCGAAAGAGAGATCTACAACAGTCCTCGGATTTATTACACCGTTTAGCAAAAGCAAGATATCTGAATTGTTAATTTTTAATGAAACTGGGAGAGTGTTAACAGAAAATCAGGGCAATTTGTTTAATTTATAAGGGCAGCAGGATGCTAATTAATTTAATTTGTAATGATAATTTATAATAACACAGGGAAATAGGGGAAAAAGGGATAAAAGAATCGTCGAAGAATAGAAAAATCAAGAGAGGAATACAGTTCTTAAAATAAGGTGTGTTTTTTTTTTCTTCCAAGACAGATCTTAAAATGCTTTAGTAGTTAGAGGTTTAATTAGTATATCGCGTCATTATGACAACCAGCGCTTTTCTTTAGTCTCCGAACGTTGCTGGCTGGCAGTTCAATACTGTCTGCCGGGATTTCAGAGTTTTTACTCTGTCCCTGGTCATATCTGCTTCCTCCTCAGACAGCTTACCTGTAGTGAGGGAAAAATTGAGCACCAATTAGAAAGCTTTCAGCCCAGGAAAAAGCCAAAAGCCTATAAAGGTCAGCATGAAATTTGAATGACAGGGCTAAAGTCTTTTACTCATAATTTTGTGTTTGCAATAGAATTCAGAGCAATTCACTGCCTTAAAGGCCTTAAGTGAGAACAGCAATTAATTGTAATGAATAATCTGACAAATCTGGTTGACATATGGGCTGCTAATGCCCTCCTTTCTAGTGGGAGCAGTGGAAGGATTAGATTAACTCAAATGAAATCTGGGGCGGCCATGCCATCTGCATGTTCACTAAGAAATGGTACACGTTAAGTGGTGTGTGGGTAGATATTGAGCTTGTAGTCTTCCCTCCCTGAGCCTCTAGCAGATATGGGAATAGGATATTTATTACCGCACCACCTGCCCGTCATCCTGACAGTACGAGGAAATCATATCCTACAACCTAGAAAGCACATATAGGAAGATGTTGATAAAATTAATCAGATTGTATTAGCATAAATCATCCCCCCCCCCTGGAAAAAAAAAAACAATAATCACCATATATTTGTGTTTAGGATTTTTCCATGGTGATTCACGAGCTGGCTCGCTCTCGGAGAGAACGATGTCTGTGGTGATTAAGAATAGATCATGAAGTAGATTTATAAAGTTGGTTTTGAGAAGCACTTCTTATATGAGGCCAGGTTTATCTTCATTCGGATGAGTCAGTCCAGTGGCACAGCTGGCAGAACACAAAGACAGACAGATATTGGAATATACAGATCACGGTCTAATACACAGAAACTCATCATCCACAAGGCAGCAGAACATTAATAACTGCTGCTAGGTGTTGTAATAGAAAAAAGTAGAGCAACACATGCAGGGCCTGACTAAAGGTTCCAGGTGCCCTCGGCTGACACACATGTCGCTCCCATGTAATGCCGTTAAACACACGTGTATGAGCTCTCATTTATACTACCCATGTAACGAAGGCTGTACAACTGGCATGTAGGATCTAATGCTTGTGGTGTGGGAAGGAGGATTTGGCTTTAGGCTGCCCAGCTGGCACTGTAGCACAATGTATATACGGTAATGGTTCCATCAGTAAGATACATTGGCACAGCCATCTGGTAGTCACCTTAAGAACTTTACCTCCCACAGTACATGAGGACGGGTGATAGCTAACATGCATGGAATAAAGTAGGCCTTAATTTTATTAATGCCCCCCCCAGTTATGGAGCCCTAGGCTGCAGCCTCATTAGCCTATTGGTTAATCAGGCACTGGTCACATGCCCAAAGTTTTTCAGCCAATAACAATTTGTTCAGGCAATGTCAGTGGGATCCGCACTAGTTTGACAGTCAACTGGTCAACCCATATTGGTCAACATGCATTATTTTGACAATGGACCAGGGGTGGGCAACAAGCGGACCACAGGCTGTGAGACGCTCAGGTCTGGCCCGCTGCCCTGACCTATATCACAATGACAAGCGGCCCGACTAGCTGAGCCGCATTTAACCGGCAGGGCTAAATAGTGCGGTGCCGCCGCCGATGCCCGACTGCGCAGCATTACTGGGAGACTAGTGTGGGAGGGGACGCGGTCACGCGGCAGCCGCGAGACCACGTCCCGCCCACACTCCCAGTAATGCTGTGTGGTGGCGGGCGTAGTTGGGACCTCTGTCTTCCCTGCCGCTGGGCTGTAGCAGCTTTCTCTCCGTGGCAGCTCTGTCCTCCCTCCCCGCTGCAGGCATGAGAGGGCAGAGGAAGTATCCCTTGCTGGGGCCACAGCAGCGTACAGCCTCATATGCCCGCTCTCTGAGGCATTGTGCATAACCTACAGCACCTGCTCCGCAGCTATGTGCTTCCTGTCCGGCTCCCGGGGGTACCCTATGTGAAGCTGACCTTGATGCTGAGCTGCTGGGAAGAGGCCATCAGATTGGGGCTGCTGCAAGAGATCGTGGAAGACTAAGGAGGTAAATACCCAGGTGCAGGCAGGTGTGTGGGGCCATTAACCTCACGCTGCCGTCACCCTCCCACTGCCGTCACCCACACACTGCTGTCACCCACACACTGCTGCTGTCACCCTCCCGCTGCTGTCAGCCACACACTGCTGTCACCCTCCCGATGCCAACACCCTTACGCTACTGTCACCCACACACTGCTGTCACACTCCCACTGCCATCATCCCCCCACTGCTATCACCCTCTCGCAGCTGTCACCATCCCACAGCTGTCACCCTCCTACTGCCATGACCCACATGCTGCCATCACCCATACGCTGCCGTCACCCACATGCTGCCATCACCCACATGCTGCCATGTTAACTCTGCCCATTGCAGCGCCTCCACTCCCCATAACGTATATTTGGGCTCAATCCGGGTGACATAAGATAAATTTGGGCTCATTCTGGGCATAATGTGAATTTTGGTTTAATCCGTGTGAATTGTGGCTCATTTTGTGTAGCATAATGTGTAAGGGGAAATTATAAAGAGGTCTGCTATTGTGTTTCATAATGTGTATAAGGGGTATATGGCATGGTGCACTACACTCAAGGACACCCTCCATTTGCATGACCACACCCCTTTTGCATGGCGACACCCAATTTTCCTGAGTGCGGCCCTCTAACATTTACTGGAAGTGTTAAGTGGCCCCCCAGCTGAAATTATTGCCCACCCCTGCAATGGACAATAAGCAAAAAGTCGACATGAGTTTTCACGATTTTTCTTTTGAACTTTTTCATACTTTATCATCCACCTGGACTACAATTGGGAATGGTAAAGTGTGCCGAATGCATTAGTAGCAGAGCGAGGCTCTTGTTCCAGATCATGGGGAGCCATGCGAGGGTACACAGTAGAATATTTCGGGGTCCATGTGTTGAAATCTGCAAATTGACACAAAAAACCTGAAAAACTCATTTCGACCTTTTGTGTTGACCTTTTGTAGCAAAATGTTCCCCGTGCTGACCTAATTACTGTTGATCCTATGATCCATATCCCTGCCCAGGGCAGTGCGAAGCCAGGCCAAATTTATATCTATGTCATTTAGGGCCTTATTTTGGTTCACTCTTTCTGACAAAATCCTTCTTAGATGGACAAAACCATGTGCACTGCAGGTGGGGCAGATGCAAAATGTGCAGAGAGAGTTAGATTTGGGTGGGGTTTTACTTCAAAGTGAGATCTATATTGAAGTGTAAAAATAAAGCAGCCAGTATTTACCCTGCACAGAAACAAAATTACTCACCCAAATCTAATTCTCTCTGCACATGTTACATCTGCCCCCCAGCAGTGCACATGGTTTTGTCCATCTAAGAAGTATTTTGTCAGAAAGAGTGAACCAAAATAAGGGCGCTATTATTTTTTCTGCAAATCTAATAAGAATGAATGCTAAGGTTCTATGTCTCATGATATCAGAATATTTTGCCATCTCTATTTCTTGAGTCTTTTACAGGTTTCTCTTCCCATAATTGATCCTTTTCCTACAAACACAAAGCTTTTCCATGCCGCTCAATTAATCCTGTTTTCATTTCCCAGGTCTGCTACGCTTTGTCTCTTTCAAGCTGAAAAACACACGTGAAAGCGTAATTCCTGAATGAGGTATTCGAATAGTGACACTTGTTAGAGCGCATTATACTTGTATATGTACTTTATGCACTGAATAAGTGGCACGCCACCACAATAGAACTGTTTAGCCACATGTTAAGTGTAAATGTAACTATTTGTAATTGTTTAATACAGTATATGATAAGTTGATGTATATTAAAATAGTGAATTCCTGCCATTCTAATAATAATAATATAAATAATAATAATAATAAGAATAATAATGATAATAATAATAATAATCATGTTTATGGTGAAATAAGGTGACCTTAAATAGGAAAATAAATCTGCTTACAGATTGTAGAAAAAAATAACGGAAACCTGTTGAAATCAAAAAATTTAAAAAATTGTTGAATTAACTCATCAAGCAAAAATGTAAACTTTATTTGATAGACAATATTTTTTTTACAAACTAATACAAAGACAATATTTTGAGTCCGTACATGTGTGGCCGGTATTCTAGGTGCATCTTCGTGATTGATCTTTACTGTTAAGCCCCATACACACTAGGTGACCTCCATCGACACCAATAGCAACGGCAGCGGGGGGTCCAGTGCAGCATGGCCATCGTTAATGAGGACCTTCGTTGTCTGGACATGCTGGATGGGGGAGGGGGTCATTAACGATGCGCGGGTGCAAGCATTGTGAACTTCAAGCGTGCACACTAGAAGATAAAGTAAAAGATATCTTTCAGAATAGGTTTTCACTTTATCTTCTAGTGTGTATATGAGCTTAACAAAATCCTTTGATCTTGCTCGAGATAGGCAACATAGAGCATAGCATGTGAAAGACACATTCTGCCGGTTATATTCCGACTTTGGCAAAATGTCTGTCTTTGACTCTCAGCATGGATCTCTAATTAGAGAAAACGGTACTCTTTACTTAGTTGGGCGCCCATCGTGGGGATCACGGGCATCGCGGCCAGTACATTAATGGCCGCGACGCGATCCCCGCGATCCCCGCGATCCCCGCGATTTCCCATAGGGTTCAATGTTAAATTTAGTGCTGCCCGCGATTTTACATTCAATGCTTCAATGGCCGCGATTTGGCCATAGGAATCAATGTTAAATGCCCAAATAGTTAAATTGTGCCCAAATAGGCACAATTAACACTTAAATGTCCCCCCAAATTTGTAACGCCACCCCACGATCCACGCCAACCCGAAGCGTGGCGAGCGCAGCGAGCCCGCGAGGGGCGGCGGTACGCGTCCTCCGACCTTTTCATACCCCCACTATCCACATCGGCGTGGAGTTGAGAATAGAATAGTGTGGCGAGCGCAGCGAGCCACCGAGCCCGAAGCGTGGCAAGCGCAGCGAGCCCCGCGAGGGGACACGGATACCTGTGAAGCCCGCGTAGGGCCACGTTTACCTGTGAAGGTATCCGCGTCCCCTCGCGGGGCTCGCTGCGCTCGCCACGCTTCGGGCTCGGTGGCTCGCTGCGCTCGCCACACTGTTCTATTCTCAACTCCACGCCGACGTGGATAGTGGGGGTATGAAAAGGTCGGAGGACGCGTACCGCCGCCCCTCGCGGGCTAGCTTCGCTCGCCACGCTTCGGTTTGGCGTGGATCGTGGGGTGGCGTTACAAATTTTGGGGGACATTTAAGTGTTAATTGTGCCTATTTGGGCGTGGATTGTGGGGTGGCGTTACAAATTTTGGGGGACATTTAAGTGTTAATTGTGCCTATTTGGGCTCTGTGGCCCATTTAACATTGATTCCTATGGCCAAATCGCGGCCATTGAAGCATTGAATGTGAAATCGCGGGCAGCACTAAATTTAACATTGAACCCTATGGGAAATCGCGGGGATCGCGGGCATCGCGTCGCGGCCGTTAATGTACTGACCGCGATGCCCGCGATCCCCGCGATTTCTTTACCCGCGACGCCCGCGATGGAGATCGTGGGCGCCGTGCTAGGTAAAGAGTACCGAGAAAACACTAATTGGGGGATTTTCAAATGACTGCAAATGTAAAGCGTTTGCATTGCACATTAAAATTGTGAATGTTGACATGTTGGCACTCATGTCAAAATTGTGAATATCAGCATACCTGTTTTGTACTCGAACTATATCTATTAAATAAATGTAAAGCTTGTTCTCAATTGTGCAGTACGGATGGTGTAATGGTTAGCATTACTGCCTCACAGCACTGAGGTCATAGGTTCGATTCCCACCTTGGCCCTAACTGTGCGGAGTATGTATATTCTTCCTGTACTTGCGTGGGTTTCCTCCGGGTTCTCCGGTTTCCTCCTACAATCCAAAAATATACTGGTTGGTTAATTGGCTCCCAAAAAATTAACCCTAGAATGTCTGTGTGTGCGTGTACATGTGGTAGGAAATATAGATTGTAAGCTCCACTGGGGCAGGGACTGATGTGAATGTTTAAATATTCTCTGTAAAGCGCTGCAGAATATGTATGTTGTGCTATATAAGAAACTGTTAATAAATAAATAAATTGTGATATGAGACATGAAATTGGCTTTGTTCTATTCATCTTTTACTGACCACAGATGCTTATACTCCTGCCAAATACCAATAACTAACCCTGGTCACCCCATACATAGTCATTATATTTTAAATTCAGAATTATTAGTTGTTATTAATAATAATAGTGAAAATAATAATAATAATAATATTAATAATTTAGTGTAATATTAGGTGTAATAAGAAATATTAAACATTATAATGCACAATAAACTTGTTCCAACTGTAATGGAATATTGATTGAATTTAATTTATCACCTCAAACTGGATACGGTTTGTTACTTGTGAAAACTGATGATTAAGGAAATGTATGAAAACATGTAGCAACCAACAATCTGCTTTCATTACCTGACTGTACAAGAAAATGAACAGTTAAAATGTGTCTGGTTGCTATGGGTTACAGGTCAGTCTATCTGTATAGCTATCATCATAAGTGTCTCTGAATTATTGATGCTCTTTTCCTAGCCTTACTGGCCTCTGTCCTTGTAAAGGATCTGTACGCCATTGGAATTTTACCTGCGCTCTGGTACGTAAAGTCCTGCATATTCTTACCATGCTTATATAGGAACCTTAATACCATGGTCTAATGAGTTACACCTTGTTATTTTAACTATTTATTTGTTTTCCAAGAATAAATGGCTTCACTTATTTAGACCATGATGCATCAGAAGCTCCATTTCCTGCCCTTGGGAAAACTCAGATCATCAGCAAGAGTTTTTCTAGCACAAGTGTGGTCGCTGATGCACATGCGCACTGTAGTCTGACCTTTTTGGCTTTGCAGGTCTCCCATTGCAGTTAGTTATATTGGGCAGACACCTTATACCAGGTCATGGTGACCTGCAAGATGCAGAAATACAGAGGCTGCAAGTCTGCTAAATGATATCTCTGCCGTATCCATGTTACTTATTAAGTAATGATAATTCATTCCATTCCTGCTTTATAAATATGTCCCATATAAGTGTTGTTTCATAGAGTATTCTGGGGCCGATTGATGATCACTTGGTGTGATCCGAATTTGTCTCCAGCCTCGATGATCGGGTTTCGCGCATGTGTAAACCCCAACACTGAGCTGCTTTGGCGAGTTACATATTCGCCAGGCCATTCGCTGTGGGGAAGGAGGGCAGGGGGTGGCCAGAGCAGCCTCCAGGAATTTTGGGGCCCACACTGATTTCCAGTCTGGGTCCCACACTGATTTCCAGTCTGGGCCCCCTCCTGCCACAGGGCACCGTGGATGAGCTCTCAGTGCGCGGACCCCATCCCCCCCTCTGTTCACTTACCGGCTGACTCAGCTGGTTTCTTCACTGCAGAAAGCCGGTAACCAGTTAAAATGCAGCGATAGCGGGTGAGCCAATCAGAGCTTGTGTCCTGGCAGCTGCTGTGATTGGCTAACTATACATGAGCTCTGATTGGCTCAAAAGCCGGCACAGTATTTTAATTACCTGCTGGCTTCCTGCATTGAAGAAGTCAGGCTGTGCTTCTGGACCTGCTGAGGACCGAGCGTAGCGCAGGCAGCACACAGAGGAGGGTTGCTGTGGGCAAAATGAGCTGCCTGGGCCCTTTCAGAGGCCAGGGCCTGGGACAGCTGTACCCACAGCTGTCGGGCAGCCCTGGGGGCGGCTACCGGGGAACACTGTTTAATGGGCAACCTCATGAAAATGCTGGGCAATCCCCTGGTAACGCAGGCAGGCCGATGCCTGCTGGGGGTGGGCGGCGGACTTGCTGTTGGCTGACTTTTTCATCAAAATGACCTGTAATGTTTACTTTATATAGGAAATATAATATTTTTTTACATATTTTTTTTTATTTGAATCTATATAACAAATGTGTATATCTCTCACAGAGATGTTAACAAGGGTTAATGTGTTTTTGTTTTTTAATTTATTCTCCTGCCTCCTGCATTCAGCTCCCCATGAGTATTACATGCAATAAATTGCATGCGATGTATTGCATGTAAAAATGGCACATCTAGTGCCAGATCGTATGTGAACCTCCTGGGGAGCTACCAGGGGAGCTCAGGGGACATTAGGGTCGACTTGTCCTTAGGACAAAACGGACAAGTGTTCAAGCACCTTTAGGATTAAACAGAATCTTTACTAAAAAGATAAAATGATAATTTATCATTATTTAATATTTATAATTTAATTATATACATATAAGAAATGCATATTATTTAAAAATGAAATCTTAAAAAAAATAACAACACTTTTTTGTGTATTCTGAACATTGGCAATAGAAATGAATCTATATAAAATGTTCCGATGTCTACAGTTTCCCTGTGATATTTGAAAGTGGTTGACATAAAAAAAAGTACAAGTACATCTAGGAAGTTATATTGTACCTTACCGCACAAGTGACAATTATACAGAATCACAGCTATAATTTTCTCTGATCACTAACCTAGTTTTCAGTGGATAAATGTATTCTAACCTGTGATTTTGCTCTTGTCCCCCAGTCAGAGTCCCACTCCTTAGAATCTCAAGAAATACTGCTATATTATTTCTGAAAGAATGTAACTTTTACTTACATAGACTACTGTACAGATCAAAAGAACACAGAGAGTATAATTTTTTTTCATGTCATTAAACTCCGCAGGATCCATGGTCCACATCGGACCTACTGGCAAGCCATATAATTCATAGTAATTTAAACTAGTACTCTTAATTTCCACGCCATTCAACTGTATGACATTTTTTTTTTTAATAATTGCTTTGATTTCTTTTTGGTATTGCAATAATAACTATTAATTTAAAAATACGTCTCTTTTTTAATTTTTGGAGAATAATTTGGAAAATGTAAACATAATATTTTTTTCATGGTAATAAGGAAAAAGAAGTTTAACTTTTACCATTACAGTACATACTAGAATGGATGAAATGAAAATGATTGGAACTTTGTGAAACATTTTTTTCTAATAGTGCCTTTGTTGAAAAAAATGTTTTAAAACATTTTTAAGTATTAAAGTGTCTCGTGATCAATTTGATCCTTATAAATAAAGAATGGGTTTCACACAGAACATATCGTTTAATGCCTTACTTAATGAATATGAAGCATTTAGAGGACAAAGACCTCTTCTTTGTGTCCCATAACTTATCAAATTATATATAATTAGTTAACCATTAAACATCCTCTATATAAAACGTTTATTGTTTTTCTACAACTAGACTGAATTTATTCTAATGGCTAAAACAGTGTCACATTGTACTTGCATAAGTCCCCAATTATATATGTTTTATTGATCCCTTCTTACTACTAAACAATAATTATCTGAGAGATATTTTAATTAAAGTATAATTCTTGGGAAAAAGCAAATACAATTTGCCATGTAACTGTTAGAGAACTCCTGCTGAATTGTGTAAAACCCCTAGAGCCCACTAGAGGGTCTTGTGCCTATAATAGCCACCCAATGTTCCCTTAGTTCTTGATTTCAACACCGGTACTTAGGTTGCTACCAGGACTTATACCTCCAGCTTTAGGGGCTTACACAATTGTCTGGAGACTGCAGGATTTTTGTGTGGAGTAGTAACTGCAGGAATGCAGAATGGCACAAAACAATTAACCAGGTACTTGACTGCGCAATTCTAGAAGGATCAGAATACTAGAACTAGGTGTGTCAGGTATCTCTCTGCATTGTGATTGTGGCTGTTGGCTACCAGCAATAGAGTAGTATCAAATTTGGAGGTCAACAATACTTTAGCACAGATGGAAAACATCTGGTTTCAGACAAAAGTCTGAACCAGAACTTGAATGCCAAACTGAATATTGCAAATAGTAATGAATGTTCATAGTGATGAAAATATCATAAGTACTTTAGTTTAGCAGCATACAATAAAATATTTGCACATGAATCAGAGCAAGTATAGCAGTCCAATCATTTGTCAAAAATACCAGCAAGGATTTGTCTTTGTTACATAATCAAGCAGAGCAAGGCAAGAGAAGACGAGGCTTCAGAATCAGAATCATCTTTATTGGCCAGGTATACTTGAGTATGCTTGGAATTTTTTGTGGTAACAGTGCAGCATCAATCAGGGAACACAAAGGGGGTGGGAAGAGAGGCATAAACATACATCACATACATTTCACATGTATCTAGAAAAGTTCGAGTTAGTATTTAGTATTTGGTATGTTCAATACGGTTTAGTTGGTGGACAGCTATTGGGAAGAAGCCTTTTGAAGTTCTTGTCGTCTTTGCTGGGATGGACCTAAAACGTCTGCCTGACGGAAGGGGTTCAAACAGGTTGTGGCCAGGGTGTAGCTTGTCCGCCAAGATCTTTCCTGCATGCTTATTGACCCTGGCTAGGTATAGTTCTTGGACAGTGGGGAGCTCCGCCCCAATGATCTTTTCTGCCATCCTCACCACTCTTTGCAACCTTCGTCTGTCATTCTCGTTTGCTCCTCCGAACCAGATTGTGATCGAGGAGCAAAGGACAGACTCTACTATGGCAGTGTAGAAGATGAGCAGCATCTCCTGTGGGATGTTGAATTTCTTGAGTTGCCTCAGGAAGAACAATCGCTGCTGAGCATTCTTGACAGTTGTAATGATGTTGGGACCCCATTTGAGGTCGCAGGAAATCTTTGTTCCTAGGAATTTGAAGGAGTCGACCCTCGACACTACTCTGTCAGATATTATGAGTGGGTGCATGGCATTTGGTTTCCTTCTGAAGTCCACCACCATCTCCACCGTTTTGAGGGGGTTGAGGTCAAGGTTGTTTCCGCTACACCATTTAGTTAGCCGATCCACCTCCCGTCTGTATGCCGACTCGTTTCCATCCATGATTAGGCCGATAACCGTTGTGTTGTCTGCAAATTTTATCATTTATACTGACTGTTCTGCTGAGGTGCAGTCCTTTGCGTAGAGGGAGAAGAGCAGGGGGGAGAGGACACATCCTTGAGGGGCACCGGTGCTAATTGTGCATGTGTTTGACATGAATGCGCCTGCTTTCACCGCTTGTTTCCTTTCAGTCAGGAAGTCAGTGATCCAGGAGCATGTAGGTTCTGGGACTCCTAGTGAACGGAGTTTTGGCTCCAGGATGTGAGGGATGATAGTGTTGAATGCCGAGCTGAAATCAACAAATAGTATCCTTGCATAGGTGCCTGGACTGTCCAGGTGCTGTAGAATGTGGTGCAGCCCTAGGTTGACTGCATCCTCGACACTTCTGTTTGCTCGGTAGGCAAACTGCAGGGGGTCGAGGTGAGCATTTGTAACAACTCTCAGGTGGTTCAGCACCATACGTTCAAGCACTTTCATGACCACCGATGTTAGTGCAATCGGCCTGTAGTCATTGAGGTCTTTCGCAGTTGAGCTCTTGGGAACCGGGACGATAATTGAGCCTTTAAAGCAGTTGGGGACCTTGCACATTTCTAGTGAAGTGTTGAAAATCCTGGTAAAGATAGGGGCGAGCTGTGTTGCACAGGTCTTGAGGGCAGATGGAGACACTACGTCTGGGCCTCCAGCTTTCCTAGGGTTGACCCTCTTGAACATTCCTTCTACCTCTGTTTGGTCCACCTGGAGAGTCTGGGGGTAGCAGTTTTGGAAGGAGGGTGGGCACGCCGTTTTACCCCGGTCAGGGGTAGGACTGATGCAGGTGGCTTCCTTCTCGAACCTGCAGTAGAAATCGTTCAGCTCGTTCACTAGTTTCTGGTGCATGGTGGAGGGGGTTCGAGAGATCTTGTAGTTGGTTATAGCTTGCATGCCTCTCCAAGCTGACGCGGGGTCGTTGGTTGACAGGTTGTTCGCCAGCTTGTCTGAGAATCTTTTTTTTGCCAGCTTGATTTCCCGTGTTAGGGAGTTCCTGGCCTGTTTGTACAGGACAATATCACCACTGCGATAGGCTTCTTCCTTTGCGCGACGGAGCTTCCTGAGTTGACCGCTGAACCATGGCTTGTTGTTGTTGAAGGTGCGTGCTGTTTTGATTGGCACGCACAGGTCCTCGCAGAAGCTGATGTAGGCTGTCACTGTGTCGGTCAGATCCTCTAGGTTTGTAGCAGAGGATTCAAAGACTCCCCAGTCTGTGTATTCGGGACAGGCCTGAAGCTTCATTTTTGCCTCGTTTGTCCAGCTTTTGACTGATCTGACCACTGGTTTAGCTGACCTTAGCTTCTGGGTGTAAGTTGGTAGAAGGTGGACTATGCAATGGTCAGAGAGGCCCAGAGCTGCCCGGGGGATAGCCCGGTAAGTAGACTTGATAGTGGTTTAGCAGTGGTCTAAGGTACGTCCTTCCCTGGTGTGGCATCTGACTTGCTGTCTGTACTTCGGTAGCTCTTGGGACAGGTTCAACTGGGAATGGCTTCCAGAATAGGGTCAAAAGCATACCTTGTCAATTATTGCCCCCTTAAATAAAATGTCTGATATTGGCCAGCATCACGCACATCAAAAAAACTCAGACTTCATTATATCCCACCCTAAATTTCAGGTACATGAATCAGTTATAAAGTTGCATACCAATTTCCCATATTTGCCTGCTAAGCAGAAGGGTATGATCTATTGCTAAGCTTGAATTGTGTGACATTACATTTTCAGTGAAAAATGAGTATAATGGATGTTATAATGGTAACAGGCACTGTATTGTGTCATAATCTGAACTGCTCATTGTAATTTTTAGGGCACTTCAATGTTACATAATAAATGGGCTTTTCAATGTGGTACACTATGAAATGGAGGCATGTTAGTGTGGCATAATAAGAACAGGGGGCACTGTATGTCATGGGGGGCTATTCTGGTAACCGTACGTTCACAGGGGAGCAATGTTTTGCGTTTGCGCAGCTGCATTTCTGTGCATGGGCATACGCCAGGTGTGTGAGGCCACAGCGAACAGACTGTGTAATTTGGAGATAGCGTGTGGCATAACTTGTACTTCAGCCCTACAATGTAAACTAGGGTACTACTATGGGGCATAATATTAACTAGGACACTACTATCTTTCAGAAAATTTACTAGGGTACAATTATGTTAAAATTGTTAACTGCTATGAAGAGGCATCTCTCAAGAAACCCTTAATATGTTGCTATTGGGCTCACTATAACCAAGCATCTTATTCAGCTGCTCCATATTAGGAGGGAAGGGGGTGGACAGGAGGCTGTAGGGGGTGGGCAGACATTCGTAGGGTAGTGTACACATCCCCTCGCATGTTAGAGAGGGGATTCGCATGGCAGGGGGTGTTGACATTCGTAGGGTGGTGTTTACCTGTTTGCTAAGCTGTGAGTATACAAGCCCAGCGAACAGGACTGAATCAGGACCTTAGATGGTTATTCTGGTTCACTTGCAAAGGCAAATTCCTTCTCAAATAGACAAAACCATGTGCACTGCAGGTGGGGCAGATGTAACATGTGCACAGAAATTTAGATTTGGGTGAGTTATTTTTTCCTGTGCAGGGTAAATACTGGCTGCTTTATTTTGACACTGCAATATCTCACTTTGAAGTAAAACCCACCCAAATCTAATTCTCTATGCACAAGTAACATCTGCCCCACCTGCAGTGCACATGGTTTTGTCCATTTGAGAAGAAATTTGCCTTTGAGAGTGAACCAGAATAAGGGCCTTCATTTGATTTCATACTGTCTCATATTATGGTCTGGGTTTGATAACTGTGTTTTAGGCGGGGTTATTTTTCAGCAGGCTCCAGCAGGAACCGAGGCCCTTATTCTAGTTCACTCTTTCTGACAAAATATTTCTTAGATGGACAAAACCATGTGCACTGCAGGTGAGGCAGGTGTAAAACCACCCATATCTAATTATCTCTGCACAAGTAACACCTGCCTCACCTGCAGTGCACATGGTTTTGTCCATCTAAGAAATATTTTGTCAGAGTGAACTAGAATAAGGGCCTCAGTTCCTGCTGGAGCCTGCTGAAAAATAGCCTTGGTTTTAGGGATGCCAATCCCGGGGCAGTTTTATCAATCCCGGGGTCTGGGATTGAAAAATGCTCAATCCTGGGATTCCCGGGATCCTGGGATTGGCATTCCTAGTTCGCAGGTGTATCCCTGTACCCACCCCCACACCAGCCGACCTGCACATTTACTTACATTGGCAGGCGGCCGGGAGTGGAGCAAATAGCGGTGGGTGCGGAGGTACACGGTGCTTCCGGGCGCGTGGCACTATCAGCAGCAGGAGATGGGGCGGATGGCACCGCTGCTGGACGGCAGCAGCAACAGAGTGGGTGGGCACAGTACCAGGATGGCAGCAGAGTGGGCAGTGTGGCCTGCGCAGCGAGACCTCTTACTTTCACCCTGTGCGGGCCACACGCCGGGGTCGGTAACAGCTGGGCAGTGTCTGCACTGGTGCTCAGACGCTGCCCTGCATTAGACCGCGCATGTGCAAAATTCGTGGTTTCAAAAATCTTAATCGCAGCACAAATTCTTTTTCTAGCATATTGTATTTCTGGTCTTGTGAGGACATAGAGAGAGAATTCCAACACTGTAATAGTCACAGCAAGGGTGGATTTGGTAAAAAGTTCTCCAAGACAGAATAATTCCTACCTTTAAATCTGTGCTTTTTCAACTACATAAATAAAATAAAATCTGTGTAGTAAATGCCACCTATTTCAATGTCTACATTTTTTTCAATAAATAAGGAGTCGACATTCTTAAAATATTCAAAGAATGTGCTTCTAAATGTATTAACCAGACCACTACGTGTATTTAAAACATCCCTTTTTGTATTTATTATTAACACTGAGAAAGGCTAAATTCAAAATAACCCTCCTTTTGGATGATCTAATTGCTAAGGACCGAGCCTTAATATTAACTAAGGTAATTACTATGCATAGCACACCCACCCAGAATGTTTGCATAGCTATCACAAGCGCTTTCATAAATGATGCTTTAATTAGTCTTAATTAGAATTTGTTTAAGTCAGCAGGGAATGCAGAGCCCATGAAATGATGTATGTAATAAGCATCAGGCTCACTTTTTACTTGGGGAATAGAGCTGACAAAATCACATCACATTAAATTGATTCAGTCAGAATTAAAATTCTTATGGTATTAATTAAATGAGGGATCTCATTAGCAGACTGCAAGATAACGGAGTGACTCTTTGGCGACCAGATGTGAAGGAAACAGTATTAAGCAAGAGTACCGTTAGACTGAAAAGTCTTTTCTAACGCAAGCATAATAGCAAAAGCATTGGGCTATGTGAATATTTGACGGTAATCAATATTGGCATTGCGATAACGTATACTGTATAGGAATCCTATTGATTCCAAACAAAATTGTAAATGTGTTATAACAAACACTTAACATTTGAGGGACTCTTTGTATAACATGATAAATGGGCATACCAAGCTCTCTGCTACCCAAAACATCAGTATTTGTTTATTAACCCTTTGAGTGCCAATGTTGGTGTGAGAGATGTGCAAAATATACACTAAAATGCCAGAGAATTCAAGGAATATGAATAACTTTAGTTATTGCTGGCAATTTATCTGAAGTCAATTAATTGAAAAAGAAAAAAATGAAAGAAGAAACTCGGGTAGGGTGCACGCTAGATCCCCAGTAGATAATAGATTATCTATTGGGGATCTAGCACGTAGCCAGTGGTGTAGCTACTGTAGGTGCCACGGTGCCCAGAGCAAGGGCATGTTTCGCGCCCCCCCCCCCTCCCCCGATTTGTAGTAGTCGGGGCTTCTGCGCGGTGAAAAGGGGGCGCGGCCTAACATTATACCACACACTGTAATGCCCATTGCACATTTTTGCGAACTTTGTAATACCCAGTACTGTACACATAAAGCCACATGCCATAATGCCAATTACACATAAGGCCACACATGATGCCCATTACATACTATATAACAAACTTTCATACCCATTACATACTATATAACAAACTTTCATACCCATTACATACTATATAACAAACAGTAATGCCCATTACACATTTGTGACATAAGTGCCACTTACCTACATGCTCATTGCTAGGAACGTCATGCTCGATGCCAAGGTGGACTAAAATAGCTCATTGCTTAAGGGGACTGAAATTGCTCGTTGCCAAGGGGAATGAAATTGCTCGTTGCCAAAGGGACTGAAATTGCTTGTTGCCAAGAGGGGACTTTTCTGTTTCAATATAAACGTGTCACAACTCGGGGGTGCACCACTGACCATCACTAAAACAATTGAAGGCCTAAGGGCCAATAGTGAGAGGTGATGTTAAATAGAGGAGTTCTCTTTACTTATAGTCATTTATGACCCCAGGATTGATATATTTAGCATAAAAGAATAAAATTACCTCCTGATTATCTGTGCGGATCCCCTAAAACCTCTCTCTGGTCAATTAATTGAAGTTTTAGTTAAATATTGCACTAAAAAAAAAGCAGTCGCTGTGAGAGAGGCTGTCATTTTTAGCGGATATTTTGCACATCTCTTGCAGCAACGTTGGCACTCAAAGGGGGCAGTATAACTCCTAAAGGTATTTGAAATTGAATATGTTCCAACAGGACTTTGCCCAGGAAATGGACACATGCAAAGTTACGATAACCAGGCAGAGTGAGGGGAGGAAAAGGACATTTTAACAAAGGCGAAAGATATTGGCATGTCCACACCATTGTGAACATATGCTGAATGACAATATACTGAATCTGGTTCAGACCTGAATGCACGACTGCAAATTTGGCCAATTATCGATACACTGCGCACATGGAAAGTTTGCATGCTCAAGCCATCCTGTAATGAAGTCCTGCAAATTTTTCTAAGCGCATGCGTTCGCAATGTGATTGTCAGGAAGTAGACGTCTGGGGGTGGAAACCGGACGTTTAGTGGGAGTGCTAAGAAAAACGCATATGTGCCTAGGAAACCACTGGGGGTGTTCGGGAAAAGCTAGGCGTGCCTGAGCATGTTAGGCGAGTGTTTATCATGTCAGCTCCAGGCTGAATATTACATAATAATACATATAATACACCGCCAAGTATGGACTACATGGCGCCTGTGATGACTTGTGCCCAGTGTAATAATCATTAGATGGTGAGCATGTTACGAAGGAAATTGGACATTCTGTAATGTATTCACTGGGTGAAAAAGGAGGTACGCACCGAATGCACCCGTACACATCTGTGGCACCCCGCAGCGGGTACTGCTGCCTGGAGCAGATGAAGCTGCCTCAAATGGAGAGAATACTGCAGGACCTGATGGAGAAGGTGTAGGTAGGAACCAGGAGTACTTAAGTTCAATGTTGTCGCGTGAGGACACGGCCATGAAAAGTGGGGTTGAATGTGGCACCCCACAGCGGGTACCACTGCCTGGTGCATGTGAAGCTGCCTCCGCCACCGAGAGGGGGTTAATTACCCTCCCTCGCACGGTGGGCACCGAGGGACAGAGGGCAGACTCACCTGGGTGATTGACACGCGGAGAGGGAGCTTGACGGAGATTGGCGGAGCAGTGTGGTGAAAAGAGGAAGCAGGAGCAGGAAGAGGAAGCCTCCTGGGAGAAGGCGTGTGGGGAGCACAGCACGCGGGCTCAGGGGACGGCAGCAGCTACGCCTGGCAGGAGGAGAGAGAGGCAACCCCGGCGGCGGTGATTGATGGCCGCAGCAGCACCCAGGGCAGAAGAGGTCCCTGGCATCCAACGGAGCCGCACAGCAGAGCAACGGGGGGGAGCAGTGACACGTGTCAGAGGGTCCTGGTACCTGGCGGCAGCACAGCCCGACTATTGGGCCTCAGCGGAGGAGTCCCCTTGGAGGATAGTACCCCTACCCGGAGACCCACTCAGCAGCAAAATGTGAGTCTGGCCCTGGAGGTCATAAGTGTGGGAATGTGTGACCCTTTCCCCTGGTGCCTAGTGCAGCCCGGTAATAGTAAGGCAGCCTGAAGGGGAACCCACCCAGCTCAGCCCCAAATGGTGACAGGAGCACCTACCCCCTCACTAACCCCGAGCAGAGGACATACTAGTGCCTGGAAGCCGTGCCCTTAGGCAGAGGGGACCTTTCTGTCCAGAAGTACAGACACTATCACTGAGTTAGGGACAGATTAGATCCTGCCGGTACAAGGCCCTTTTGGAGGGAGACTCCCACCCCAGTCAGCTCCAACTGTGTGATTTGGCTATTTATCCGTAGGAAGGCCAGATACCAACCAGACGACCCTGGCTACTTATCCGTAGGAAGGCCAGATACCAACCGGGTGGCCCTGGCTATTTATCCGTAGGAAGGCCAGTCTTGTGGTCCTGAGATAAGCGCAAGGAATTAGATTCCAGAGAGAGTGTTGTTAAGTCCTGTGCACAGGCTGGGTGGTAAGCCCGCATACGGGACAAGTGTTAGATACCGGTACTGATTTGTTACGCTATATTGTGTTTGTACATATCCACGGTTACTACTGTTAAGTTAATAAGGTGACCACAACGCTAGCCTAGTAGAGGCCAATAGTATACTCCAAGCGGCCTAATGTATACTGGGCAAAGATTTATGTTAAAATGTTCTAAGCGACCCATTACTGTTATTCTTTTTTGTGCATGTCTATACTGTTGAAATTGCTAGACGTGAATCGTGTACCTTACTTGCCATAAGCTGTAGGCTGGAATGCGTAGTTTTGGTTCACAGTTACAAAACTAGGAAAAATAAAACCAATCGGTACTTGTTTCCTAGCACGGCCACAATCGTATGGATCGTGTACCTTTAAGTTAAGGTACACGATCCATACGATGGACCCGATTTCCTTTGAAATCAGGTCCATTTGGCCGGCTAGGACAAAATATCGGGGGCATCGCGTCGGTCGGGACCGTTAACAATGGTCCCGACGCGACCGACGCGATGCCCGCGATTTCCCCATAGGCTTCAATGTTAAAAAATATTTTAACATTGAAATCGTGTCGGGAAAGGTAAAATATCGGGGGCATCGCGTCGGTCGGGACCATTAACATAGGTCCCGACGCGATGCCCCCGATTTTTCCATAGGCTTCAATGTTAAAAGATTTTTTAACATTGAAATCCTGAAAAAATGTGAAAAATGTGAAATGGGCCAATATGACCCATTTCACATTATAGATGTCCCCGTCGTCACCCCACGATAGACGCCAACCCGAAGCGTGGCGAGCGCAGCGAGCCCGCGAGGGGCGGCGGTGCGCGTCCTCCGACCTTTTCATTCCCCTACTATCCACGTCGGGGGCATCGCGTCGGTCGGGACCGTTAACAATGTCGGGGGCATCGCGTCGGTCGGGACCGTTAACAATGGTCCCGACGCGACCGACGCGATGCCCGCGATTTCCCCATAGGCTTCAATGTTAAAAAATATTTTAACATTGAAATCGTGTCGGGAAAGGTAAAATATCGGGGGCATCGCGTCGGTCGGGACCATTAACATAGGTCCCGACGCGATGCCCCCGATTTTTCCATAGGCTTCAATGTTAAAAGATTTTTTAACATTGAAATCCTGAAAAAATGTGAAAAATGTGAAATGGGCCAATATGACCCATTTCACATTATAGATGTCCCCGTCGTCACCCCACGATAGACGCCAACCCGAAGCGTGGCGAGCGCAGCGAGCCCGCGAGGGGCGGCGGTGCGCGTCCTCCGACCTTTTCATTCCCCTACTATCCACGTCGGCGTGGAGTTGAGAATAGAATAGTGTGGCGAGCGCAGCGAGCCACCGAGCCCGAAGCGTGGCGAGCGCAGCGAGCCCCGCGAGGGGACGCGTATAACTTCACAGGTATACGCGTCCCCTCGCGGGGCTCTCTGCGCTCGCCACGCTTCGGGCTCGGTGGCTCGCTGCGCTCGCCACACTATTCTATTCTCAACTCCACGCCGACGTGGATAGTAGGGGAATGAAAAGGTCGGAGGACGCGCACCGCCGCCCCTCGCGGGCTCGCTGCGCTCGCCACGCTTCAGGTTGGCGTCTATCGTGGGGTGGGGTGTACGTCGTGACATTTGGGGGGGTTGGGAATATTTTACATTGAATCCAATGTAAAATCGGGTCCCAGGGACCCGATTTACATTTCATTCAAAAAAAAAAGTCGGGTCCAAAATCGGTCGGTCGCGTCGATCGCATCGCATGCGACCAAATCGCATGCGATGCGATCGACCCGATTTTTCCGACACGACCACCCCGATGTAAATCGGTGTGGCCGTGCTAGGAAACAAGTACCAACCAATCTGCTTAATAACACCAGTGTCTTCGAATGATCTCCATTAATTGTCTTCTCAACTCCCCCGGAACCAAAGAACCGGATCGTGCATTTCACACATCCATACGTACAGCGTGCACATTAATTTGCAAGGCAGGATTTCACTCTAGCAGCTGTGTCTGAATCAGGCCCACAGTGTATATCTGAGAGAACAATATTATTTGAAAGTGGTCACTGACTGGTGCAAATGTACTGATGATAATGAAGAACTCTGGCTAATCGTGAATACACTGCTGATACGGATATGTACTTTATTTGGTTCTCAGAATTATCATGTTTGAATAATCTGTACAATCAGAAGAATCTGCTCTTTTCACTCTATAATGCTAAGGCTGTGGCCTCCCTCTAGCCTTCAATGCTATCCGCACATCATTACACTATAAGTTCTGTCCGCACGAAAATTGTCCCATGATTTGACAAGCCACTGCCTCCCACAAGACTAGCACACATCTCCTTAAAAACAAGACTCCTGATGATCTGCTACAGACTTGTTATCAGCTTCAATTAAAGCACAGCAACTCAGTGGTTTGCACTGCTGTCTCTCAATGCCTGTCGTTTACTAAAATGTACCCTATCACATGTTTAATAATAATAATAATAATGATAGTATATCTCAGCGATGAACGTACGAGCGCGTGAGATGCTTTCACGTCCACATCCGCTGGATACCAGAAGATGGCGTGCCGGGAAACACGCAGACAGTGGTTCCATCTGTATTACACTCATGAAAGGTATCAGGTGAGGCAGCCATCTTGTACGCACTATGTAGGATTACCCTGGAGGAATAGGTCGTACCCAGAATGGATTACACAAAATATGGTGGTTGCAGTGCCCTAAAGCATGTAGTAGGGTCCTAACACAACATGGGTGTGACGCCCATGAATTTTCCATCCCATCCATGTGCGCACCAGGTGAGGCAGCCATGGGGGTAGATCAACTATTATTACTACATTTGCCTGCAGTGATCTGGAAAGCTATCCCGCAATAACGGATCCTTGGTTCAGGGCCCACTTTAGCCTTTTTGTTGTATGTACTGGCTGAAAATGACAGTGACTAAGGAGGCACTGATATCTCAATTATTTAATACTGAGGCACATACATTGAGACATTTCCGTTGTCTACTAAATTAACTGTCTGGTTTTGCTTCCAGCACACTTTATGGTTTTCTTACCAACTACTGGCATATCAAACCCCTATAACTCCTCAATACTCATTGAGACAACCTTTCTCTTTCTTCTTTCTTTTTCCCTATTTTCTAAACATACAGTATTTTCTTTCCCTATTCTCCTTTCTATCTCATCTCTCATCTGTTCCATGGATTGATCGAGGACTCACAGGTAAGCACCAGTTGTGCTTTTTTACTTTTTTTTTGTGTGTTTATTTAATATGTTTTTTTTTTTGTGTTAATTAAGACTACTTGTTAGTCTTTCCACTCTTGGGATGCTATGATATGGGATATATCTCCTTCCATGTTTGGCTTAAATGTACAAACCTAATTTAAGATGGTTACACAATTTTGTTTATGTGTACGAATATACTATTTTACAATGTAAACACAAGGCTTGGCTCTTTATTAGGAACTGTTCTGCCTCTCTTTTGTCTTTATATGCTTGTGCCCCTTCTTATTATCTCATTTAAGTTACACAACATTTCAATATGTGATATATATTTTTGTTGTACTTTGTTGAACGTTAATGAACATATTTTTTTGGGACAAAAACATTGGTGTCTGATCTATTGGACCATTAGAGGATAGGAGGTCCCTCTCCGATTAACAACTACTGTAGGTTACCTTACACAAGCTGCCCACTGAGTGTTTCCAACTGGCCGCAACAGTTGTGACTATGGCCCTTATTCAGATCTGATCGCAGTACAAATTTGTTCTCAAATTGGGCAAAACCATGTGCACTGCAGGTGGAGAAGATGTAACATGTATAGAGAGAGTTAGCTTTGTGTGAGTTATTTTGTGTCTGTGCAGGGTAAATACTGGCTGCATTATTTTTACACTGCAAGTTAGATTTCAGTTTCAGCACACGCCACCCAAATGTTACTCTCTCTGCACATGTTACATCTGCCCCACCTGCAGTGCACATGGTTTTGCCCTTTTCCCAAACAAATTTGTACTGCGATCAGATCTGAATAAGGGTCTATGTCAGGGAAAGCCCATCCTTGTGTGTCCGTATCTGATGCCACTACACCAGGCCAGTGGTTAAAAATGATTTAAACAAGTGAATTAAGCTACCCTCACATCATACTACTCCTGGCTGCTTAATCTGCCCATTCAGCTGTGATCTCACCATTTCTCCATCTGCAAAAACTTTTTGAATATCACTCTTTAAGCTTGTACTTGCACTGTCAGTTTTGAAAATGCCCAGCTGTACCTCTAATGACTTTACCTCTCTTGCTGTTCCATTGAGAGTAGGTGTCCCTGATTATTTTATTCTTGGCCCTCTGCTCTATCTCTACATGTCCTCTCTGGGTGAACTTATTTGTTCACTCGACTTCCACTATGCCGAAAATACTAAAATCTACCCCTCGTTTCCTGATCGCTCTCCTTCCATCCTAACTCATATCTCCAACTGTCTCTCTGCTGTCTACTCTTGGATGACCCAGCGCTATTTTAGACTTAAAATATCAAACACTAAGCTGACCTCTTACGACCCTCCTGCATAAAACCCGACCATCTCTCATCCTAACCTGTTTATGCTCACTTCTCCCCCTTCTGTGTCACCCCTGTCTGTCTAACCCTCCCATTTAGAATGTAAGCTCTCACGGGCAGGGCCCTCTCTCCTCATGTGCCTTTTTTAGAATATATAAACCACTGCCACCCTGATAATTGCTTCAGTGTCCTGTCCCCTGATGCAACTATCTGTATTAACCATGTACTTGTCCTAAACTGTCTTGTAATGTAATTTGTTTTGTGTTTGCTCACAACTATGCTCTGTAAAGCGCTGCGGAATTTGTATGCGCTATATAAGAAACTGTTAATAAATAAATAAATAAATAAATACCCTGACAAAATTCCAATGTGTAATACAATGGGTGAAATGTAATAGGATGAGAGATTCAGAAAGGGAGAGATTGGGTGGGAAATCTCCAGGTTTTTTTAAAGCGGCAATCATTTGCACTTCAAAATGAAACTGATTTTGCAGCGTAAATGATTGCCGCTTTAAAAAAAAAATGGAGATTTCTTACCAAATCTCTCCCTTTTACTTGGGAGAACATTTTTGCAAATCGGAATTCAACATTTCCTTTTCTCCAAAATATCTATCCAATGTTCAGCATTAATTCCTGTTAACTTTGTCATCTTTTTTTAAACACTACAATGGGCCTATGCCATATTTACCTGTCTTCCAATAGTCATATTTCAGTAGGTTATTTTTTTTAAAATAGCAAAGTCCATAGAGCTCACATTTTGCTAAATGGTTGATAAACAGAGACAAACAGTTTAACATTAAGAGATTTATTCCACAGGAGCCAATACTATCTGCCATATTACCGAAGCTCAACCTTTGACACGGAATAACATTGACATCCCATGAACCTTCCCTGCCAATTACGTGGTAGTTAATGTCTGATGTAGACTTGATTGTTGTGACTGTATATCTCACAGAACTGTTGAACTAATCAAGGCGTGGGTCTGGGTTTACGTAGATTGAAAGGACACTTTATTAATTGACTAGGTTATTTGACCCTTAACCCAAAATCTTTTGCAAAGTACATATACGTCCACTGTCATATTGCTGAGGCCCAGTGCGAGAGATCAGTGCTTGATCTTTTCTAATTTGATCTTTAAATCTACAATTTCAAAGTAGGAGGTTACCTTCTGATCAATCAACATGATGTTTAAAGGGCAGCGCTGGCTTGAAGTACAGTATATATATATGCAGGGTTATGTACATATTTTAACATTGCAATTAGTCGTATCTGTAAGTTACCTTTAGTAGACGCAAACGTCACACAACTTTGTTATTCCTTCACATCAAAATATAATTGGGAAAAAAAAAAGCCTAAATGAGCCCATTTTATATTAAGTTAAACTCTACGGTTTGAAAAAGTCGCTGTTATCTTGAAATGAACTTATTTATTAAGTAGTTTATATGTGACCACTGTTAACATTGGGGCAATATTTGTTCTTGAAATAAAAAGTGTGAGTTCTGATTTGGGGAAGGGACTAATACTGTGAATAGTGACAGACCATGAAAGGACAACCTGGTATATATTACACAAGTGTAAATGGACGTTCCAAGCTGAGTACACACTCTACGGTATATTGTTAAATAAAACACAAACATTGTATAGTGTATACTCCAAATCTGTTACTGCCCATCCTCCCATTGGATGTGCTACCTGTACAATGCGAATATCCCTGACGTTTTGCGAATGGAGGTTTTGTATAAACTTCCATTCGCAGGGTAACGTGCAGGGCTGACCATCGAATGAGTTTAACCCTGCTCGCAAATCTAAGTCAGTCCGTGGTGACTTAGAATTGCAGTGTCCGGGTATGAGAACTTGGCAGACAGCTGAGGTCCTGGGACCTTAGCCGCCTGCCCTCCTGCGTTCACATAGGGATGCCCAGCATTTTCCCTTCCACTTCCAATACCACCCCCCCTGCGAGCATCACACCAACTATGCCGACTATGCGAAGCCATAAACACAGAAGACCTGCAACAGTAATGCTTAGGCTGCTGGGTCCCTATAGCAGTATTGCTTAGGCTGCTGGGTCCCTATTGCAGTATTGCTTAGGCTGCTGGGTCCCTATAGCAGTATTGCTTAGGCTGCTGGGTCCCTATAGCAGTATTGCTTAGCCTGCTGGGTCCCTATAGCAGTATTGCTTAGGCTGCTGGGTCCCTATTGCAGTATTGCTTAGGCTGCTGGGTCCCTATAGCAGTATTGCTTAGGCTGCTGGGTCCCTATAGCAGTATTGCTTAGGCTGCTGGGTCCCTATAGCAGTATTGCTTAGGCTGCTGGGTCCCTATTGCAGTATTGCTTAGGCTGCTGGGTCCCTATAGCAGTATTGCTTAGGCTGCTGGGTCCCTATTGCAGTATTGCTTAGGCTGCTGGGTCCCTATAGCAGTATTGCTTAGGCTGCTGGGTCCCTATAGCAGTATTGCTTAGCCTGCTGGGTCCCTATAGCAGTATTGCTTAGGCTGCTGGGTCCCTATTGCAGTATTGCTTAGGCTGCTGGGTCCCTATAGCAGTATTGCTTAGGCTGCTGGGTCCCTATTGCAGTATTTCTTAGGCTGCTGGGTCCCTATAGCAGTATTGCTTAGGCTGCTGGGTCCCTATAGCAGTATTGCTTAGGCTGCTGGGTCCCTATAGCAGTATTGCTTAGGCTGCTGGGTCCCTATTGCAGTATTGCTTAGGCTGCTGGGTCCCTATAGCAGTATTGCTTAGGCTGCTGGGTCCCTATTGCAGTATTGCTTAGGCTGCTGGGTCCCTATAGCAGTATTGCTTAGGCTGCTGGGTCCCTATTGCAGTATTGCTTAGGCTGGCTGGTTGTTTATCATTCTCCATTTTATCACTTTTGAAACTTGATACATCTGGCCCTTAATCTCCAAGTGATGTCAACGCACCAGTGTATGAACGTACCTGACCCAGGAATAACACAAGGTGGCTCTGCAATGTGAAAGGGGTTGTCTTGGTTCTGACCTGAATTAAACCAAGTACAGGTTGGATTCGGGAATATATATATATATATATATATATATATATATATATATATAATCTCACTTTAATGCAATTTCTATTGTTGACAAAAAAAGTAACACATTAAGAGACTTGTCATAAATTCGGTCCCCCCTGTCTGTCTGATATAAAGCTATTTATCTCATACATACTTTTACATCTATTGCTTTATGTATGCAGACAGGTTATTATTAACTGCTATTAGCTGAGTATCCAAGAGCAATCTTCTGAATAACTTATGCAGACATTACTTTTCATTTTGCATGAAATTATATTAGTGTTGTTAAGTATTGAATTAGTATGGGTAATTAATTGCTGCTTAATCAGAAGTTAACACTGAATAGTATAAATGGAGCCTGTTAATAAGTATGAATGAATAGATTCATCACTAATTATGTCACTCATTCTGTCAGGGAGGAGACTCATTAACAGGACGAGCTGCAATATTTCATTTTAGATGGGTAAAAAAGGTGCATGACATACTTTTTTAAATAATGCTTTAACTTTGATTTTTTTTTTTTTTTACTATTACACATTTTTCTTTCTTTCTTTTTTGCAACTATTTTTTTTTTGTTGTTTTTGTTTTAGTACATCCTGAAACGTAGAAGCAGGTGTCATCTCTGGACAACACATCTTTATTAGTGATTCAAGCATGTATCAGTGCCATTTACATTTTTAAATTCATTCAGCAAGGGAGTAATCCCATATGATGCCTGAGGGAAGGAACTCTGTGGAACAAGCTGATTAAATTGTGTTCCACGAGCTCTGTTAACCTGCTCATTTATTAATTCCTAAACTTAAGAGTTAATTCTTCCAGTGCTTTTTATAGAAAGGCGAATGTAGTTATTTCACTGGGTAAGTTGCAGGTCTGTCTAGCAGGCTAGAGGCTAAGAGATAATCTCTCATGCACGTACTGTACCATCATTTATCTGTATGATACAATTATTTCAAAAGTTTACCTAATAAGGGATTATGTTTGACTAATGGGATGTGTAGCAGAAGTATAAAACAACAAGACTTGTTTATGAAACGGTTTTGTTCCCTTCATTTAATATTATATTCAGCCTAAAGTAGACACCCTGGCAAACCGCTAACAAAGGGGGTTTCTGAATTTTGCGTCTACTACTTAGATGCTATAACGTCTAAGTACAGCGCCAGCTCATTTAGAAGCTTTAGCGTCTAAATTTAGATGCTCCGCAAACCGCTAAGAAGGGTGCAACTATATATAGACCCTTACAGCGTCTAAATTTTAGTCAGGTATAGGGGTGCAGCATTATCCCAAAAAATACACAGACCCCAAAAAATGTGAAAAACACTAGTAAACCTTTCGACAATGACACTTCGACGTAACAGCTGTTGACCTTGTTTATTCCACTATCCACGCCAGCCCGAAGTGTGGCTAGCGCAGCGAGCCCCGCGAGGTGACGCATTACGCGTTCTACCGACCTTTTCATACCCCCACTATCCACGTCGACGTGAAGTTGATTTTATAAAGTGTGGCGAGCCAGCGAGCCACCGAGCCCAAAGTGTGGCAAGCGCAGCGAGCCCCGCGAGGGGACGCGGGAAACTTCACATGTATTCAGCGTCCCCTCGTGGGGCTCGCCGCGCTTCGGGCTTGGTGGCTTGCTGCGCTCGCCACACTTTATAGAATCAACTCCACGCCAACGTGGATAGTGGGGGTATGAAAAGGTCGGTAGGACGCGTAACGTATCCCCTCGCGGGGCTCGCTGCGCACGCCATGCTTCGCGCTGGTGTGGATAGTGGGGGTGTTTCAGGAACACATTCACACCTGCCATATCATACACCTGAGACAGTAATGACAACATGTGTTAACTGATAACTTGATTTTAGTAAAGATTAATAAAAAGAATGAGAAAAAGTTCACTCCTCAGAAACTGCACTGGCAGAAACAGCAGCCGAAGTCGACGCAGCAGCCGAAAACGACAGTTGCCTCTGCCTCTCACCTTTCTCTGCCTGGGGGAGCAGGGTCAGCGCGTGCAGAATGCACTGGAAGGGGTCTTCAGTGCCAAGTGTCTTCCTCCAGATGAACTCCTGCAAGTAGGAGTCCAGCTGATGGCGTGCAGTCCCCCTTTGGCGCTTATTGCGCCACTTGCAGGATCCCCACAGTCTTTCTATATTCTGGGTGTGAACCCCGCTTTACGGATCCAGGAAGTGGTACCGGTGGATCACCCTGGCGTGGGAGTACCCAGCCTGCTACAGCTGGTCCGTCCTGTAGGCCCTCCAGTGTTCCGAATAAATCGTCATCCCCGGTCGCACGTGCCTCTCGATGGCAGCCATGAGGGTGCTGGCATCACGCCTCTCGACTACCGTCAAAAAGCACTCTCCGGTCTCTCTGGAGATGCCCCCGAAGATCCACTGGGGCAGCATGCGGCCAACATTACTCTTACGTTTGACGAAGAGGCTTTCGTCGACTTCGACAATGGTGCCTGGGCCACCAATTTGCAAAATGAAAAGTAATGTCTGCATAAGTTATTCAGCAGATTGCTCTTGGATACTCAGCTAATAGCAGTTAATAATAACCTGTCTGCATACATAAAGCAATAGATGGAAAAGTATGTATGAGATAAATAGCTTTATATCAGACAGACAGGGGGGACCGAATTTATGACAAGTCTCTTAATGTGTTACTTTTTTTGTCAACAATAGAAATTGCATTAAAGCAGGGATGGCCAAACCGGTCCTCGAGATCTACCAACGGTCCACGTTTTCCAGGTTACCTAGCTGGTGCACAGCTGTAGTCATTACTATCTGTCACATTTTCAAATCTGCTGCATGCATTCCTACTATAGATCCACAGGTTGCCTGAAAAACATGCACCATTGGTAGATCTTTAGGACAGGTTTGGCCACCCCTGAATTAAAGTGAGAATATATATATATATATATATATATATATATATATATATATATATATATATATATATATATATATATATATATATATATATATATATATATATATATATAGAAAGAAATTGGAGAAAAAGCGCAGATATGAGCAAAGTGTAAAACAAATTTTACTAAAAGTGCAGGCTCACATACATCATAGATAACAGCAAACAGCTTGCCACAGTGATATCCAACACAGTGCACCAACGACTTGAATAGCCGGGACCAGCCTTTTCGCCACCGCCAGGGCCTCCGTGGTCAGGAACTCCAAAAGCACAACGTTGTCAGTTTAGGCTACGCCCAACCGGTATGGGAGCCTGCACTTTTAGTAAAATTTGTTTTACACTTTGCTCATATCTGCGCTTTTTCTCCAATTTCTTTCTACATGTGATTGGGACAATTAAAGCTAAGGTCTGGCTTTATTTGGAGAGAGCTGCACTACATCCTGACCCACGGACACACTCCTATTTTCTGAAGCTTGTGGCTGTGCGCAGTCTGGATCTACATTTTGTATATATATATATATATATATATATATATATATATATATATATATATATATATATTATATATATATATAATCCTGAATCCAACCTGTACTTGGTTTAATTCAGGTCAGAACCAAGACAATCCCTTTCACATTGCAGAGCCACCTTGTGTTATTCCTGGGTCAGGTAGAGAGTTAGATTTGGGTGGGGATGTACTTCAAACTGATATCTATATTGCTGTGTAAAAATAAAGCAGCCAGTATATTCCCTGGACAGAAACAATAAAACACTCAAATCTAACTCTCTCCGCACATGTTACATCAGCCCCACCTGCATTGCATATGGTTTCGTCCATTAGAGAGTGATTGTGACTTTCCGAGTGATTCAGAATAACCCCCTAAGTTCCACCACCTGTAATAGTGAGGTGGTACTATTTCACCTTCCACCTTAGCCTGGAGTTTTAGGTTGCATGGGGGTGCAAAAACCCTACCGCTGGCCCAGGTTCAGTCTAATGGGGGAGGGGGTAATTAGGCAACAGAGGGAAATGCGTTCCCCCACCTCTCCAGGACCACATTAAGCCCTGACAGATATGAAAGTATAGGGAAGGGGGCATTCATATAGAAGCATACACACAGTGCATTTTTCCATGTGCATGAAGTGTGTGTGTGTGTGTGTGTGTGTGTGTGGGGGGGGGGGGGGGAATTAAAATAATTGGTGATTAAAAGTTTTATATACATACTTACTTGTATATTTTGTCTTTATATATCTAAGAAGGTTTGTATATGTATGTATATATATATATATATATATATATATATATATATATATATATATATATATATACTGAACGTATCGAAAATATGCTAAGATTCATCTCCGAATAGTGAAAATAGTGATTTTTACATTTTCAGCTACAAATGGAAACACTTGAAAATACTCTGAAAAATATCCGAATAATTGGAAGTGGTTCTCCAGAATGCTTGTTCCAATATGTGCTTCATAAACGGAACACATAAAAATAAATGTGATTTTACATCACTGTGATATAGTTCCATTTACATGCCGTCTCTCATAATTTGAGGTCAGAGGGTACAATTTCATGGACTGGCACCAGCTGGCAGTTGGGGCTCCTCTAACCATGCTTGGCTGATTTAGCCATCAACAACTCATGTCCCATGCCATAAAAAAAATATTATTTATATTAAATTTGTGTTAGCATAAAGTGTACATGCACAATAAGACAGACAAATAATGTACCACAGTCACTGTGTCTTGTAATTTGTGCAGATTGCATTATTATTTGATATGAAAGAATATCTCAATAATGACTTATGTAAACATGATGTCTATTTATCGGTAAAGTGAAATAATTTGCTGTAGAAATTTTGAAAATGGAAAATCAAATTCTAAGTCAATTACCGTTTGAGAGTATTAGTGACAAGAAGTGGATTTTTTTTTCTTAAGAATTGAATTCATAAATAATTCAGAGCACATTTTAAATATTTTTATACATTCCAATATTTTAAGTAGTAAATTCCACTTCATTTATATATTTTTATAAAATGAATTTAAAAACTGTGTGGATTTGCTGATCCCCCAATAGTTTGCAAACTTGAACATTGACAGCAACCACTTATTCTCAGGCTTTTGTACAAAGGGCCTAATTCATTCTGGCTTGATTACTGCTGTGTGAATTTTAAGAGGACTGTGATCAAATAACCACCACCCAGAGTGAAATCCCGCGCCGTGCAAGTCTGCAATTATCTTGGGTAGAGATCGTTGATCACTGGACATCTGCAAATACATTCACACCTCACTCACCATCAAATGATTTTCTCTGTCTATGCAAGTGTGAGTAACCCTGGCTCTCCCACAACTGTGTGACAGACTCAGGCTGAAGGAGGCCGGAACTGATGCCAAACCCTCCCATAAAATGCTTGGGCATGCCTTCGTTTTTCCTGACACTCCAAGAAAATTACAGGTTTTCACACCCAAACTGCAAGGGCATTGCGACTACTAGATTCATCGGTGTTGTTTATTGCTTTTTGACCATGCGAGTGCGTGCTTTGATCTGTATGCATGCGCAATCAATTGATAATTGATAGACTTGAGAATTCACACAACAGTGATCAAGTCTGAATTATGCCCAAAGTTAGAGTCATGCATATGCTAATGATATGCATGATAATAATATATGTAATATTATATTGTGCGCTATATAAGTAACAATGCACGCACCCAGTGGGGTACATAATTTAACAATATCGTTCACAATATCATCCAATGTGTATGCACTATATTCAGGGCCGGATTAAGAGGGGGGGGGGTGGGTGGGCAGGGGGTCAGTACCCCATGGGCCCCCCTCTATCTAGGACCCCCTCTGGTTGGCATGTATTTAAAAATCTTCGGTACCACCAATATCTTTAACGGTATTAGAGTTATACAAGATAGAGAAATACGTTTTTGGCTTTTTTAAGTATTAAAGTTCTGAAAAAAATATGAGACAGATACTGTAGCATTCAATACAGAATCAATTCCATGTAACTATTTATTATTTCAGGATACAGTGAAACCCACATAACATTAAAATGGATTCGTTTAGAAAATTAAACCCTTTCTTCCATTTGGTTTCTAAATGCATTAACAATTGCCATATCCTATTCCCACTAATCCTAATCATTTAGATCACTAGTTCTAGCTTCTGAGGCTAAATCTTAAGTGCAAAACTAGGTAAGGTTTGTTCTCTGTAAGAGGTTTTCCTAGCAATTGTTTGAAAAGAACATTTGTTCTGATAAGTGCATAGGTTAATACATGGATATAGTTTTAGTTTGAATTAAATGTATTTTGAATATTTTGGGAGATTTTCTTTCATTGTCAGTTTGCAAGTGAGTGATGTGATTAAATTTGGATGGGTGTAATCAGCTTTAAGTAATTTCATATATACTGCTGTTTGGAGCTCCTAACGGAGCCTGTATCTTACTTTAAGTGCAAAACTAAGTAAGGTTTCTGAGCTGTGTGGGGTACGTACTTTTCTAGCAATTTGCTGAAAGGTGTAATTGTTCTGCACTGCCTAAAACAAGTACAGTATATTAGAGGCCAAGAAAGAACTTTATTATATTTTTCTTTGGGAAAGTTTATGTTATTTATTAGTTGTTGTTTTTTTTTTTACTGTTATTTTGTTTTTATTTTCCATATGTAATTTCTTATTATTAAGCAACTTATTTTTAACGGCTAAATATATGTCTTTGGCGCAATGAGTGTGCAGTCTACCAGTAATTGTGTATTAGCAGCCACCAAAAGGAGAGTTTACCAACCTCCAACCAAAACCAGACACTAAACCAAATTTTTTTGGTGGCGCCCAAGCACACAATACTCACATCTTGTGTTTGAGCGCCACCAAGAAAATTTGGTTTAACATATTGTTGACGGTACTGTGTTAATGCTGTATACATCTGAACTCAAACTCATTCCTTGTAGCTGTGCTTTCATTTTAGAAGTATCTTATGTAGTTATAGTCTATATATATGCGATCTGAGGCTAAACTGGGCAATTTATTTTGATTAAGATACATACAAAATAGCATTTTATTTTAGAAAGCACTGTGAAGTCCTTACAGCAGATGCCTGTTCTTTAGGGCAGTGGTTCCTAACCTTTTTTCTCACCCGTACCCCTAGATTGGGCTTATCATTCATGAGAACCACCTACTCTCAATTTGAAATATCCACAGTACTTACAATTGGAATGGAAGTGAGCGGTATGTGTGACTTTGTATAAAGGAGTAGCGGAGGAGTAGTGTGAGTCAGGAACTAGATCCCTCTGTCTGGCCGCTGGCTCTGTACTGTCTCTGGGGTTCCTGCTATCTCCTACAAGTTTAATGCCACTGCTTCCTCTACCTGCGTCAGAGCTGGGTAGATGATCGCTGATGTCTGAGGGCAGCAAACCTGTCGGCAAACCATGAAGAAGTATGATGAAGAGTTTGCAAAAATCACATTCAGTGAGTTCAGAAGCCAAAGTCAACACCCGGCTGGGGTGAATGAAAGTCCAAGATAGGAAAAAGGCCTTTGCAAGATTTAAAAGCCACTGTACTGTTTTTTACTGTACTGTAATCAACTGTATGGGAGGCACCAAGAATCGTGTCAGTGACAGCAGTCCTAATTTCAAGAGTGAAGAGACTGTTGCCATGGTTCATATTGTCATTGAGGGAACTCTTACTGCTATGTTTGCCAAGAAGACAAGACCCCAGAGTCACACGATATATGTTGATGTTTTATTATGGAGAAGTTTGTAATGAGGGGGTATTGAAAGAGGAGTGCAATACTGCAGAGACTCCAGTCTTCGTGTTCTCCAGCAGGCTTTATGCAATAGCCTAAGATGGCCACCAAGATCTCTACTGAGCATGAGAACCAGTATGGGACAGAATGTATAGCTGTACTTGAAACTTGGGTTTTGAAATAAAACCCCACCCAAATCTAATTCTCTCTGCACATCTTACATCTGCCCCACCTGCAGTGCACATGGTTTTGTCCATCTGAGAATGAATTTGCCTTTTCGAGTGAACCAGAATAAGGGCCCATGTGATTCCCTCTAGATTCCTACATGGAACAAAAAGGACTGATCTACACTGGATATAGCTGAGTATTTTTTTTCCAGGTACCCCTATGGATTCTGCTGGACAAGAGGAACGAAGGGCCACATGAGAATTTAGGTAAGTATGTGTGTAGGTGTTCATGAATAATTAATAAACTTTTACTTTCATGGTGTGTGTTTGTCTTTATTTTAAAATTTGTCTTACTGTGGGACTACTTTAATACCCCCCATGCAGGTATTTGTGGTTCTATAAAGTGCCAGCATGCAGGGGGGCTTGCTGGGACTTGTAGTTCCTTAGAAAAACATAATATTTAATGTTTTACACAAGAAGCTATCAACATGGCACCCACAGTAAAGGGGTCCTGGGGATAGTCCCCACTCCCCAGGCGCCCCCTAACAGGGCTTACTAGTTAAGGGGTAATGCCACAACCGGAAAGACTGATATAAACCCGCCCCACAACTGTGGTATTATATTACTGACTAGTCCCGGATGCTTATTTTAAAAATACAGGTGTCCGCTACATCTTTTGTCCCCATATTTTTGGAACAAGGACTGGTCACGGAGCCCAGTGCTGTTTTTTAAAAAAAATATAGGGAACCCTTAAAGTTTTCCCCTTATTTTCAGAAATAGCACTGGCTCATAGAGCCCAGGGCTTATGCTTAGGAGGGGGGACCCAGCGCCGTTCTTTTTAACTCTTTCTGTAACTTTTACACATAAAAGCATCACACAGATCTTACTGATCCTTGCGTGCTTTATGTTACTGGCAGCCAATCACGAATTACTTCACCATCGAAAATACAAATCCTGAGAACACAGCAGCTTAGAAAATATGCACAAAACAGACCTGATCATGTTCGTCATCAGCCAAGTTGAAACTTGTCTAGAACACGGCAGCTTTGCTTATTTACCCCCAGGCATCCAGTCACCCCTTCTGCCACACATGACCTACCTGCTTCCAGACACCCATCTGCCATAGAGCCCTCCTTGCATTCATGCACACAATCTGCCACATATGCTCTCGTGTGACAGATCTACTGAAACGTCTAAACATGAATTTTTTTTTAAATGTTAATAGCAACCAATCAGATCATATAATTTATTATTATTATAATTTTATTTATAAGGCGCCACAAGTGTTTCGCAGCGCTGTACAAAGGAACAATACAGGGAGACAAAACTTGGCATAACATTGAATAAATAACAAAAATACAGTACAAATAAAGAGCACCACAGTTCAATACACATTACAGCTTAAATGTAAGTAGTGAGGACCCAATCAACATACAACTAGAGGCTTGAGGCCAATGATGGAGATGAGTATTAAGATGGTCACTGAGTGTTGGAGTAAAGGAGAGCTGTGAGTGAAATGTGAAGAGAAGTGGGCTTTGACAACAGGAGGGAAGAGGGCCCTACTCGGAGGAGCTTACAATCTAGTAGGAAGGGGAGACAGACAGATTACAAGAGGTGCAAGCGAGGGGGTGGTGGTTAGATAGCAGGATGTAAACAGGCAAGGGGTCGGAGAACCAGCTGGTTTATGCAGTGGAAGGGTACGCTTTGATGAATAGGTGAGTTTTCAGTGCCCGTTTGAAGCTTTGCAAGGTCGGGGAGAGTCTAATGGAGCGAGGGAGTGCGTTCCACTGAAGGGGTGCAGCACGGGCAAAGTCCTGTACTCTAGCATGGGAAGCAGTGATCAGGGTGGAGGAGAGACGACAGTCGTCAGCTGACCATAGAGGGCGGGAGGGTGTATAAATGGAGATGAGGTTAGAGATATATGGAGCAATGGAATTAGAGATGGCCCTGTATGTGAGTGTGAGGTGTTTGAAGAGGATTCTGTAGGGGAATGGAAGCCAGTGCAGATTTTGTTGAAGGGGAGTAGCAGAGTTAGAGTGGCGGGAGAGGAAGATAAGCCTGGCTGCAGCATTGAGGACAGATTGGAGAGGAGCTAGTTGGGATTGAGCGAGGCCAGTGAGAAGAGCATTACAGTAGTCAAGCCGTGAGATGACTAATGAGTGGATGATCAGCTTAGTTGCACTCTGTGAGAGAAAGGGCCTGATGCGAGCAATGTTGCGTAACTGGAACCGGCAAGAATGGGCCAGGGCTTGGATGTGGGGTGCAAAGGAGTTGGGGAACAGGGGAGATGATGGTGTTGTTAACAGTGATAGAGATATTAGTAGGGGGCATAGCTCTGGGTGGGGGAAAGATAATAAGTTCGGTTTTGTCCATATTCAGCTTCAGAAATCGCTCAGACATCCAGGTAGAGATGGCAGCGAGGCAGTTGGAAACTTGAGAGAAAACAGTGGGGGACAGATCAGGAGAGGAGAGGTAGATTTGGGTGTCATCTGCATAGAGGTGATATTGGAAGCCAAAGGAGTTAATGAGTGCACCCAGAGAGGAGGTGTACAGAGAGAACAGAATGGGGCCAAGGACGGAACCCTGAGGGACCCCGACAGGAAGGATAGAAGGTGGTGAGGTAGAGCCAGAGGCAGAGACTGAGAAGGAACGGTTGAAGAGGTAAGAGGAAAACCAGTTAAAGACTGTGCCAGAGAGGCCAATGTTTTGGAGTGTGTGGAGGAGGAGAGGGTGATCCACAGTGTCAAAGGCAGCAGATAGGTCCAAAAGGATAAGCAGGGAGAAGTGACCCTTGGATTTGGCTGACAGCAGGTCATTGGTGACTTTCACTAGGGCAGTCTCAGTGGAGTGAAGTGGGTGAAAGCCAGATTGAAGGGGATCTAGGATGGAGTGGTCAGACAGGTAGCTGGTAAGACGCCTGTAAACCAGCCGTTCTAGTATTTTAGAGGCAAATGGGAGAAGAGAGATAGGGCGGTAGCTTGTGGGCGATAAAGGGTCCAGGTTAGGTTTTTTAAGAATAGGCGAGACCAGAGCGTGTTTGAAGGGTGAGGGAAAGATGCCAGTAGAAAGAGATAGGTTAAAGAGGTGAGCAAGGTGGGAGCAGCCAGTGGGGGAGAGGGAACTGAGGAGATGGGAGGGGAGAGGGTCCAAGGGACAGGTAGAGGGGGGAGAGGATGAGATGAGGGAGCGGACTTCCTCAGCTGTAGTAGGGCAGAAGGATGACAGAGTGGGGTAGTTGGTAGGGGAGGATGATTGGGGTGGGTGGGCAGCAGAGGGGGTATGGAAGGAGATATCATGTCGGATTACCTCAATTTTAGAGAGGAAGAAGGAGGCAAAGTCAGTGGCAGTGAGGGATGAAGGGAGGAGGGGTGGTGCAGGGCGAAGTAGAGTGTTGAAAGTATCAAAGAGACGTCGGGGATTGGAGGAATGGGAAGAGATGAGAGATTTGAAGAAAGATTGTTTGGTATAGGAGAGAGCAGCGCTGTAGGAGGAGAGAATAAACTTGAAATGGAGGAAGTCTTCCAGAGAGTGAGATTTCCTCCAGAGGCGTTCAGCAGAGCGTGCACATTTTTGCAAGAATCTAGTTATTTTGTTGTGCCAGGGTTGTGGTTTAGAGCGTCGAAGGGGAACAGTGTGGAGGGGGGCTACAGAGTCGAGAGCAGAGGTGAGAGAAGAGTAATAGAAAGAGGCAGCCTGGTTGGGGCAAGTCATGGTTGAGAGAGGAGAGAGGAAAGTCTCCAGGGAAGACAGGACAGTGGGGTCAAGAGATCCGAGGTTACGTCTGGTGACTGTGGGTCTGGGCATTGAGGGGAGAGGGGAGTATGAGAGGGTGAAAGAGAGCAGATTGTGGTCAGAGAGTGGGAAGGAAGAATTAGAGAAATCAGAGAGATTACAATGGTGGGTGAAGACTAGGTCAAGGGAGTGTCCGAGATTATGAGTGGGGGTGGAGGTCCATTGAGAAAGTCCAAAGGAGGTGGTAAGGTCAAGAAGGTTAGAGGAGGCAGCATTATTGATGTCAATAGGAATGTTAAAGTCACCGAGGATGATAGAGGGGAGGTCAGAGGCAAGAAAGTGTGGAAGCCACGCAGCAAAGTTATCAAGGAAAGGGGAGCAGGGGCCAGGGGGGCGATAGATTACAGCCACAAGGAGGTGAATGGGGTAGAAGAGGCGGATAGTGTGTACCTCAAAGGTGGAGAATGTGAGGGAGGGCTCAGGTGAGATGGCGCGGAAGGTGCAGTTGGGGGAGAGGAGGATGCCCACTCCTCCACCCTGGCGGCCATCCGGTCTGACCGAGTGTGTGAAGGAGAGGCCTCCATAAGAGAGGGCAGCAGGGGAGGTAGTGTCAGATGCGGACAGCCAGGTTTCAGTGATGGCAAGAAGGTTAAAATAGTGGGAGATAAAGAGGTCGTGGATGGTTGGGAGCTTGTTGCAGACTGATCTAGCATTCCAGAGAGAAAGGAAGGGAGGGGACAGGTGAGATAGTAATTAGGTTGTGTGGATTGTGGGTGCGTGTGAAAGGTGTGGAAGTTGAGAGGGGGCGAGACCTGACAGCAAGGACTGGTATGGGACTGGATCTAGGGCCATATTTCTGTGTAAAGTTGGTCAGAGTAGTGATATAGAGTGAGATTGGAGTGGCCTAGAATGAGCAGTGAGAAGGTGGTGTACTGGAAGTGTGGAGAGCCTACAGGAAGTATAGTTAATGTATAAGTGAGACAGAGGCAGTATGTGACAGCATTTAGTTCAGCATGGAGATCAGTGTCCAGGTTGTGCAGACTGAAGGTGATGATGAGGCAGGTAACTCACTGCAGTATGTTGATTGCTGGGGTTGCAGATGGAGGACGAAGTGTTCTTTGTCCTCCTGTTTCCCTCCTGTGCATCTCCTGTATATCTCCTATGTTATATTACTATAGTCTGCATACTTTACACTAGAATACTTCACATCTAGAAGACTACACAGCCAGAAGGCCTAACAGCCTAGCATATAGTGAATAAAATTTCTCTATTGCATCTGATTGGTTGCTATGGGCAACATCACCTCTTTAATTTTTAGAAACTTTAGTAAATTTACAGAATTTACAGAAGGTTGACACTATTTTCTGCAACATTTTAACAATGTCGACATTGTCAGCTGTCAGCCTTGTGGTGTTGACATTATTAATGTCGATATTGTCATTGTCAGCCTCTTGACTATATCTAGATAGATAGATAGATATGTAAGAGTATGAGATACTGTAGCACAGAATCAGTCTACATTCACCAGTCATGCTGTGAATAGTTCCTTATTGAATAACCATGAGGATATTGTATGGCACAATTGCATGTGATGCATTTATTAATGGCTACAAATGAGCCAACATATTTGCATGTAACAAAGCCTGAATTGTGATTGTAGAGCTAATGAAAGAGAGATGGCTGTATTAGTGTAGTGTGGAGGGATTTGACTTGATGAATATATACAAATAGCTATGATATATTACTACCATGCTTCGTTTTCATTAGGACATCTGCCAAGTTTTTAAATTCCCTTTTCCACCTGGACTGCTGCTGGAGAACAATTGCATGGCCTTGTGTCGTCTCCAATATGAGATTGGCTTATAATTGTGAATCTCTCACCTAACCATCACTCTAAAAGCAGCCACTAAGGGCTACATTTTCTAAGGCATCTAAAAATCAAAAGAGGTGATGTTTCCCATAGCAACCAATCAGATCTATCGTTTCTCTATTGCATCCCACAAAATGAAAGACAGAATATGATTGAATACTATGGGCAACATCACCTCTATTTTTATTTCAGAAGCTTTTGGAGGTTTACCCCTAAGTATCTTACTCCCTGTTTCAGTTGTAGAGCAGATCCATGAAAGTCGGAGAGTGTTTCCATTGAACTTCTAAAAAAATGCAATAACAGCAACATGTTTTGATTGGCTCCTATGATTTATAATATCTTTTATTGGTGTTACAATTTTAATTATTATTAATAGAATTTTATTTCTAAGGCACCGGTGGTCCTCCCTCTGAAAAGCGCTATTGGCCACCTAGAGGCACGTAACGGCCAATCAGGAGTCGCTTGGCGGCCAATAGTGATATTCGCGGGGAGGAACCGCAGGATGAAAACACATGCCAGTCGTATTCATTCGTATTAAGATTACGAATATGAATTTTCGTATTCTTGGTAAATTTCCCCCTTAGTGTCTTTCTGTTTTTAAAATTTTGGAAAGTTGCATGGTCGCCGTATCACTAGTGACCCCACTGAGACAATAACGGCGCTAGATGCCATGATTATACGTTTTTCATCCCGTGGGTATCCGCTGAGAGAATTAGAGGCAGCCAAAATGAGGGTGTTAGCTAAAACCAGAGCTGATTGTTTGAAAGGTGACCGCAGAGTCAAAGATAAATCTGACAGGTGTGTTGTGATCTGGATTAACAAATTTAGCACCCGTAGTGAGGACATCAGTAAACGCATGAAAAGGTTTTGGCCCATTATAAATAAGGATAACAACATTCCCGCACTTGCTGACTCTAGATTGATGCCAGCATATTCACGAAGTTTAAATCTCCGAGATCATCTAGTTAAACTTGTTGTGGTGGAATTTGCTGTGGAGGTTGAGCCAAAACATTTCCTCACTAAACCAAATGGATACTACCGGTGTGTTGGGTGCACGACCTGTAGCTCCCTGCTAATTGGGGATCATGTGGTGCACCCATACAGTGGCAGGAAGTATTTTATCAAACATGTTATCATATGCACCACGAGATTCGTTGTGTATGTGATTTTTTGCCCCTGTGGTTTTCTATATGTCGGGAAAACTGACACCACTTTGCGTGAGCGTATGTCAAAGCACAGGATGGCTATCCGTGCCACGATGTCAGCTGGCACTAGTGACCAGCCAGTTGCCCGGAATTAGGTAGAGGCTGGGCACACAGTTGTCAGCCTCCGCATTAAATTGATTGACCACCTACCTCCATTAAAATGCGGAGGTGATAGAAGTAAAATTCTACTCCGTATGGAGAGCCGGTGGATTATGAGATTAGACACTTTGTCACCCAAAGGTCTAAATGAAAAATTGGGCTTGCATTGTTTTATTTCAGATTGCACTGATATAATTTGCTACTATTAGTTTGGACGCTGAGCATTACACCCATCGTCTCTAGATTTCCACCTTTGATACCATGTTGGTAATTCATGTCTGGTTTGATCCTTGGCTTCTTTGAATATATGAACAGGTGTTAATTATATTCACTAATTGTATTAAATTGTATTGCTTATTAATGTAAGTGGGTAAATTACTGATTGTATAGTAACCACTTGGGTTATTATCCTTTGTTTTTAATGTATTACAGGTGCAGCCCACTCCCAGGGGCCTCTAATTTGTGATGGCGGGCAAGTGGACATGTTCATCAGCGCGTTGTCACAGGTGGGGTCTCCGGCGTGGGCTGTGTTCTCACTGGTGGAGGTATGTCCTAGGTGTGTCCTCACGTATATATACCTTTGTGATACCTTTTGTACTTTGCTCCCCAAAACATGTTTTATTAAAGTCTTATATTTGCAACTTGAAAAAGACTTGTGAGTGCCGCTGTTATTCCTATATCTATATCTATATCTATATATATATATAGATAGATAGATAGATAGATAGATAGATAGATATAGGAATAGCAGCGGCACTCACAAGTCTTTTTCAAGTTGCAAATATAAGACTTTATATATAGTTCAATTAAGGCTGGAATTAAAGTCACTTTTTTGCAATGCGAAGTTATCCTAGATGACTGAGGGCCAGATTCTCTAAGCTTCAAAAGTGATACAATGGAGAGTGATAAACAGCCAGCCAATCAGCTCCTGCCTGCCATGTCACAGACTGTGTTTGAAAAATGTCAGGCAGGAACTGATTGGCTGGCTGTTTATCACTCTCTATTTTATCACTTCTGAAGCTTAGAGAATCTGTCCCTGAGCCTTGATCACCAGTGAGCACAACACACCATTCCTATTGAACTGCCGCCGCTAATTAACTACAGGTTCTATGTGTTAAACAATTGCACCTGAAAAGCTGATGGATTTCCTGCCATTCGTACCATGATTCTCTAATCTAATCCATATGCACTGTGGTGTTACATTCCTTAGTAATTATTGTAAATAGGAGACATTACCATAACGGATACAAGAGGTATCCACCTGGCTAACACAGATATCTATATGGCTTGAACATAAGTAGGTCTGCAGGGAGGGACGTCGATCTTACCACAAGTATGCGTGTTCGCTGCTAATTACCCACTGGTCACCACTCATTGAAAATCTTTAGCGCAAGCAAACGTATACGATAGTGACAGTAGCAGTGTACGTTAAAGAAATGAATAGTCTCTGCTTGAAACGGCTTAACCCACAGAGTGTTAGATGTAATCAATAACTTGCATTACAGCGTTTCTGGCACTTAACCGGTTGAGTAAATTTTAATATAGTTCGCTATGGCCTGACAACATCCACTAACTATGTAAGATAGCAATTGGCTGTGACATCTATTTCGTATGTGGATGCATTAAATCCATGTGTCAGGATTTGACTGAATGCAGGGTCCTAATTTCTATAATGATATTAAGTATTTGGGACTACATTTTCCTTATGAGCTTATATACTGTTTGATTGAGGAGATATCTCCAGAATAATATAAATAAATGACATATTTGTGAAAGGCCACTAAAATAAGGGCCTAATTCTGGTTCACACATAAAAGCAAACTCCTTCTCTAATAGACAAAACCATGTGTACTGCAGGTGGGGCAGATGTAACAGGTGCAGAGGGCGTTACATTTGGATGGGTCGTTTTGTTTCTGTGCAGGGCAAATATGGTTCTGTCCATTAAAAAAGGAATTGGCTTTTACGAGTAAACCAGAATCAGGCACAAAATTACATAACACACCATAAAGTACTAAAAGGTGTAAATGCGCATGTGGCAGCATATAAAGGGGATGGTACAGGATATATACAGAGAGAGTTAGATTTGGGTGATCTATTTTGTTTATGTGCAGGGTATATACTGGCTGCCTTATTTTTACCACCCAAATCTAACTCTCTCTGCGCATGTTACATCTGCCCCATCAGCAGTGCAACATGATTTTACCTTTTACCCACTTTGAGAACAAATGTGCCTTTTGGTCAGGTCTGAATGAGGCCCAATGTATAAGGACAGCACGGGATACGGTCATTAGGTCTACACCAACTAGGCCTACAAGCATTGGGTCAACACCACTAGGTCGAAAGGCAAGAAGGTCGACATGGGTTTAGGTCGACATAGGTCAAGGTTGACATGTGCCTAGACATGGGGTTTTTCACTGTTTGACTTTTGAGCCGACATGTGTCGACAGATGGCATTTCATGCCCTACCATCCACTAGAGCTTGGTGGGAGAATAAAATAGTGTGCCGAGCGCAGCAAGGCACCGTTCCCGAAGCATTGCGAGCCAAGCAAGAGTTTGCGAGGGGATGCGGTGCACTTCAAACTGTGTCCATGTCGACTGTGTCGACATTCGGGTCGAAAAACAGTGCAAAAAACCCATGTCGACCTTTTGACCTTGTCAATGTCGACCGCATGATTGTGTCGACCTTATGTCCTGTCGACTTAGACCCATCTCGACCTTGACCCATGTCGACCTAGACCTATGTCGACCTTGCTGCCTGTCGACCTAGTGATGTCGACCCAATACTTATCGGCCTAGTTGGTGTAGACCTAACAACCCACACCCAACAGCACATAGTAGTTTTCTGCACTCTTTGCATTGTTCCATTATTTGGGGGGCATTTTGCTTTAAAAAGCTACAATCACAAGCTACAATCTTTTGAACAAGACATGGAGAAGTTGCAAGTTTAGGTATAGAAAAAATTAGGTATACAGTATTCACTAAAGTGCAGGTTTTCAAATGTGGAGATGTTGCCCCTAGCAACCAATAAAATTCATGCAAATTATCACGGAACTAGCAACTTCTAGAAGATAATTGCCACAATCTGAATGTTGCTACTGTATGAGCAACATCTCCACATTTGGAAACCTGCCCTTCAGTAAATATACTTCAATGAGCAAAGAAACAATGGAAACCTGCCCTTCAGTAAATATACTTCAATGAGCAAAGAAACAATGGACAAACGGGGCGCCCAGCACAGGGCAAGGCTGCCCCCCACACCCCGGGTCCACCGGGTCCAGGTCATGGATTTGCCAACAAAACTTTGCAAAAATTACACAGCGAAGCACTCGCACATCACCTGCTGTCCCCTGGCTGCACAACCTAACTGTGAAGCCAGGCACAGATGATAGACGTCATGCAGCCTCCGTGGCCCTGCCGCCAAATGGCCTGGACACAACTGTGTTGGACTACTCCCACAAAAACTTGTTCCTGCCATGCAAATGCTCGGTCGCTGACTCTGTCACGTCCGGTGTGGTATAGGGCTCCGACAGTCGGGATCCCAACAGTCATTAGCCCAACGTCGGGATCCCGACTGACCGGACCCAGACAGCATGGTGAGCGCAACTAAGCCCCTTGCGGGCTCACTTCACTCGCCACGCTGCGGGCATGGTGGCTCGCTATGCGAGCCACCTATTCTATTCTCTCTCTATGGGGGTCGTGGACCCCCACGAGGGAAAATAGCGGGTGGCCGTCGGGAACCAGGCTGTCAGTGTTTTGACAGTCGGGATCCCGACGTCGGGACCCCATCCGGCACCCGTCACGTCAATGCCCCGCGTCGCTATTTGAACTGTGGTCCGAATGCAGCCAGATTTTAAGCCCTCGCTCATGTGCATTTATGCGTGCGTTCGCAGATCTCCAGAAATTTCCGTTTACCCTTTTTTCTAAACTCTTTGAGGCTAGTAGAATTAGCCTCAATATCCAAAAGGGATTGCTGCTACTTTCTCAGTCCTAGTAGCATTTCAATAGTTTTTTTTTTTATTCCATTTCAATTTGACAAATATAAACAAACATACAGTATACACACTAAGGGCCTTATTCTGGTTCACACGGTCGGATACGAGTTCGCACCTAAACAGCACACCCACACGGTGAACGAAGACACACCTACAAGGCCACCGCATCCATTCGGATGGACTACCACATAAGAGGGAGTGGTGTGGTTATGCATGATCACCACTGTGTGCAAACTTTCTGCGTCCAAGCGGCCGGACAGCGGCCCAAATGCCCTCTGGTGGAGATTTACACAGCACAGCATGAATCCGCAAGGAACTCATGCTTCTAACCCATTAAACCATTATCCAAAGTGTATGTTCTTTATTACTTTCAATTAATAATTTTCTACACAAATTGCACTTTACATTAACCCTTACGACATTTCACTGTATTCTTTAGAATGTGGCATTTACCAAACTACTTGCGTTTTTGTGTCCCACAATTTTGCATACTGCAATGCATACAAGTATGAGAGTTGACACATTTTGACCACTTTTAATTGTGGCCAGTACTGTGTTAACAGGAGAAACACACTTACGTTTTAAGGGTGCACATGTATTAATGGGGGAAATAATGCACATAGCATTAATAATACATATGAATTTCTTTAATGTCACATTTCTAACAAATGTCTGGCTTCCGTGTGTGGGCTGCAATGACTTAATGGGTTAATTCATGAAATCTCACCATAGGACTGGGGTAATTAAAGTAATGCCGTGTTCTCACTGTGAGTGAGAAATACGCGGCTTTTCCCCAGCATTGAAATGCCGGGGACTGCCACGCTGGAACCCCGTACTCACTGCAAGGCAAATTCCCGAGTGAAGAAGTTCTACCCGGGAATTTGCCTTTAAACACGGGTTTTTCTGCAGTGTGAACAGGTCAACCTGTGTCTGCATACCCAGATCTCAGATACGGGTAAAAAGAAGGGTTTTACCCGTGTATAAGATCCGGGTATGTGACCCGTTCACACTGCCAAAAATCCTGTGTTAAAAGGCAAATTCCCGGGTCGACATGCTAGACCGAGGAATTTGCCTGCAGTGAGAACGGGGTATAAATTGACCAGAGGACTGGGTTAGTAATGGTATTGTGTGCAGCTGGGAGTATTTTAGCTGTGGAACGTACTGATTGAACTAGTGCCCTGCGAGACATGAAAGCTACTTGTTTGCACCAAAGGTTTTAGGGGTGTAGGGCTGCGGTCCGAGGGCATGCCTTGCACTTATGGGCACCCATATTTACGCCACGGTTTACGCCCAGTTTTTCACACTTTCAGACCGCACCCACAGATACGCCCACATTACGCCCATATATTTTTTAGTTGTATCGTTCCAACCGAGTATGGAGTGCTGCCGTTGCACATGCGCAATGCGCACGGTACGCATGCGCACTCAGCAGCAAAACGCAATCCGAACGAATGTGTAGCTGTCCGAATCAATCAGAATAAGGGCCAACAAACTTCCATTTTCTAAAAAATTCTTCCCATTTTCCTCAATAAGCACTGTTGCCTTAAAACAGCAAAATTAACATGCTGAAATGTATGCCTGAGATGGTAGAGATTATAGACTTAATCTCTATTGATTGAGGGATTATGGGAGAAAATTGCAGCCAATGAAATTAGCAGTGTTTCCCCACGTTACACAACAATGTTTCTGTTTTCCTTTTGTGTCTTAGTTATTTTCGCTATCAGTACACTAGCGTATAAACATACAGGTATAAAACATATAAGTTATTTTTATGAGAAGCCATGAAAAAAGCCCAGAATGCACTGCACATACTACATCTCTTTTATCAACATCTGGATTTGCTAGGTCAAGGATATGCTAATAAACTACTTTGCAACTGCAGTACAAATCGGGGTCACCACCAAGGTCACACTGAAGGGAATATTAGGACACCAAAAAGATGTTCAGCTATGCGGATGGAAAAACTAACAACATCCCAACACAACTTCTCCATTCTTCTGAGCGGTCTCTCCCCAGCCTGGAGCAAGTAGGAGCCCGTGGGGAAATGTGTATTATGTCTAGGTTAATTTACTGATTAATCTCTAGTCAGTGGTTTGTCCTTTCCCCAGACGACCAATTAAAATTTACAACTCGAAGCACGTTGGCCTGTTGGCAGGTTGCTGTGGGGCCGAAGCTAGAGGCAGCGACAGAAGGTATGGGCCTAGCATTATTCTATTTTTTTTTCTAAGGCAATAGGCTTTAATCAGAGGTGAATGTAATCCAGGCATGTGCATTAAGTATGGGATATGTAGTGCAGGTTACAACTCCGCTGCTATTTACACTCTCACACTCCCTGGGCCGCTGCTGTATTCTAGGCATCAACGGTTTTACCAACAGCAAATATAGTTGACAAAATCAGCCAGGGGGCACGTCTGATTTAACAGCTCCTGAAATGTAATAGGTTTTTCTATTTTTTTTTTTCTGATTTGCAGTCCCAGTGGATTGATGGTCTAATATCATTCCCTTCCACACAAATATATAAAACATTTACAGTTGTTTGCGTAAATCAAAAGCAAAGTGCTGCGCGTGGAGCCGGTGAAAGGAGTGCGGTGATACATATAAAAGATACCGTATTTTTATTGCAACATTAAAATACAACACAACAAAAGCAGCTGTAAAAATCATTTATTAAACACCTCTGACTGCAGAGGCCCTTGGGAAAAAAAATACATGTGACTAGCGTGGCTTTCAAAGGGTTAAAGTCCATTTTCATTCACTTAGAAAAGAGGAAGGTTACAGCGATGCCATTATTATAATATCATAATTAGATCTGACAATGAAATGTAATATATGGTATGGGGATCATTTATTTAGCAGAAATAAATATGATCTCAAACATAAATTCCTTGTCTGTGTCTGACATGCCCAGAAAGAGGCAGAGCAGAGGCGCAGGTGTGTCGCTCTCACTGTCACCAGCAAAAGTCTCTTGGTGACTCTGCAGCTGTGCAACAGACAGACATGCACTAAGCTTCAAAAGTGATAAAATGGAGAGTGATAAACAGCCAGCCAATCAGCTCCTACCTGCCATGCCACAGACTGTGTTTGAAAAATGTCAGACAGGAGCTGATTGGCTGGCTGGTTATCACTCTTCATTTTATCACTTTTGAAGCTTAGTGAATCTGGCCCAAAGTCTTTTAGGGCAACAGAATTAAAAATTGTTTTAAAACTGCTGTGGACACAGATTGACAAATATTGCTTATTAAAGCCTTTATTCTTAAGCAAACTTGCTTTCTCCAACATTGTACAATTGACTCACACCGTTTCATTCAGAAGTAAAGTCAGTGGTAAATTGATGATCATTTCCTTTTTCTCTTTAGAAAAATTTCACCTCTATGTTTATATTTTCACCACCTTTTTCAGTATCTTGTAGTCTGCAATCTTCTTTACTGCTAAGACTTTTCTTACACGTATGCCATTTTTGTGAAGTCATCTATGAATGTCACAAAGTATCTGTATCCAATTACTGACTTACTTCCATTGGACCACACACGTCTGAATGTACTAAAGATGAAGCACACTCCATCTTTGCAGGGGTTGGCAAAACCATCGCCAGCCGCCAGGCGGCGCGAGAGCATGAGATGCGCGCGCGTCCCATGGCGATAGAGTTCCCTGCTGCCTCCCCCGCTGCTAGAGCAGCCAGGACTGAAGCGGAGACAGGCAGGGACCCGCTGCCCAGCCACCAAGCACAAGCTCCAGGCGCTGAGAGCTCAAATGGCGCCGGAGCTCGTGCAGCCGCTCCACCGCTTCCGCCCTCGCCCATTCTTTGACTCCCTGCTATGCTGCCTGCCCGAATGAGAGAGAGCTCTAGGTGTGCTGAGTGCAAGGCAGGCATCAGTTGCAAAGCGGAGAGCAGCACCGCTCCACCGCTCCCTCCCCCGCCTGCTCCGAGTCCCTACTCTGCCGCCTGAGAGACAGCGCTGCTCTCACACAGCACTGCTCTTTCTCTCTACCGCCCCCCTCTCCCCCCATCCACTTTGGCACTTACAAACGCACATATGAGATTATATATCTCTTATATATTTGGCTACATCTGTCACTCAAAGTGTGTCTGACCCTCTAACGCTGGGTGGAGCCTCTGACTCACATGACAGAGAACCAGCCCAGTGAGCCCACAGTCATAGGAGGGACACATTGCTCTGCTCCTGCACTTTCCTTTTAATGTATGATTGACATCACCTGTGTTGAAGCACCTTTCCTATCAATTAACCTGTTCAACACAGATGGAGGTAATTATACATTAGGAAGAAAGTCCAGCGGCAGAGCATTGTGTCCCTCCTGGCATGGGTCATGTTGGGAGGTATGCACAGTGCCAAACACCCTCTGCCTCCCCATGTTACCCAGCAAAGACACAGCTACTCACCAGACACACCAGGTGAGCGCCCCCCGCCGCCCCTCCCACGATTCGCGGGCTCCCCCGCCCCCGCAGACCCCTCCTACCGCAATTCGCGGCACCCCACCCCCCCTCACGATTTGCAGCAACCCCAGCCCCCACGACCCCCCCTCCGGCGATTCGGGCACCCCACCCCCGCGTCCCCCCCCCTTCTGCGATTCGCTGCAACCCCCCGCGCCCATCCCCCCCTGCACCCCCCGCGACCCTACCGTGATTCGCGGCACCCCCCCCTGACCCCCCTTTCCCATGATTCGCGGCAAACCCCCAGGCCCCGCGACCTGCAAAACACTGACACGGCTATGGTCGACGATGAAAAAGGTTGACATGAGTTTTTGAAGATTTATTTTTCATTTTAAGAATGTTTTCATATTCATTCTCATGTGTCGACATGGTCACCAATGAAGTGCCACACTTATGTCAACATTTAAAGGGTTGACCTTTCTGTGTTGATTTTATCTTTGGGCGATTTGCGACACCCCAGCGACCCCCTCCCGTGATTCGCGGTACCCCCCCCCCGCGACCCCCCTCCCGCGATTCGCGTCACCCACCCCCCACGACCCCCCCTCCCGCAATTCGCAGCACCCCCCGCGACCCCCCCGCGCAATTCGCAGACACCCCCCACCTCCCTCCCCCCCCATTCATGGCAACCCCACGTTTAAATGGCACATGCAAAACACTGACATGGCTATGGTCGACAATGAAAAAGGTTGACATGAGCTTTTGAAGATTTATTTTTCACATTTTTAATGTTTTCATATTCATTCTCATGTGTCGACATGGACACCATTGAAGTGCCACACTTATGTCAACATTTACATGTGTTGACCTTTCTGTGTTGATTTTTTCTTGTGGCGTTTTGAGGCACCCTCCCGCGATTCGCAGCACACCCCCCACAATTCGAGGCACCCCCAGCGACTCCCGCGATTCGCTGCCCCACCCCGTGACACCCCCCTCCTGCAATTCGCGGCACCCTGCGACCCCCCCTCCCACGATTCGCGCCAACCCCCCGGGCCCCCCCTCCCGTGGTTCGCGGTACACCCCTGCCGTGATTCCCCCCCCGATCCTCCCTCCTGTCATTGCGGCAAACCCCCGCCCGCGCGACCCACCCTCCCACGATTCACAGCAAACCCCCCGCGCCCCCCTCCCACGATTCGCGGCACCCACACCCCCCCGCGACCCACCCTCCCGCAATTCACGGCATCCACTCACGACCCCTCCTCCCGTGATTCGCAGACACCCCTCACCTCCTCCCTCCCCCCCCCCGCGCGTGATTCACGGCAACCCCAGGATTAAATGGCACATGCAAAACACTGACACGGCTATGGTCGACAATGAAAAAGGTTGACATGAGTTTTTGAAGATTTATTTTTCTTTTTTTAATGTTTTCATATTCATTCTCATGTGTCGACATGGACACCAATGAGGTGTCACACTTATGTCAACATTTACATGTGTTGACCTTTCTGTGTTGATTTTTTCTTGTGGCAATTTTTTTCCAGTGACAACTATGTGCACGTCAACCTAGACATCATCAACCAATTCTTTGCATAATATATAACACCTGTTCTGTTTTACTGTAGGTGCTTTAAGTCAGATCTTTTACTGCTACTACTACTGTTTATGTAAATGCATTCTGAATGACAGCAACATCCTACCATCCTTCTACAAGAATATATAACCAACTAGGTTGATTCATCACGCACCGTGCCCCCCCCTCCCGCAAATCGCGGACCCCCCGCGCACCCCCCTCCTGTGATTCACGCCCCCTCCCACGATTCATGTCACCCCCGCACACCCCCCCTCCCGCAATTCGCAACCCCCCCTCGTGCGATTCACGCCCCCTCCCGCGCTTTGCGGACCCCCGCCCTCTCCCGCAATTTGCGGACACCTGCGCCCCCTCCCTCCCTTGATTCACGGCACCCCCCGTGCCCCTCCCGCAATTCACGGCACCCCTAAGCCCCTCTTTAGTCCCCCGTATACTCACACACCCCTATCACTACCCAACTTCCTGCTCTCCTGAACCGTAACTTCCATCACTGGGGAGTCGCTGACGCTGTTTTGCCCACATGCCCCTATCATGCCTCATAGCCCAGCCTCCTGCTCTCATGCACCCTAACTCCCACCCAGTAGGAGGAGACACTGACTCAGGGCCACCATCCTGTACTGCCACGCTGGACCCTCACCCACTGGCAGAAGCTGCACAGTATCTCCTACCCTCCTCTTTAGTCCCCCTTATTCCCACACACCCCTATCACTACCCAGCCTCCTGTTTTCCTGTGTCGTGACCTCCGCCAGTGGGGAGCCGCTGACTCAAAAACACATTACTATACTATTGCACAAACACACACACACCTAAACAACATGCACACACAGCCCCCCCCCCCCACACACACACACATCTCACTGTACCATCCACACTATCAATGTACATCTTTCTCTGTAACCGCTTTTTAATTAAACAAAACAATACACCCCCCCCCCCCCCCCCTTCCACATCATATGCTCTCTATTTAACACATTTCACCTATAACTCAAGTTGCAATACAGGGCATCTTTCATACAATTCTAACCATATTTCTCACAATACAAACGTTCACAAATTAAGGGGGTGCAGCCCCTTACGACGGTGTGAAGAGCGCCCATAGGGCGCGATGAATCACCTAGTATAGATATATATATATATATATCTATATATATATCTCCCCAAAAAAATCCTACTGTTTTGTAAGGAAAAAGCACTCTCCGCAAAATTTTTTTTTTCAAAATACAATCAAATGAAAGAAAAAACCTGTTGCTGGTACAAATGAATTCTCCAATGTTTCGATCACAACAGTGATCTTTGTCAAGGAGTATGATCAACCAACTGTAGATAATCACCACGAACACGGCAGACAATGAGACAATATCCCATGGAGAGGGGAATACATGCAAGGTAATCCGCGTCCCCTCACGGGGCTCGCTGTGCTCGCCACGCTTCAGGCTCGGTGGCTCGCTGCACTAGCCACACTATATAAAATCAACTCCACGCTGACGTGGATAGTGGGGGTATGAAAATGTCGGGAGGACGCGTACCACCGCTGCAATCGCCATGCTTCAGGGTGCCAAAATCTCATTGCATCTCATACAAATGTATAGCAAAGTCGATGGCATTGTACCCTATAAAATCGTATGCGATCGCATCACACTCAAAAAATCGCATGCAATGCGATTTACCTACGGTGCCATAAGTATGCTAATTGGGCACCCTGCAAATACACAAGTACCATAAATACTCTTGAGATGAGTCGCACACTGAGTGGCTGTAGTTGCTGGCAACTGAGGAAGCCAAGGTTGCTACTTTATGCTGATGCAGTGCCAATGGCATACGTTCGTCCCAGTTGCCAGGAGGCAAGATGAATATTGGTGACCCCAAACGTGCAAAAATTATTTTTAGAATAGAGAGAGTGGGACGTCTATTGTCCTGCTAGGAGGGGGAGTCAGCCACAGAAACAAAATTGGTGTCTTTCAATTAACTGATTAAAACATGCAGGGGAGGAGAGGTGCCCCCTTGGGAGCAGAAGCCCGATGGCAGATGACTCCATTGCCTCTCAGAGTTACTCCTCTGTGAAGTGTCCATTCAACTAATGATGGGTTTTGAGTGTGTACAAGCAGAGATCTGTGGTACCCAGTGATCTTATGCCGGCTGGCACAACTACTGGATCATTAATAGTATTTGCACTTGTAGCTGCCTCGTGCTAGGTATAGGATACATCAGAAAAACACAGAGATTTTTTTTACACGCCCACAATACTCGCATGACTTTTCTGCAAGTAATGGTGGTTGTGTGCGATCGCAATGTCAACGCCCAGTTTATGCCCTGAAACACTCACACAGATAGACAGATCCTTGTTCCATCCTACGCAGACTAGAACGGCCATTCATTTGTGAATGTGTACGCGCTGTATGCAATTTGCGTACGTGAACAGAGATCACTGCGACTTTGAATCAGCCCCTCTAAACACTAAAACCAAAATAAACTCTAAATACAAAATTAAAATATGAATGAATAATAAAAAGTAAATAACAAAATGACCTTAGGTACTGTATTTTATTCCTATAATGAGAATAGAAAGCCAGATCATAATAACAACAGCAACGGCGCCGTTCCCAAAGCCAAAGGGAAGTAAAGCTGAAAAATTCTCTCTCCAGAATCATTTTTCAATAAACCAAAACATTCCCTTAATAATTAAAGAAAATGAACATATAATTCTGCACTTATTTCAGAACAAAGGTAATAATCAATTTTTCAAGGGACAAACCCCTTTTGTCGGGATGATTGGTTAGTTCCCTAGCCACTCTGCGAGGGATAAATGTACATTACACCTGAGCACTGTGGCCTATGTGTGAATCTCTTCATTTATAGACTATATCCTCATTTAATTAGAAGTGAATTCTTTTCATAATCTTATTTACTCAGATCTGCTGTTCCTACGGTAACAGAGTAGTAAGTGCAGTGTTCATGTACGCTATACAGTGTAGATGAAATAAAAGAAGGATGAAGATTAATGAGCACTTCAAATGTAGAGAACTTAATGAAAAAAAAAAGTCTATGAAGGAAATGACTTGAGGTGCAAGACAAATACACCAAAAAATTAAAGAAGCCAATCATGTACAGAAGTCATATAATAAATCCCACTTCATCTCCTCCAAACTAATGACTGACAGATTGATTAATTAGCAATACATGTAATGTAGTAGAACAATAATGCTATAGGCTGCTAGTGCACTTTCCTCTATTGAGCCATTTAATTAAAGCATTTGCAAGACTTATTTTATTAGTATAGTATTCGCATAATAATTCCTTTGTGCTTCTTAATTGACAGACAGAATCTGCCTTGAGAAGAGCCCCTTGATTTTTATTGATATTTAAGAAAGATTTTTTTTTCTAATGCTGTGAACGGTTTGGGAAATGGGACTTTTACAACCTCCTGTGTCCCTGCCACGCACTATCCATGTACAGTACCATGTGTGGGTCTCTTATACCGCTTTCACACTGCCGAAACATTTAAAAAAACTGTATTTTTAAACGGTATTTAAAACGGGTCTGAGACTTCACATTGCAGTAGATTACCGTTTTAAATACCGTTTAAGTACCATTCACATCAGTCAACCCGTTTAATCCCCTGAACACGTTTCAAGGCAGAATGCAGGGGACAGCCTATCATAGGTCTGTAATCTGTTGTTTTTACTAAATACCGTTTCAGAGCCATTCTCCCTGCATAAAAAACGGCTCTGAAACGTGTAGGACTCTGCTTTTTAAACGTTTGGAAATAACGATTATCTTTAACCGGTAAATCAACTCTGGCGCTTTACTACTACAGCCTTAAACGTTTTGAAATGTGAAAAAAAGCCAATATACCGTTTACCAAGTGCGGTGTGAAAGGGGTATTATCTAGACATAGGGGTGGGGAGGCGGAAAGATAATTTATTCAGATTTGTCATTTATTGAAATCATGAATGACTCAGAAGTCTGAAATTAATGAATGTGATTTTTTTTAGAGAGAAAAAATAAAACAAACAGGCACTAAACGTGAAACTTTATTTTAGCAAAACCTAAAAGCTACTGATACTACCCTCAACAACAACAACAACAAAAAATATTATTATTATTTTATTAATAATAATAATAATAAAATAATAATAATTATAATAATAATAATAATAGTAATAGAAAACTGGACGAAGACATGACTTATCACCCTATGTGTACCTTTGTTATTAATCCTGTGGTTATTTTGGAGGTTTAATAGTTCCTGAAATCTGGCATTGACTGATTAGTTACCCTAATCAGTTGAATAAACTTTCATTTAAGTAACCTTTTAAAATGATTCTTTCACCCAATCAACATTATCAGTACCAAAATATTCTGATGAAATTGCAGAACATTTTTTGTAACTTTTTTATTTTTTGTTGAAACCAGCTTTGTTGTTTACTGTATGAATGAACAAAGTGACATACAGATCACCTCACTCTCAGTAACATTTCATTGGCTACACATATCCATTCCCTCCACAGTGACCAGTGGCCTATTAATGGTCAGCTGTTCACTGGCTAATTACAATGGATCAGTACTAGATAAAGGATATTGTGGTAGAATGAACAGTATAATCTTCAGTAATATAGGTATTTTGGGCCTGATTCAGTCCTGATTGCTAATGTGTGATTTTGCAGAGTGATTTTATCAGATAGCCACTGCAGAGACAGGGTGTAATCCCACCCTGTGCAAGTCCACAAATGGCTTGCCAAAATATTGCAAAATGCTATTTAGCGCAAATCCATACAGGACTCCCTCACCATCTAATGGTTTTCCCAGTCTGTGCAGGTGTGCGTAATGCTGACGCTTCCACAACTCTGCGATAGAATCAGTCTGATTAAGGGTGGAGCTGACCTAACACACCCTCCCAGAAAACTCCTGGGCACACCTATGTTTTTCCTAACACTCCCAGAAAATGGCTAATTACCACGCACAAATGGCGGCTTCCTGTCAGTCAAGTTGCGAGGGGATTACGAAAAATAAATTGCTGACTTTTGCCACTGTTGGACTTGAGCATGTGTGCTCCTGCCATTAGCATGCGCATTCACTCAATAATTCAACGGCTTATGATTTCGCACAATAGTGTTCAACTCTGAATCGGGCCCATTGTTGCATAACACAAAATAATTTTTTTTTAAAATCCACTATTATTATTTCCCAAGCACCCTTTTGCCACTTATGCCCACAGGGCCTGATGAAGGGTTCCAGGTGCCCTAGTCTAATACATATGTACTGTAGCTCCCCTTGTAATGATGCTAAACACATGTGTATGGGTACTCAGGTATTCGTCGTTCATACTGCCCATGTGCATGTAAGGAAGGTTATCCAACTAGCATGTAGGATCTAACGCATGTGACATAGGAAGGCAACTTTGGGCCAGATGTACTAAGCTTGAAAAGTGATAAAATGAAGAGTGATAAACAACCAGCCAATCAGCTCCTAACTGCCACTATGTTTGAAAAATGTCAGGTAGGAGCTGATTGGTTGGTGGTTTATTACTATCCATTTGATCACTTTTCAAAGCTTATGCATGGAATATATTAGGCCTAATTTTGTCACCTGCAAGGCACACCCCTCCCAGTCTGGGCACCCTAGTCTGCAGCCTTATCAGCCGATTGGTTAATTAGGCACTGGATGCCCCTAACTCTACGGTGCATTAGAGTTATAGAGGGTACACGCAGTGAGATATGATATGAGATAGAAATTGAATAGAAAATTGAATGGGTATCGAATGGTTTTCCTACTTTTGATGCAGATTAGAGCCCGTGCACTTTCCTGTGTAGTGTAAATCGAATAAAAAAAATAGGGTGAGATTTAATAGGATGAGAGATTCAGATAGTGAGAGATTTGGTAAGAAATATCCAGTTTTTTTAAAGCGGCAATCATTTACACTGCAAAACCAGTTTGATTTTGCAGTGTAAATGATTGCCTCTTTAAAAAAACTGAAGATTTCTCACTAAATCTCTCACTTTCTGAATCTCTCATCCTATTAAATCTCACCCATAGTCTTGGCAGGCAAGACTATATAGTACAGATCCGTACTACATAGTCAAAGTTGAATGTGAACTCTGTAACCAACCCAGACTCAGACCCAGACCGATTAGAGCGTCAAATAGAAAGTGAAATCTCACTGTGTGTATGCACCGCTCGTCTCCTTCTCTAGACAATAGAATAGAAGTGGATACACGGTAGAGAAGTCATGCCTCATATTTACATATAACAGAACAGTTTTACTTGGAGAGTATATCGCACACGTGCGCCTTGCAGTGTATTTTCGTTCAGCAGCGCTATTCTGTAGGAGTAAGATTGAACACACAAGTGCCGCCATTTAGTATATTTTCATTATTTAGAGACTATTGCTTTAACTGCAATCACTTCTTATTTATAAGCCCAGAGGATTTCCATAGAAAGTTCAGTCTCAAGGACTGTGGAGTACTCTGCTCGAACAGAAGGTGGTGTGTAATTTAGAATACACATTTTACATGGCATCAATCCTCAGCAGGATAAGTATTTATGTATATTTATCTCTGTCACTGCTTCTGTATTGTACTGTCTCAGGGTTTGTACTAAAGAGTTCCTCACTTTGGGAACGGTAGGCAGATGTGCTTATATCATACGTTGATTTGTACGTGCGCTGCTTTATTTTAATCTGTTTAATATTGGGTTTTATATGACCACAAAATTGTCTCGATCATTAACTGACAAGATAGTGGGCCTAATTCAGACCTGCTTGCTAGGCTGCGTATATTCGCTGCCTAGCGTGCAGGTAAACTCTGCTGCGGCGAACGTGCGACCCCGTCCCCAGCCGAGCAAATCCTTGCACTAGCATGCGAGTGGGTGTGAACACTTACACATATTTACTCTATACTTACTTTTATCCTGGGCGGATATGGCTGAAATGGGTGTGGGATGCCGTTCCAACAGTGGGGATCCCGACAGTCATTGGCCCAACGTCGGGATCCCGACTGCCCGGACTCAGACAGCGTGGCCAGCACAACAAAGCCCCTTGTGGGCTCGCTGCGGGCATTGTGGCTCGCTACGCTCGCCACCTATTCTGTTCTCCCTCTATGGGGGTCGTGGACCCCCACGAGGGAGAACAGCCGTCGGCCATCGGGAACCCGGCCGTCTGTGTTTTAACAGTCGGGATCCCGACATCAGGTTAATGACTGTCGGGATCCCGACTGTCGCCCAGCTGAAATGATGGCGGGCACTGACGTCATGTGATGTCAGCCACCTGCCCCAAGCAGGCATGAATGCACCTGCATTCGCAGTGGTTCGCCCAGCATTTCTATTGGCATGCCTATAACAGTGCTGGATTAAGCCCTGGTCACTTTAGACAGGGGGGGGGGGGGCCTCCCACGTGTCATTTCTGGCCACAAACTGCATGGGAGAATATTACAATGTCAAAACACAGAGTGAAGGCAGTATAAACTTGGTCAATGGGTAACTGCAGGGGGGAGGATAAATGCCTCTGATAAAAAAAACCTCCCATGATGATGCTGCTGCAGCAACACGCCCACACCTGGTCAGCCAGTTCCCAAGTTACGTCCCAGTAATGCCTACTGAATTCCATAGACCATTTGTTCAATTCTGTTTTACATCTTAAAACATAAGCCGCTTGCATACAATATCACCAATGCGTGCAGCACTGAATCAGGCCCACAGTGTACTACAGGCTGTGCTGCAACTACAGATGTAGTAAAGTGAGAAGTATTTATTGCTATTATTTGACAAAAAATTATAAATCACATTAATAAAAGTATGAACCAATAATAACTTCTTGTGTGGTGGTCCGGTTTCATCATTGGTTATTATAACAAACAGGACAACCCCATAACCAATTAGGGACTGATTCTGAGATGTACCTTACATCAACTCGATGTTGTCAGGAAAAGGATTGGATAGCTGCGCTAATTAATATATATTAATATATATATATAAGTTGGACAGGCTGGAAAATTCTCCCTCTAACGCGTTTCGCCCCAAACAGGGGGGCTTTTTCAAAGAGTCAACTCGATGTTAGTGTAAATTTCTTATTGTTTTAGATCTGTGCCTGTGCCACACTGTGCCTCATTCTGCAATATCACTCACAGTGCCCTGGGGCAGGGCAGGGTTCGGGCAGCGATGATGATCGTTTGACAAAACAGGGGCATGTCAGGCCCATTTTGGAGGCTAGAAGATGCTAGGGTCTACATTTTCCAATGCAGATTTATTGGCTTCTGCAGTGTTACCCAGATAGCCATTGGTCTTGCAGTTAATCCGATGTAGCTGGAATTCATTGCCAACTGTCAACCAAAACAGGTTTGGTGCATTGCCAGGATACGCATTGCTCAGGCTGGCCAAGCACATCCACCTCAGGCTGTGCACTAAACTCAAATCTGTTTCTGTGTCATGATGTTGTCATTGCACCGTTAGTGATGAAGTTCCACTACTGATTTGCCCTTTATATAGAAAAATCTGATCACACCAGTGTGGCTCCAGTGAAGGGGCTGCAGTACAGTTCAAAATTCAAATAGGGGAGCCACACCCACTCCCAGTGAGTCAGTTTAGAATGACAGTTGGTGGCAGTTGGTTTGACTCTCCTATTTGAATTTGGAACTGTGCTGTTTTATTTTTACACTGCAATTTAGATAGGGGAGCCACACCCACCCAAATCTAACTCTGCGCACATGTTACATCTTCCCCACCGGCAGTGCAACATGGTTTTGCCCATTAGAGAAAGAGTTTTGCTTTTGCAATACATGTTGAATCAGGACCACAGTGTGGCCCTGCCCCCAGATCCAGGCAGTTTTTGATTCTCTTAGAGGTGAGGCTGAACTCTCTTGTCTCTCTTGTCTTACAGTGGATCACTGCAAATTTGGTGTATTTTGACTATAAAAATGATGATATTTATAAAAGAAGAATTCTAATTTTTTCTATCGTCGAAATTTTGGCATCCAGTAAACTGGATTATGACAGGAAGGCTTTGCTGCCAATGCCTACCTGTCTGCACCTCCTCACACGCATCTTATATGTGGTTCAAACCTCCTCACATGGACATTACAAACCCTGTAGACATCTCCACATTCCATCATCAGAACTCTTAAATTGTTTCGGATCTGGTATAGTTCATGGACAATGTCTAGTTAGACATGCATTAGTTAGACATTGATAAAAGTTAGACATGCGTTAGACATTGATAAAAGTTAGAAATGCGTTAGACATTAATAAAAGGAAGACATGTGTTAGTTAGACATTAATAAAAGGAAGACATTGGCAACATGCACTAGTTTGACATGGACAAAAGTAAGATGGTGGCATGGAAGAGGTCGGCATCTGAAAAGATCAACATGAATATTTAATTTTTTTGGTGTCAATGTCAACACCCAAGCACATGGTCCCCTAATTAGCATAGCACATACCCTCGCCATGCTTCAGTCCAGGTGCCTTACTGTGTTCAGCTCACTTTACCACTCCCAATCAGAGTCCGAGTGGATGCTAAAGTATAAAAAAGTATGTCATTTTTTTATGTCACCCTTTTCCATGCCTTTTGCTTGTGTAGCACTTTTATCACTGTCTAACTAATGTATTTCTAACTTTTGTCAATGTCTAACTAATACATGTCTAACTTTTGTTAATGTCCAAGTAATGCATGTCTAACTTTTGTTAATGTCTAACTAATGTATTTCTAACTTTTCTTAATGTCTAAATAATGTATTTCTAACTTTTGTCAATGTCGAACTAATGCATGTCTAACTGATGTCAATGTCTAACTAATGCATGTATAACTTTTGTCAATGTCTAACTTATGCATGTCTAACTTTTGTCAATGTCTAACTTTTGTCATTGTCTAACTAATGCATGTCTAACTTTTCTTAATGTCTAAATAATGTATTTCTAACTTTTGTCAATGTCTAACTAATGTATGTCTAACTTTTGTCAATGTCGAACTAATGCATGTCTAACTGATGTCAATGTCTAACTAATGCATGTATAACTTTTGTCAATGTCTAACTAATGCAGTCATGTCCAAACTATGGCCCTCCAGCTGTTGTGAAACTACTAGTACCATCATGCCTTGCCACAGTTTTGCCATTAGGGAATGTTAAAACTATGGCAAGGCATGCTGGGATGTGTACTTTCACAACAGCTGGAGGGCCATAGTTTGGACATGTCTGAACTAATGCATTTCTAACGTTTGTCAATGTCTAACTAATGCATGTCTAACATTTGGTGTCAACCTGTTGGCTGTCTAAATAGATGCTGTTCGCTATCTGAATCCTTAATGTTCCTTAAAAAACACATCAGAATATTCCACAAACCATAAGGCTGTTGACTGTTAACACTGTCACTCCACCTCAACATACAGTACTAGCAATCTTGGTGAACCAACAGTGGCAAGATGTAAAGGTGATCTCATATAACCATAGCATGAGTTCTACTATGACTGGACTTTGTAGGGTAGGGGTAGGATCTGCTCTGTCCTTCAGTGCCCATGATCCTAGCAGTTTTTTTGATTCACTGACATTGAATAAGAAGCAGTTCTCAAGTGTTTCATGGCAGCCAGCTGGCCTACCAGTCATTCTAGGCCCCACCTACCATACCCCTATAATGTTAGCTATTGAATATATGAATTATTTATATTTTAAAAGGCAGACATTAGAATCACCTAGATAATCATCCTGAGATAAGCATATCCAGTGAGAATGACATAACATGCTACTTTTATGAATGGATGGTTATGTAGTGCTTAGTTTTCTAGTCTTTATATTCTTGCTACAAAATGATGGTACTGCAATGTACTTTCACTTTGAGCTGTGACAGTTTTTAATTTCACTTTGAGCTGTGACAGTTTTTACCACACAAAGTCTCCCCAGTCCCTATCTGCTTCTACTTCCTATCTTTGTCTTCACAGCTCCCTCTCTCCGTATCCATCAAGTCTGAATCAGATCAGTGTCCCTGCAAAAATTGCTTTCACTTTCTGTTATGACATCGTTTAGCATACAAAGGAGTAATTTGGTACGTCAAGTGGCCTCTAATGGTCACTGGCGGTACTTCACCTCATAGATATATAGATTGGCCCTATTTCAGAGTTAATCTATGTTCCTATCTATGGCCCATTGGGTACTAAGGTGCCCAAATTACACAAACCTATTGTATGAATCATTTAAAAGAAGAGGGGGTGCAAACTAGCAAATTGCTTACATCTTTAAAGGAGTCTTAATTAGGTTATAATTGATTTATATTGATTCTAAATGGAAATTTAGTAATTCCTAAACCTTGTCCAAATCAGGTTATACGATTTGGAATTACTGAATGTACGGAGTATTATAATAAATAATTAAAAAAATATATATACTGTGGCAAACCATTGCTCCTAAGCATTTTTCCTAAACAGCCAAAGGTACAGTAAACAGTAGTCAGCTGGTAAACCACCAGCGACGACTTCAGAGGAGGGGCTGCAGCCAGTGGCATTGAGAGCGGATATTTTTTAACCAGGCCTGGGTCTGCTGGAAGGCCCTAGCTCCTGCTACCCCCTCCCCTGTTGCACGGAGCTGGGCATTGGTGCCGCAGCACAGCTTCTCTCCCCAGCTCAGCACACGCTGCTCGGTTTCATTTGCTGAGCTAATAGAGAGACAGTTGCAGCAGCAGCCTGTTTTCTCTCTCCCTTAAATTTTTCATGGGGGCGTGACCATGCCCCTCCCAGAGACCCCACCCCCTCCAATAATCACATCCCCTCCAGTGACCAAGCCCCCTCCATTTTACTGGGGCTCTGGCCAACATGTCAGCCCTCCCCCCAGCTGCAGCACAGTTCAAAATTCAAATGGGGAGCCACACCAACTGCAATTGCAAATATCACTGGCTGATAATCACTGGCAGTTAGTGTGGCTCCCATATTTAAATTTTAAAATGTGCTTCAGCCCCACCACTGAAGCCGCAACTGTACACCACTATCTAGTTAATCTTCGCTCAAGGTCCTAGTTACTACTGGTGTCACAAAGTATTATGCCAATAGGAGTAAGACTCAGCAGTACTTTAAGTTGTACTAAAACATGTATGTATATTTGCAACTTGAATGGTTTGGTAGCTGGACCAAGAAAGTCAGTTCTAAAATAAAATCAGGCTGGAATGAGAAAGAAGAGTCATCAATGTACCCACCAGAATACAGGACCCCAAGTAAATCATCTTTTGGGATTTATTTTACTTTATATATTTCATTATTCAAAATTCAGCTTTCAATAGAACTATCCTTAGGGTGTCCTTAGGGCTTTTCTACTTCAATAAAACTAGACATGATGACCAGTTTAGACAGAGATTTTTCTGTAAGATACTGTAGGTAAGGCATCCCTGGGAGATGAAGATATATTAAGCTAAAACATAGCAGTGATCTATAATTAATTAACATATTTATATTCTGTTGCAGTTCAGCCTTTTAATGATGCTATCAGACTGAGTATGAAATTAGACCAACTGAGAAGGAACAGGGACAAAAGCCAGTGTGGGTGGCACAAGCTCTGTGGAGGAATAATGGTGTTTTGCTCACGGTGTAAAGAGCCGTTTATATGATAAATTCAGCATGATTAAGGTAAGCAGCTGCTGTAACAGCAAAGTAATGCTAAATACACTGTATAATATATCACATTTAAAATAGTTCTCATTAAACGGATTTGTACTAAAATGAACAGAGGCATAAATAAGCACATATTAGCACACTGACACATAAACCTTGCTGGAGAGAAGGCAGGGTACAAGGTGAACTATACAGTCTTCATTTCCAGTCATTGCTGCTTTTTACACGTCTATTTTATTGATTGTCAAAACTTCACAGAGTTTTTACGGGTTCAAAAATAAGTCAATCATTTATGTTTAATAATACAATTCAAAGTTTCAAACACAGCACAAAGACATATATTTAATTGTTGTATTTTGTATGTATTAAGCAATGTGTTATTTTATTTATTTATTTATTAACAGTTTCTTATATAGCGCACACAGATTCCGCAGCGCTGTACAGAGAGTATTTGAACATTCACATCAGTCCCTGCCCCAGTGGAGCTTACAATCTATATTCCCTACCACATGTATACGCGCACACAGACATTCTAGGGTTAATTTTGTTGGGAGCCAATTAACCTACCTGTATATTTTTGGATTGTGGGAGGAAACCAGAGTACCCGGAGTAAACCCAGGCAAGTACAGGGAGAATATACAAACTCCACACAGTTAGAGCCATGGTAGGAATCGAACCCATGACCTCAGTGCTGTGAGGCAGTAATGCTAACATTACACCATCCTTACTGCCCTTTAGTTATTATGTAAAGGGACTTGTTAACGTGATTTATAGTTACATACTCTATATGCTGCCTAAATATTTTCTGATGGGAAATTACAGTATCTCACTATTATTTTCAAGTGTTGGGAAATGCACCAGCTGGATGTCATGGTGTTTTACCCTTTGAATGCAGAGTGAATTTGTCAAAATAGGTGTGAAAATTGCCAAGCAAACATTTTTATTCAACATAATGACCTGCAATGTTGAACTTATATAGGAAATATAAACTTTTTTATTTGAATTTATATAACAAATGTGAACGACGCTGGCATTTTTAGCGGATATGTTGATCATCTCTCACAGAGATTGGAAATGCAGCACTGCTCAAATACCCATCTACATTGGCACAATAATAAGAGTTCTTATAGTACTTTAAAGAATAAGGGACAGATTCTCTAAGCTTCAAAAGTGATAAAATGGAGAGTGATAAACAACCAGCCAATCAGCTTCTACCTGCCATGTCACAGACTGTGTTTGAAAAATGTCAGGCAGGAGCTGATTGGCTGGCTGTTTATCACTCTCTATTTTATCACTTTTGAAGATTAGAGAATCTGGCCCTAAGAACTGTACTAACAATTAATTCTACTCACTCTGACCTTCTTGGATTATAGTCACATATTTAATTAACACTAGTCAGTTAGGAAGCAAAAAGTGTAGTCGCAAAATCCACTTACTGTATCTGTGCATTAGGACATAATAAGGCTCCATTTCAGCTTTGGAAAATGTGTCCTTGTGGTTAACCACAGGGAAACGTAGAATGTGATGGCAGATTAAGAACCACTTGACCCAACTAGTCTGCCTCTCTTTGGGCCTTATTATGTATGTAACATGTGCAGAGAGAATTAGATTTGGGTGGGGGTTTTCTTCAACGTGAGATCTATATTGCAGTGTAAAAATAAAGCAGTCAGTATTTTCCCTGCACAGAAACAGAAAATGACTCACCAAATCGAATTCTATCTGCACATTTTACATCTGCCCCCCTGCAGTGCACATGGTTTTGTCCAGCTAAGAAGGAATTTGCCTCTAAGAGTGAACTAGAATAAGGCCCTTAATGCTTCTATTAACCTTAAGCCTCATTTTATCCTTACCTTTTGTAAGGATATTCTATTTTAGCCTCTACCACTTATTCTCTATCCTATGTGAAGTAAGTTTTCCTCAAATTTCCTTTTGAAACTTCCTCCTTCCTTCCAGCATGTCCTCATTATTTATTTATTAACAGTTTCTTATATAGCGCATACATATTCCACAGCGCTGTACATAGAATATACACATCAGTCCCTGCCCCAGTGGAGCTTACAATCTATATTTCCTACCACATGTACAGGCACACACACACAGACAGTCTAGGGTTGTTGGGAGCCAATTAGCCTACCAGCATATTTTTGGATTGTGGGAGGAAACCGGAGTACCTGGAGGAAACCCATGCATGCATTGGGAGAATATACAAATTCCACACAGTTAGGGCCATGGTGGTCCTCATGTTTTATTCCACATTTTCTACCATGTTAAAACCCCTGAGATATTTCAAAGTTAACAAATAAAAATATATACAATTATAATTGATCTTACTTTTGACTAGTATATGTATATATGAGAGAAAGAGAGCACCACACGATTTGTATAATTGATAATGCATATATATATATTTAATTTTATTGCATAGAATATTTAAAATGTAAATACAGGTTGAGTATCCCTTATCCAAAATGCTCGGGACCAGGAGAATTTTGGATAACGGATTATTCCGTATTTCGGAATATTTTAATATTTCAATTATGTATTTTGAAGTATCTTGCATTTATGCTGTATAAACACATAATATACACACAAATATATTTTATTACCACATAAAATACACACAAATATATTTTATTTGTTCAAAAAACAAGGTTTCAAAACGTGAAACAAAATGTGTGTACTATCTCAGCACTGAATTTAAATGCCAAGCAATCATTGTCTTGCACATATATAGTGCCAGTTACATATCATGTCCCCAGTAGTGCTGTTACAAATGTCCCCAGTGAGTTTTTAGCAAAAAAAAAAAATTCACTTTCTGGAATGTCTGGTTTTCGGAATAATTCGGATAACGGATATTCGGATACGGGATACTCGACCTGTATATAAATCCATAAAAATAAAATACAAACAATTTATATAAAATTAATGGGTAGATACACTCCCGATGAATAAACCTGTACTAAGATACTTTGATATAGATTATTAATCTCAATCAGCAACAAATGTTCCAAAAGATATTGTTTAATTAATGTTCCTGAGGAACCACCTTCATTTAAAGTGTCTTGTGCTTTAATTGAAATGTTATCTCACCACAGATGGTTTAATATCTCTCTCCAAAGAAACTTTTGATTTGCCGGCACTGTCCTGACTTGTTAATATGGCAGTTGGTTTGTGCAAAGCATTTGTTGGAATAATAAGTGCACAGTTGTGTTGAACAAGCTTTCATGCCCCTCCCCTTTCTATGCTCCAGAATATGCATACTAAGAGATTATAGATATACGCCTGGAAAGGTTTGCGATATACGCCATGTACCATTTTAGTTGCCCTTCTTTGTCTAGTCCGCATTTATATAATTCTGGAGACATGGAGGATTATTCAATAAGTTGGGCATTCTATTGAAGATAGGATGTTGCTATGGGCAAGCAATCAAATTATATCCATTATCTACTAGGAGGTGCTATATAAATAAGAAGTAGATTCTGATTGGTTCCCCATAGCAACATCCTCTCTTCAATACAACTTTTATCTTAGTAAATAAACTCCATGGACTCCAAAAATAAACACAGTATTCTAGTATTCTACCAATGACTTACTATAGTAATGATTCCTCTCCCTATGCAACCAAGAACCTGACTTATCTTGTCTCATCTCTTTGTTACATTGCTTTTCTGCTTTTAAGTCACCTGAAATGTACTGCAAATCCCTAACATCAGGCGTGGCCAAACCGGTTCTCGAGATCTACCAATGATCCATGTTTTCCTAATCATCTAGCTGGTGCCCAGCTGTAGTCATTATTAACTGCCACATTCCCCAGATCACCTAGATGGTGCCCAGCTGTAGTCATTATTAACTGCCACATTCCCCAGATCACCTAGCTGGTGCACAGCTGTAGTCATTACTAACTGCCACATTCCCCAGATCATCTTGCTGGTGCACAGCTGTAGTCATTACTAACTGTCACACATTCCCTAGATCACCTAGCTGGTGCACAGCTGTAGTCATTACTAACTGTCACATTTTTTTACATGTTGCATTAATTCCTACTATAGATCCACAGGCTGCCTGAAAAACACGAACTGTTGGTAGATCGTGAAGAAAGCTTTGACCAGGGGTGGCCCTACCTACATTACTTTATGGCATTAAACTAGTTGCCACACTCTTGACTATTCCTCTAATCTACCCAGATCATCACGTGTTTTATCCTTCCTGGTATGTCTACAAGTTGCATACCTTTGTGTCACCTGCAAAAACATACGCTGTTCCTTCCACGCCATTTGTGGAATTGTGAGCTCAGATATAATCGATTGACCGACCGGGTATGAGTCATAGGGTCGACAAGCATTATGTCAAACACATCAAGGTTTACATCGAGGTTGACATGTCTAAAGGTCGTAATGGGATTAGGTTGACAGGGTCATCAGGTCGACGTGGGCAAGGTCGACAGTCAAAAGGTGAACATGGGAGTTTTCACTTTTTTTATCCCGAATGTCAACACGGTCGACGTGCGCAGTCTCCTAAACATCAGGATGGGTCCGAACTCGCTATATAGCGAGAGAGCTAGAATCACCATCTGGCCCTTATTCTAATTGAGTACCGTTGCGTATTTCAGACGGGCACCGAGTGTTTTTAACCCCGCCTATCGTACGGATCGCTCACGCCATCTGAATGAGGTATCTTGAGCCGGAGCTTGGACTCCTTCTACCTCCCCTGATTCCATCTAGGTGTGGGGGATTTGGAGATTATTTCTTTCAGAATTGGGAAAGATGTTATTCCATTGGGACCTGTGAAATGGGACCTGCAAAATGGGACCTGTGTATTGTACCATATTTTAAATGCATGGTTTCCACTTATATGTCTAACTGGAGGCAGCGCTGAAGGGTACTGTTTGATTTTTTCTGTACTATTGTTTCCTTTATTGGTGACTGACAAACACCAATTCCATCGGTTCCGTAGCTGCACAATCTCTGTTAGCGCCACAACTCTAGAATATTCTCTTGCAAAACGTATAATGTGCTTATATTGAATGCAGGCTGCACGCTAGAAGCTGACTCTATATATACTGCAAGGCCAGTCTCTATCTCCTAGGCATTGGAATAATCATTTACACAGTCAGGGTCACAAGGAGGTGCCATTACACAGACCAGAATGCCCAGGGGCGGCACCATCACTGACCCTGCATCTGGCCAGCAGTTTCACTGCTGCAGTGGCGGCTGACATGTCCTTAGGATGCTCATAGAAGCACAGCAGTGAGCAGGTGATGGCAGTCCCACCAGAGGCGAACTACCATTGGTGCAGCAGTTACATTGCACCAGGGCCCCTGAGGACTAAGGGCCCCACTGCTGCCCAGACCAGCAGCTTGTACCCCTGTCACTCACTGGTGTAGGGCCCAAATTATACCTGGGCCTACCACTCATAATTTCTGCCACTGAGTCCCGCCCTCTCCTCCTGATTGGCACAGTCTTGTGACAGTAAGCACTCAGGAGAGGTAGGCATTGGCTGCACATGGCGGGCTGCCACCACGTTACGGGGCTTGTTACAATATTTGCTTACCTAAAACAGGAGGCATCACTGCTCTATAAACTTGTCATGGTTCTAAAATCTATTTTATTATTCAGTGACAAACAGAAAACAACATCCCTGGGGCGTTAGGGAGTCTGCTGAGCATCTACTCCTTTGTACAACTGCTTCCGTGATGTTCCACTTGTTCCTAGTGAAATTATAGTCTGAATTCACGTCACCCAAACTGGCTGCTTTAATAATGATTAATAGATTTTACATTTTAACCCTTTCAAATCTATACTCTCTACTATTTACCATGAACAGATACAGGCGAGGTACCTTTCAGTCGCAGACCTAGCAATTCCATAATGGAATGTTAAATGAACATATTTCTGTAGACGTTAGGGGGAGAGAATTCTGAAATAAGCGACAGCGTGCAGACAGCTCTCTCAAGGCGCAACAAGAAAACAGCTTACTTGGGAGAGCTGAATTTTACACAGATGACAAGAAACACACGTTCTGCTCCTTACCCACCGCTATTTCACTTCCATAAAATTCCGAATGAAAATAATACGAAATATTCTGGAAAAAAAAGAGCCGTTAATGTCCAGAATTAAAGTTTGTAAAGAAAGTACTGAACAAAGACTTCCTGTAGAATCAAAAGGAAAATTTATGCATTGCCTTTGAGTTCAACTTCTCCATTAAAGTCTTTCCCCATATAATCTAGGGAGTTCTTATCTTGGTGACTTATGATGTTATGGAGGGGCTCATGCATGGGAAATGTCAATAGAAATAGTAACTCTGTAAGGGAAGGGCTTCCTAATTAGTCCCCATTTAGATTTTATGATGGCTCAGAGATCTGCTCATCTTGACAGTGCGTACTATGGTTACATATTGTTCTAGCCTGAGGGAACCATAGGAAAATCCAGATTTATAGTACCTATCATACCAGCATATTTCATTTGCCATTATGAGCAGCCACCTCGCAATGATGCAGGGGTATTTATTACAGATTAAATTGTAGGACCTGAATGGTTTAGTGAGATTCTTGAGGTATCATTTATGTCATTAACTGGCTCATTATCAGATCTGCAAATCTGAAATCTCTCGTCTTCTCTTTTTTTTTTTCCTCCTGTGTGAGAGAAAAAGACCGTTTCCTGTGTCTTTTCATGCGGCACTCCGCTTAGATTAAAAAAAAGGAAAGAGATTTTAATACTGTATTTATACTTGCCGCTTATTTTATTTTAGTTTTTACGTTGCTTCTCTAATGACTTTTTATACCGCCGGTTGATGTATTTTTGCTGTCGTCTTTTAACTGTATTGGTTATTTAAATAATTGTTGTTCCTCAGTATAGTACGATGTAATTATCTGTATTATACTTTGTAATATAATAAAACTTCGTGTTATCCTGCCTTCTCCCATAACAAGTTATTTGTATATTGATTTTTTTTTTTTTTTGGTGGCGTTTTATCATTTAGCAATTTAACAGCAAGGCTGAGGTAATTTATATCACTGTATGTTTACTATTGTTGCATATGGTGGATTTTAACTAAGTTGACAGTTCAATCAGGGAGCTAATACAGAATTGATTGTTTTTTGAAGATGACTGAATGACTCAACTTTGTCATGCTCTTAAGACTTTGGAAAGACTAATATATTAATATATATCCACTTGTGCAATCGCACGCGCAAACACATCTGTTTTTAACCTCTTAGCTGCTGGTGAGGAGTCTGCAAATGTTCTGTGTACAACAAGTCTTTCTCTAGGCATCTCTGGGACAGTTCTCTGACAAATGGCCGGATCACACCGGCGCTCTCCCCTCATTCATCCCACTTTGCCGTTCACCCAATTTGCTCCTATATTTGATCTTTATCCCACACGTCCAGTTTCTCTGCGGCACTATTAGGAATAACGGTTTTGTAGATAGCTGTTACATTGTTGCAACAAAATGAGAGCTAAGTGGTTCTACCAAGTTCTTTTGTAGAGAATAGAAAACAAAAGGTGATGTGATTTATCAAACCTTGACATGTCGGCTGAAACCTCCAACTCACAAGTAAATAGGTTACAGGCATTTTTATTTGCTTATTTTTCCCAACAGAGAGACTGTAAAAATATGTTATGTTCCCTTTTTATTGAAAATGTGCACAATCCCATTCAGAGCTATCTTTTTTGGTAAAATACATTGGGGGAAATTGACTTAGGTCAAATGGCTATGAATACGCCTATTCGTAGCCATTTGAGCCCGTATACGGCCATAAATTCGTAATTTTGGAATTCACAATGGGCGATATACAAGCATTCGTATGTTGTATATCATATTCCGAATACGAATGCATACATAATCGAAATAATACGAGTAGGAATCACCTTTCAGTTGAATGATGATACCTAATTTACCAACCAGCCATAAGTAATATATGGCCGGTAACTGCTGCCAAAATACGCCTGGAAAATGCAACTCATTTTCCAGGCGTATTTGGCTTTAGTATAAAAATAAATAACCAGCCAAGGCTCAAAGAGCTGTCCTTGTTTTAAAAATTCAGAGGACAATCCAAATAAGGGTTCCCTGTACTGTAATTTTTAAAACCAGCACCAGATTCAAGGGCCGACCCTGGTTCCTAATATACGAGGACAAAATGAATAGGTGTCCCCCCGTACCTTGTTAACCAGCCTGTAACATGACTGTTAGGAGCTGATTGGCTGGTGCTTTATCACTCTCCACTTAAAGTACGAACAGCATATATTCACAGCTGCTCTGCAAAGCAGCGAGTGACAGTGGATCTCCCAACTGCCCCACCCCAGCTCAACAGAGACTCAACAGGCAGAATTCAATGTTCTGCCAGTTGAATGGCATAAAGCAGAGCCAGCCCTAGGCATAGGCATACTAGGCAATTGTCTAGGGCGGCAGCCTATGCCTAGGGGTGGCACTGCGGCAGCCTTACCAGGCATTCTGAACACTAACTTGTGACTTACAGACGTTTGCCACCTGCCGCCCTGGCACTGGCTGCAGCTGCAGGCTCGCAGCTACTTGACTAGGGATGGTCATTGACCATCGATGATTTAAAATCATCGATGGCTTGTGGCTGATGTCGAATACTTTTGCCATCGATGTGGGAGTACCAGATGGTTTCCCTACATCGATGGCAAAGGTGCCGGGACACAGAGCATAGCTCTGCCCCCCCGACACCCGGAGGTCCCGCCCCCATGTTCTGATTGGCCCAAGGGCCATTCAATCAAATATAATGGATGACCATCGATAGCTAAAACGATCGATGGTTAACCATCAAATAGTTTGCCACTATCGATGGCTGGGTGCAGAATTTCCATTGATGGCAACCATCGATGGTGTCTGCACCGATGGCCATCCCTATACTTGACTTCTGCCCAACCAGGCATCCGCGGTGCACCACCACGTGATGCGGGTGGCTCAGTGTTCACACAGGCGCAGCCCACACTGTCACTGACACACACACATTGGGACAGCAGTCAGTGTGGGCGCCATCATCACAAAGCCCAGGACCCCAGTGGCGCACTGCGCAGTTTATAATTCGGGGAGATGCGAGGTTGAGCAGCCAGCGTGGGTGACACCAGTGAGTGCAGACTGTGACTGGTCTGTAAGTAACAGTGACACTCATAGAAGTTAGAACTCTGCTTTCCTGCAAACTTCCCTTTTGCTTTCTTGGCTCACTCGTTTTAATATTCAGCTTAATTAACATTTCAGTCATTCAGTGACCATCATGAAAAGTTCATGATACATGATTTTGGCAACCCAATTTCAAATGGAAATATTACAGTAGCATGTGCAAAAAACATAAGCTACAAAAGATGGAGCCTTATTCTACCGAAAGTCACTTATAGCTGATCAGTGCATCTGCTAGGGGGCACCAACAAATATCCTGCCTAGGGCATCAAATTGGATAAGGCCGGCCCTGGCAAAAAGTGGGCATGTTGGTGAAAACGTGATTGTTGAGAAACGTCTTTGAATTCGACAATCCATGGCCGTTTCCGACCAAACAGATCCAAACTTGTTTTAAAGTCGGATCTGTTTTGTCAAAATACACCTTTAATACTGTCGGAAATAGCAGCATTGAATAGGCGGCCGGCACTATTTCCCCTGTTGGAAAAAGCGTCCGACATTGAATACCCCCCAAGTACCGTACAGAAAGTTCCCTGAGAGATTCTAGATTTACTATGCATAAAGACATTATACTGTATGTTATATTCTTCCAACAAGGTATATAAATAACATAGACATAAAATATAGATACGTATGCTTCAAGAGATAAACAAGCTTCATAAATAAAGACATTTGCAAATTTTTCAGCTGAATCACCTTGCAGAGCTTTTCATATGGAACTGAGGCGGCAAATTTGCCCCGGTACCGATGGTCGGTGTTTTCGCATGCACAAATATGCTCTTGAATGCCCGGAATGAATGTCTATAGTGGGTTTAACACTCCCTGGGGCATTCGCTCAATGGTGGGTGGGAAGGGGGCTGCCAGGGGTCAGACGCAGGGGACTGGCCAGTGTTTTATGTCCATGCCCACAAGCATAGACTTACTTTTCAGAGCGAAGGCTGGAGAAATCATTCAATGAGCGATCATTGAGCGATTTCGCCTCCGTGTTGCCGCACGTGAGCGGCTGTGTTAGCTTACACATCCACCCGCATGCTAGTGCCGGGATTTGGTTGGCGAGACGGGTGCGTTTGGTAGGGTGGCGTTTAGGCAGCGAATATAGGCAGCCTGGAAAACAGGTCTGAATCAGGCCCTGAGTTGCTGAAAAAATGAGGCATGTGTAAACGTTGCCCGCACACATAGTGCCATTACCAGAGCTTTGCCCATACAGTGGGGCAGATGTATTAAGCCTTAACAAGAGATAAATGCAAGACTAATGAGGAGAGATAAACGTCCAGCCAATCAGCTCCTTACTGACTTTTTTCAAACAGCCTGTAACATGGCAGTTAGCAGGTGATTGGCTGGATGTTTATCTCTCTTTATCACCCTTGCATTTATCTCTTGTTTAGGCTTAATACATCTGCCCCATTATGTCCTCAGTGTCCTCGGTGTGCTGTCTGGACGGGAATCCACGCAGGCGGCGGGCGCAAATGACGGGACAGCCAGTGGATGATGATGACGCAGCTCTCCGGCGGCAGTGAGGATGCCGGAGAGCTGCGTCATCTTCATCCGCAGCCTGTCCCGTCATTTGCGCCGCCACCTGTGTGGATCCCTGGCCTGCACGGAGGACCAGCAACCGGGGTGAGTATTCTCCCCACCTCCGCCGCCATCCCGCCGCCTGCCTGCCTCCTCCCCACCTCCTGCCGGCCTCCTTCCCGCCCCCTTCTCACACTAGAAAATGCAGGGACATTTCTGGTGTGAATGGGTCCAAACCCGGGAATGTCCCTGCTTGTCCCGGGAACTGAATTCCCGGGTTTGTCCCTGCATTTCTGGTGTGAGTGGGGTATAAATTGACTATATACAGTATGTAACTGAACCTGGGTGGACAATGGTGACACTTCATGTAGTTAACTTACATGGTGTAGTTGGGGAATAAGCAAAAAGTCCAAAATGTATAATAAGAAATATTAGAACATTCTAGACCAGTGCTGGGCAACACCGGCCCTCCAGATGTTAATGAACTACACATCCCAGGATGCTTTGCATTAGTTTTGCTATGTGGCCATGCTGAAACTGATGCAAGGCATGCTGGGATGTGTAGTTCATCAACATCTGGAGGGCCGGTGTTGCCCAGCCCTGTTCTAGACAAAGCCAATATAAAATTGAGACACATTCTCGGTATCTATTGATGAATCGCCCCAAGTCCTATCTTCACTTTACCTTTTCCAAGCCTAAAGCTTTGCATCTTTCCCCCTTTACTATCTTTACTCCCTGCCTTCTTGTTCTTTTCTCTCATCCTTTTTTCTATCATTATTATTATTATAGGAGTTTTCCTATTTGAATTTATTTTCTCGTTGAACTTCAGTTTTCATAGTTGTTGATATTTGGCCCTATTTACTTTCCAATATTGCTTTACTATAAAATACTAGAGGATGGCATTTAAGTTGTGTTCTTTGGTATTGAAATGCACTTTCTACAAGCTGAGATACACATATAGGAACACTGTGATTAAACCATTCTGGGGAACTTTGTCATATTACTTAATGATGTATTCTTTGTATTACACAAATATATGGCAAGAGGAATTGAGGTAGATTTGCATCTCAGTTAACAAGTGCATGGATAGATAGATAGATAGATAGATAGATAGATAGATAGATAGATAGATACAGGGGCGTATTTATAATGGGGCAGTGAGTGCGGTGCACATGAGCCCCTGAGTCCAGGTATTAGTCCTTGGTATTATTGGGCCCACACCGTACAAGCTGCACCCATTTTTTTTAATGCTTACCCCTCCTGAGTCCTACGATGATGGTATCAACACATGTCTGGAGTTCTACGCATCTGCATTAGACTGGTCGACTTGGGTTAGGTCAACAGATCATAAGTTCACACTAGCATTATGTCGACATAAGGAAGGTCCACAGTCAAAAAGTCGACATGGGTTTTTTCACTTTTTCTTTTTAGTTGACATGTGCCGACAGGCGGTATTTCATGCCCTACCATCCACTAAGCCGTGGTGATATGTTTCAGTGTCCATGGGGACTGTGTCGAATTTGGGACTAAAAAAGTGAAAAAAACCTCATGTCGACCTAATGCTTGTGTTGACCTAATGGCCTATCGACCTAACGCATGTCGACATTCAGTCATGTAGACCGTCATGCATGCTGACCTTCATGCATATACGAGTTAGGGACATGATAAAACATAATAATGTAGCAATAGTTGTGTGTACATTCTCCTGGATGCATATTCCAATAGCCTGGGATTTGCAGTAGCGCTAACTGGAGCAGGCAAAATCAAAGGAACCTGACCAATCATAACTCATTATTCTGTTTATGCTATACAATTCATAGACACTGACCCGGGCCCAATAATACCAAGGTGGAATTGGATGCTGTAACTTTCGTCCTTTTACAGAGCTCAAGCCAGCAGGTCCTTAGGCTTTTACTTGTTTCAAGTAATGTTAGATAGACTGAGCTTTGACTTATGAGAGATTTAAATTTAGATTATGTAAAGCAAAAACTGATCAAACATACAAAGGTCTGTGCTGTTTTGTGTGTAGCACTAATGTACAGTGGGGATGATTCAGTTGTGGCTGTACTGAGCATCCTTGGAAGCAGCAGGAGGCTTTCGGGGCACTTCCGCAGCGGATCACCTGTGATACCATCGGCCGGGTGAGTAACTAACAATGAGGTTACGCAGCCTGGTCACCATAGCTCTGACGCTGGCCTAGTTATTCCCATAAAACAGAGGTGATACAGAAGCACTAGGCATCACTCGGTGTCACTAGGAGGGTGCAGGGGCTGCCAACAGGAGCCATGTGTTGCACTGTACCATTACGGACAGCTCCTGGCTCCTGATGCTGTATAGGCGCCAGCGCTGCAGCCACAATTATGCCTGGGGGCAGCCTGCATCTCCTGGACTCCCAGAGTACATACAATGGGGTTTCAGGACACAAGGCCATGCCCTTCCTGTGAAGCCACACCCCTCGCACAAGGCCACATCCCTTTTTTCGTAGCTGGCTGCAATGGGTGCCATCAGGTTGGCCATCGCTGCCCACTCCCACACAGCTGCAGACTATTAATCAACTGATGTCTGTAGGACCAATGCTACACAGTGTCAATCTAGCGTATGCGCAAAGTACAGAACATCAAAACATTGCATTCTTCTTAAATTTGTTAATAGACCTTAATATGCAGGTAACTGTGGCAAGGGTGTGGTGTGAGGGTGAAACTCTTAAAGTTCCCACTCAAGCATTTATTAATGAGGTCATAAGTGGTTTATCATAACCAGTGGCGGTTTAACCTATGAGCTGCAGGACTGCAGCGCCCCCCCCCCCCCCCAGATAAAATCCGCCACTATGCCCTGAATAAGTGAAGCAAGATGCAGTCTGTAAGACTACACTGCCTTCATTGTGACTGCCTTTGACTTCCTATTGAAAGTCGGACCTGCCGGTCACCCAAGGCAGTCCCATTGGGAGGTGTTCCTTACCTGTGGGATACCTCTATGGGCTGCTTCGGCTGCAGCCCATAGATTCTAGGGTATGCGCATGCGCAGTACCGAGGCCGATACTGCGCATGCGCCAGTCCGGGTGCCTGTCATCTGCAGTGTATACGCGCTGGGACCATGATTTAGCTTCTTTGGGCTGCTGCCAAAGCAGAATCCAAATCTACTCTGAGTTCTGGTGACAGTGTTGTGACTCTCTTTCCTCTACATTTAGTGAATGTTTCTAGGGGGTGACTAAGGCCCCTTCTTCACCACACCTCGGACCAGAGATATTTCCGGCTTGCTGATGTAACGACCTGGGTCTAGGTGCGGTGTGAAAGCACCAAAGTTTATAACCTGCCTGGTTATAAGAATGGTTTAACCCGGGTAGTCCTCTTTATAATAGGCGGCCCGGGTTTAATGTGAATGCACCGGACCTGGGTCGGAACCGAGATCGCAATCCCTGGTCCGACCTGTGTTTGCGATGAAAGTGGCAAGAGATGTGAATTAGCACACACACAGAGATGGTTTGTCATATGTGTGTCATAGTAGTGTCAGGAACAGTCTAAAAATGTAATGCATATAGGGCCTGATTCAAAACTGATTGCAAAGCTGCTAATTTTTGGAGCCCAGCAATCAGGTATATACCTCCCCACCAGAGGGATATCCCAAGCCTACAAATGGCTTAGCACGGCTTGCAAAAATATTGCAGGCCTGTAATTAGCTGCAAACCCATACACAAGCCGGTCACCATCAAATGATTTACCCACTGTGTGCAGTCGGATCGTTGCCAGTGCTGACGTCACACCACTTCCCTTAAAACGCCTGGGCACACCTGCATTTTCCCTGACACTCCCAGAAAATTGGCGGTTACCATAACTAAATGCTGGCTTCCTGTCGTTCAACTGACAAATGGCCAGTGATTTAAAAAAATAACCTCACGCATGTACGGGCCGTGTGCAGTCTATCCATAATCACCCGGCCTGCAAATTCACAACTAGGGTGGCCAATCCCGGGCCAGTTTTTCAATCCCAGGATTTGGGATTGCAAAAATGTCAGTCCCGGGTTTCCCGGGAACCCGGGATTGGCCTACTGATGCGAAATGGGCAGACAGACAGTGCGGAGAAATGGCGGACAGCACAGCACGTGGCTGTTTCAACTTCTCAAGCCGGGAGAAGAGACAGAAAGTAGCCATCCAGTGTGTACTGCTGCTGCCGCCGCTGCCCACCACGCTAATCAGACACAACCCTCCAAACCCGGTCTGCCCTGATCCTCCTATGGAACCTGGCAGCAGCAGCCTGGTGCAAGGTGAGAGGCTGTTGTTCCCAACTCCCAAGGGGGCAGCAACAGGGACCGTGGATGGTGGAGGACCGTAGGCAAGTAGCATGTAGTAGGCACAGTGTACAAGCTACGCAGTGTGACCGTCAAGTCGCAGGTAGTGCCTGAGCCAAGCATTGCTGGCGCTCAGCGCTGCTTGGCAGTAAGGGATAAAATGCACATTTGTGCATTTCAATCTCAAAATCCCTGCCAAAAATGCCCGAAATCCCAGTATCCCGCCAATCCTTATCCCGGGATAGGCATCCCTATTCACAGCCATACAGTCAGATCTGAATCAGTTCCATAGGGGGTTATTCTGGTTGGTTTGCAAAATGAAACTCCTTCTTTAATGGGCAAAACCATGTGCAGTGCAGGTGGGGCAGATGTAACACCTGCAGAGAGAGTTACATTTGGGTGAGTTATTTTGTTTATGTGTAGGGTCAATACTGGGTGCTTTATTCTTAAGGTGCATACACGGAAAGATTTAGCAAACGATCCAAACTCCTGGACAAACAATTTAGTGTCAAAAAGCGAGCGATTGTACAAACGATTAAACAGGAACGATTGGTCTTTAATGATGGTGGAGGGGAGTGGGAGACAGCCAATCAGTTTTACCAAATTGTTCATTGTGCATACACATGAAATGATTGGTAGACATCGCTAAAGACTGGTCTATGATCTTTCTACATGCAGGAAAGATCATAAACCTTTTAACAACAACCGGCAGTACGCGCATCGTTATCGATATCGTTCATACACACGGAAAGATTTGATCGATTGGTCATTTCAATCAGTCGGGAACGCATCCCACCGATATCTAACTCTCTCTGCACATGTTACATCTGCCCCACCTGCAGTGCAGCATGGGTTTGTCCATTAAAGAACGAGTTATTTAATGGACTCGTTCTTTGTTATTTTTTTTCCTTTTTGTGCTTACAATACAGCACTATTTGTTACACTGTAAAGTGATATGACTACATGGAACAAAATGTAAACAGTAGAAATGGCATTTAAACAATATCCATATCATATGATATATTTTTAGCCTTGTTCTTTGCGTATATGAAGTGTGTTTGTGGAAAACTTATATTTGAGATATATTCAACTGACACAGGGTCTCCATATAATCGCTGCATGTTCTTTTCCATTGCGTATTGTGATCTGAATATTACTAACACAAGTAAATAAGCACACTCTGAAAATCAGCATCTCCAGAGGATGAATCTAAATAAGCCTCTCTCTACTTTCTGTTTGCACAGAGTTATACTAGGAAGAGGAGTCTTATGAGTATTATTACAGGGCAAGCTAGAAGCAGCTGGGTTTATGAAAAACCTAAAAAAAAAATAACTGGGAAAATGGAAATATATATTTCACAGCTACCTTGGTGGATTTTCTTCCACATTTACTTGGAAATCACTGTCACAATTTATTGCTTATTTACATTTTTTGCGTTATAAAATACACAGTAAAGCTGCAGTTACAGGAGCCCATTGTTCTATATCCGAGTTGATGGTAATAACCCTCAGTGTTGGCTTAGCGTAGAATGCATTGTGACTGCACAGATTAAACTGTATTTATATTGTATATTGTAAAAGCACGCATGAATCTAGGGCTTTGATGCTATAGCAAGAGGGTGTTACAATGAAAATACCTCTTCAGATAACTTTTCTTAAATATTTTTCAGCCTTTGGGGGGTATTCAATCCGACAGCTGTCGGGCCTGTTTTGTTGATTGCGGCCGTGAATTGTTGCCATCATGGGCGGATCTCTACAATCCACTGCTGTTTATGCAGACACGCCCCCTTTCCGCTGATTGTGAAGTGGGACATTGAATCCTGCCTGTCAATATGCTGTCGAGCTAAACGAAAACGGGCTAGGGTCGGGACGGATCGACAGTCATGACCTGGGATTGAATACCCTCTTTATGTACTTAAAATACTACTGCTACTACTACTACTAATTATAATAATAATAATAATAATAATTATCATCTATAGATATGTCTAGTGTCCATGAGTCTCCAAAACACTGCCATCTGCTGACAGAGAGTGAAACTACATCTCTTTCTCACACATGCACAAGCACAGAAGGAAGCTGACTAGATTTCGAAACTTTTGCTTCGAGCAGGCTTAGTAGTTATATATATTATATTATGCAATATAATTATTAAATACCCCATTGAGCCATGTATTCCTGTATCTCGGGCAGATGCATATGCATCTGAGTATGTGCCCTCCCATACTTTACAAAGAGACCGAACGTGCCAGAGGCACATATTAAAAAAAAAGGTGTATAACACACACACTCTAAATTATGGACAGTGAGTGCCTTTGGTACGCATCAAAAATTTAGAGCATGGCTTTGTGGGAAAGGGGCTTGTACCAATTCACATTAAACCACACAGAAGTGTCCCTTATTCACATTACACCATACATTAGTGCCACTTATACACATTGCACCAGCTAGAGCGTCTTAAACAAGCTGCACTAAGTAGAGCCCCTTGGACACACTGCACCAAGTAGAGCCCCTTGGACACACTGTGCCAGGATTATGCACACCATAATGCCCATTACACATTGTGCCGCATACCCTAGTGCACATTACACATTATGTTGCACACTGTCATGTCCATTGAACATTATACCACACATCATAATGCCCATTACATATTATGCTACATATCGTAATGCCTATTACATATTATATCACACACTGTAATGCGTATTACATTTTATACCACACTCCATAATGCCTATTACATATTATGCCACATAAGTTACCTACATGTTCATTACCAGGAGTTACATGCTCATTGTCAGGCATTCCTTGCGCTTCATAAGGGGAGTTATGCTCATTGTGGGTAGGTTACATGCTAGTTACCATGCATGCCCACTACTACAGGAGATTGACAGTTTCGGTACTTATGTACTTATGTAGTATCTGGACGCCCGATTTTTTGATTGTATGCCTTAACTTAAGGCATACAATCAGATGCGATGCGATCGACCCGATTTTTCATAGGCGAAGCGTGGCGAGCGCAGCGAGCCCCGCGAGGGGATGCAGATTATTTAAAATGAATTCCATGTCACCAAAATAATCCGCGTCCCCTCGCGGGGCTCGCTGCGCTCGCCACGCTTCGGGCTCGGTGGCTCGCTTTGCTCGCCACAGGTTTATATCCAACTCCATGCCCACTTGGATAGTAGGGAAATGAACAAGACCATTTTTACAATGAATCCTATGGAAAATCGGGTCGATCGCATCGCATCGCATCTGATTGTATGCCTTAAGTTAAGGCATACAATCAAAAAATCGGCAGCCCAGATACTACATAAGTACCACAGTTTCTTGCTCAATGCCAGGGATTGCATGCTTGTTTCCAGTGGTTACAAGCTTGTTACCAGGGGTTTTATGCTCATTGCCATGGCGGGGGGGGGGGATTGCATGCTTGTTGTCACGTGGGGTTTACATGCTCATTGCCATGGGAAATTGATTACATGCTTGTTGTCATAGGGGAGTAACATTCTTGTTGCCATAGGGGAGTTCCATGTTCGATGCCCGGGGGGTTACATCCTATTTGCCAGGGGCTGCAGGCGCACAGCATGCCTGTACTCCCGGAATCCGCAATTCTAAGTAGCACTGGGTGCCTTGACAGATGCTAGAGGTGCAGGAGGACCTCTAACATCTGTCTTCTCTATGGCAAACTTTTGGAGGGGCGCAGGGTCCCTGCCTGTACATGGACAGACACTCTGAGCCCCTGAGGTGCGGCGCGGCAAAATTTTCGGGGGAGTGGCCTATACTTGTGGCTCCCGGAAGGCCACGCCCCCATTTTCATCATTGTGAGGGAATGCCCAGCAGCTCCGTGAGCTGCTGGACATGCCCCCAGCCCCCTCGGCAGCAGGAATAAACGCGTCTATTCAAGGTGACAGGGGGGACTCCCAACCGCTCCCCCCCCCCGCTGTGGGACACTGCCGGCTACGAGAGGAATGCGGGAATGTCCCCAAAAAAAGTGACGTTCCCGCAATAGGCGGAGCAGTTGGGAGGTATGCTTTCTGTGCAATATATTTTAAAGTATCCTAGTGTGTATGGGCCTTTAAAGTTTGGTTTTACTTTACGAGTAAGTATTGGGCTGTGGGATGATAAATTTTATTGGTTTGTTTTTTGCTTTTGAGTAAAGAGTGGGAAAGAAAAAATACATGGGTCAAAATACCAATTATCAGTAAATGTCAGTAGCCACAGAAGAGTCAGCTCTTTCCAAAAAAAAAAACCCAGACAGAAAAAATAAAAAGTAAAGGCCCACAGATTTGGTTTTGTGGCCCTTGTTTATAGATTCATTTTTCCATTCATTTCTTAACAGTTTACCTGTAGAACAGAGGGGGAGCTAGCCCATGCAATGCACTTTTGCATTAAGTAATAACACTAAACAGAGGTCTTTATTCACTAAGGTGCAAGGAGCTATTACTACTAGCTAATAACCATTCATCCCGCTACTTGTACAGCGATGCCTCTTAGTGTAAGTGCTTCTTCTCTCATTGTTTGCCTCACTTTATGCATAATGACAGTTGAAGTGAGGTCGGGAAGCCACACACTAACAATATGATGCCTTCCTGTTCTACACAGAAATGGTAAATCTCCACTGATGCACTTGATGCATCATGATAATGTTACTCAACCAAATGTCAACGCCATCACTTTGTACTCTTTAAAATGGTTAAGTAGGTTACAATAAGAAAGACTACTTGTCTATATGGTTCAAGAGTCTATTCCCTTCTCTGTCGCTCATTTTTGTTTTTCTAGAGCTTTTCTTTGTGTCATTTAATACAGTTAATATGGTGAATTGAACAGCTATATATTTTTATTCAAAATTTCTCTACAGAAACCGTTTTACAATGACTACAAAAAGTAGACCACACATGCGGAGACTTTTAGGGGAATATAGGAGGTATGTGGTCCTTAGTTCGACATGCATTGGGTAGGCCACTGAAGGTCGACGCAGGTTATGTCGACTTGTGAAATAGGTCGACATGGCTAAGGTCGAAGGTGAACACAATCATTAGGTCGACAATGTGTCGACAGGCGGTATTTCATGCCCTACTATCCACTAGGGTGCGAAGGGAGAATAGAAGTGTGCTGAGCGCAGCAAGGCAGCGTGCCCGAAGCATGGAACGCAGTACACTTTGGCGGTGTCCATGTTGACTATGTCGACATTCGGGACAAAAAAATGTGAAAAACTCCTGTCAACTGAGCCATTTCGACCATCAGTGGTGTACCCAATGCACGTTGACCTAATATGGGTCAACCTCATCACCCATACCCATGTAATATACCATAAGATGAAGGAATCTGTGCATACAGGCACATATACCTGCTGTTTTAAAAGGGCAATAATAAAAAATAATAAAAAGTTCAGCGATTATGTGCAAAATGCAGTGTTGCACCAGGATGTTGAAACTGTTCAGTCCTGGTGCGACCCTGCATTTTGGTCTGTTCAGATTTCTTAAGCGAACCCGCAATACTGCCAATTCGCTGACGTAATCCGGGGACATGGCAGAGCGTCATCGGGGGCAGGGGAGGAGGCAGAGCTTAGAGCTGGCACTGCTTCAAGCACTGCCTCCTCCATTGGTGTGAACGGAAATGGGTCGCTCGAACTGATTAACCCGTTCATACCGCAAAGCTAAATGGCAAGGGACCTGTAAGAACCCTTCGTTTTTACAGTTCACATTGCCGTGTAGCTACCGGTTTGCAGGACCCGGTAACCCCTTTCACATCGCACCACTTACCAGGTCGATCCGACAAGAAACCGGCATGAACTCGGTAATTAGGCGCAAAAGGGGTATCAGAGACTGCATGTGTTAGACGGAGGGGCAGTTGTGATTGAAATGCATCTGAAATGTAATGGAAATGTGCTCAGGGCCGGATTAACAATGGGGCAGGTGGACCTGCAGCTCCAGGCCTCTGTCTGCCGCAAACAGAGACCTAGTGCACGGCAGCGCGTTGCATAGCACTGCCCAGTGGTGATTGACAAGCGGGGAGAGGAGATCCCCTGAGAACAGCGTCAGCAGAGGGGGCCCGGAGAAGGGCCCACCAGCCACCGACAGAGAGTGTGGACAGAGAGGGGTGACAGCCGGCCCTGGCTCTCATGATCCCAGAGCCGCGTTGTGACAAGTGCCCAGCAGTGTGACAAGTGCCCAGCAGAGTGACAAGTGCCCAGCAGTGTACTCTCAGTCAGCAGTGACCGGCAGGAGCTGGCAACGGCACCAGAAACCCCGGGTATCTTACAATTGCCCTGACCTCACACGCTCCCCAGAGCCAGCGACTCCACTATCCTCAGCATACCCAGTGGCCTGCAGACCTTATCATTTCCCTAACAGGAATTGCATTACCAGACGCCCTTCCTCATGGCTGCCTTACCAGGTTTCCAGTCTTAAGCCCCAGTCGGGACACCCGGCCTCGCTAAACAGGCCTTTTTCTCGCAGAGCAGCAGGAACTCTCATACGGCCCATTCAGCTAGTGCCTTTCCAGGACCAATTAGAGACTGCACAGGCCCGAGCCTGTTTTTCCACCAGTGTGTCATTGCTACACCACACTTGGCGGTATATTTGGTGCACCTAGGCTGACGGTACCTAATTTTAGGGGTAAACTGCGCAGTTTAGGGGATTAATAATTGTAGGTTCCTTGTTACTCAGGGTACATTGTGGCATTTTAAACCAGAAATGACCAGATTCGTATGCTCATACTGTTTATGTGAGACTGTTAGTGCAGTATATTGTGCGAACTGCGGCTCAGTGTTGACTGAGGGCCCCATTGCGCACAGTATCCTTTAATTGACTGTATAACACTGTATTATTACTCACTGCATATTCCTGCTCCGTCATACTTTTTGATTGAAACTGATTGTAATACCATTTGATTGCTTACTGTAGCATATCGTGCGAATTGTGGCCTGTAGCGATAGGGCCCCATTGCGCACGATATCGTTCCAAGCCATTTACTGCACCCTTTTGACAGTGAGTGCCAGTTATTATTTCTGTTGCATCATTTAATATTCCATCGAACAGTGATCCATTGATCCAGAGCTGCTTAATAAAAGAATCTGTTCACCGTCCACACGTGTGGTGAACCTGTTATTGTTTATGTGTGTGTGTGGGGGGGGGTTGCTCCTTGGGGTTCCTTGTCCCTTTGCCCTCAGAGTTCAGGCAAGTGAAACCAGAAGACCACCGACGGACCGTGGCACGCGGGAGTAAAGAGTACAAGGTACCGGTAACACCACACCTGAGTTTGACAACATCACATACATAATTATAGATCCTTAAAATATCTAGTACTAAATAGACATAAACATTGGCTTTTTGTGTTCAGTCCTAACATGAAGCTAAACTATTGTCTACAAACCAAAGTATATTGTACGATAAAAGTATATTTCCAAATGGAAATTTGGGTCCAAACAGGACATATCACAGATCTGCCAATCAGATCTACCTGGTCCTATTTTATACTGCTGCAGTCCTTTGTCAATTGACAAAAGAAAAACCAGGACAGTCCCAGGAACAATTTGGACAGTTGGCAGGCATGTGTTTTCATAATTTTTAAGTGTTTTTGAGGTACATCCACTAAGCATTGGTGAGAGATAAAGTAGCAGCCAATCAACTCCTAATTTCCTTTTACAAGCTTTGTTCGAAAAATGGCAGTTGATTGGTTGGTAGTTTGTCTCCACTTCATCTCTCCCTGACTGAGGCTTAGCAAATAGACCCGATAATGCGAAAACATATATATATATATATGGTACTTGTTTCCTAGCACGGCCACACCGATTTACATCGGGGTGGTCGTGTCGGAAAAATCGGGTCGATCGCATCGCATGCGATTTGGTCGCATGCGATGCGATCGACGCGACCGACCGATTTTGGACCCGATTTTTTTTTTTTTTTTAAATGTAAATCGGGTCCCTGGGACCCGATTTTACATTGCATTCAATGTAAAATATTCCCAACCCCCCCAAATTTAACGGCGTACACCGCACCCCACGATAGACGCCAACCCGAAGCGTGGCGAGCGCAGCGAGCCCGCGAGGGGCGGCGGTGCGCGTCCTCCGACCTTTTCATTCCCCTACTATCCACGTCGGCGTGGAGTTGAGAAAAGAATAGTGTGGCGAGCGCAGCGAGCCACCGAACCCGAAGCGTGGCGAGCGCACGCGTATACCTGTGAAGTTATACGCGTCCCCTCGCGGGGCTCGCTGCGCTCGCCACGCTTCGGGCTCGGTGGCTCGCTGCGCTCGCCACACTATTCTATTCTCACCTCCACGCCGACGTGGATAGTAGGGGAATGAAAAGGTCGGAGGACGCGCACCGCCGCCCCTCGCGGGCTCGCTGCGCTCGCCACGCTTCGGGTTGGCGTCAATAGTGGGGTGGCGTTTACAATGGGGGGGCATGACGGGGCCATATACAATGAGAAATGGCCCATATTGGCCCATTTCCCATTGATTACTATGTTAAGATGGACTTAATCAAGTCCATCTTATCTTGTGCCATTATAATGGCACGAGACCGACACGACCGACGCGATTTCAATGTTAAAAAACATTGAAGCCTATGGAGAAATCGGGTCCATCGCGTCGGTCGCGTCGTGTGCCATGTTAAGGCACACGACGCGACCGACGCGATGGACCCGATGGACGCGATTTCTCCATAGGCTTCAATGTTAAAATATTTTTAACATTGAAGCCTATGGAGAATCGGGTCCATCGCGTCGGTCGCGTCGTGTGCCTTATTAAAGGCACACGACCGACGCGATGGACCCGATTTTCCATTTGACGGTAAAATGGACCTGATTTTAAAGAAAATCGGGTCCATCGGGGGCATCGTGTGCCTTAAAGTTAAGGCACACGACCAAGAAGATTGTGGCCGTGCTAGGAAACAAGTACCATATATATATATATATATATATATATATATATATATATATATATATATATATATATATATATACGATATCTCAGAGGAGAAGTAATTATTTGATGGTAAGTAACCATCACAGTTCTGAATAATTATGTTCATAGACTTGGGTAATTGTGTAAAGGTGTGTACACACAGGAAAAAATCACTGGAAATATGGTCGCTGAGCGACCATATTACCAACGATTGTAGTGTGCACAGGCGATAAATCGCTGGGTGCGCATGCCCATTTTCAGCCCCCGAATGGTCGCTGGACGGAGGAGCTTGCTCCTCCGAACAGTGACTTCCCCTGCCTCTTCTCTTGGCAGTGTGTCATTTTCATCAGCGACCATCTCCCGCTGATGAAATCGGGACACTGAGCAATATGATTGCTGAGCAGTATATTGCTAGCAATATATTGCCAGCGATCATATTGCTCTGTGTGTACACAGCTTAGCATGCAGTAAGTGCTGTACATTGGCCCTTATTCTGGTTCTCTCACAAATGCAAATTCCTTCTCAATTGGACAAAACCATGTGCACTGCAGGGGGCAGATATTACCTTTGCAGAGAAAGTTAGATTTGGGTGGGGTTTTACTTCAAAGTGAGATCTATATTGCAGTGTAGAAATAAAGCAGTCAGTATTTTCCCTGCACAGAAACAAAATAACCCACCCAAATCTAATTCTCTCTGCACATGTTACATCTGCCCCCCCCCCCCCCCCCTGCAGTGCACATAGTTTTGTCCATTTGAGAAGGAATTTGTCTTTACGAGTGAACCAGAATAAGGGCCAATGTACATTCAGTTTATTGCTGCATGCGATATAATTACAAAATAATCCTGAACTGATACATTTTGCTTAACTTATATACTATGCTGCAGGAGACTCCTGTATGTATGTTATTCAAAGTTGGATACACTTCTAAATCCCAGCAGCTTTTCCATATGTTTATTACAATTTCTGCCTAATGTGAACAACAGCTTTAATTCAAATATACACAGTGAACAGCTTTGGATTTATTGCCAGTCTGTGTAATGCAGCTGGTCTGGTCCTTGAGGGATGAAACCAATATCAACAATTTGAAGAACTCAACTTTTTTAGTGAACAGTTTAACTTTCTAAACAAAGAATCACAAGGCGAAAAGGGTTAAAAGTCTTACAGAAAAACTATCATTTATTTAAACTAGTGTTTTAATTGTAATATACATTATGCCTAACAATATTTCTAGGTCAGCGACAACGCACGCACACGGACCATCGGTACGACACTTAGAATTTGACACCCCGATCTGTCAGAATTGGCAAATTCATTTAAATTGTCATCCATTGTGTACCCAGCTCTATTTTTTTACTAACGATCTGCAATTATGTTAGATGTTCTAAGCCTGACAAACTGTGTTTGAAAAATGAAAGGAGCTGATTGGTTGGTACAGTAGTTCATGTAGTTCATCTCTGTCCAGTGGCAGAACTCTGGGAGACAATGGAGTCATCTGCCGCAGGGCTTCTGCTCCCAAGGGGGACCTCTCCTCTGCAAGTTTGAATCAGTTAATTGAAAGCTGTCGATATCGCTTCTGTGGCTGACTGACTCCTCCTCCTAGGACAAAAGACATCACACTCTCTTTATTTTACACATTATATCCATAACATATAACATAAATACATACATACACATATGCATATATATATTTATATAAGGTGCTAGGGGGGGGGGGGGGTAGGCACATACATGGGAATGCCCATGAAATGATGAGCGTTCCCATGGGCGTGACTATCCGCCGGTGCCCCAAGTCCCCCCAGCTGCAGCCTTGGGTGCGTGCACCCGGCGAAAAGTCTGTTTGCCATAGCCACACGCACACCGGTATATGCACATGTGCAGAAATGACCCTGCCCCCGTGCAAATGTTCTGGTCCGTGCGAATGTTTTTTGCGTACATTGCGTACATTGCTCCCTAAAGTTGGCCATACACATGCAGATTTATCTTCAGATCTGGCTGGTTGGAACAAAAACATGGTTATCGATGAGAGCAAATGACAGTTGACCATTTGCTTGGAAATGCTGGAAAACTGCCAAACTGTCACTCATCTATAACCATGTTTTTGTTCCAACCAGCCAGATCTGAAGATAAATCTTACTAGTGTATGGGCACCTTCACAGTATTTGCAAAACAAATTAAGCAAATATATCCATTGCTACAGTTTTCAGTTTTTTTCACTATTTGTACATAATAACCAGCACCAGTGACTGTGGGAAAGTTCCACATTTCAGCTCTTAAAGCTGAGATTAAAAAACGACTAATTGTATAAAATATTCATATACCACAGACAGATGAATGTGACCCTCACTTACTGTATACAATGCTGGGAACTGTTCTCAGCAGACAGAACAGTGGCCCTTATATTACATTACAGCTACCTCTATCCAGTTTCAGTATAGTCTTGTTATGGCAAAATATTTAAACCCTACAGATATATTTATTTGCAAATGTTTCAGTGTTCGTTTACATAGGAACACTTTATATTTTCCCTTTAATTGGGCATTGAGGAGTATTCTGCGATCTACACAGTGGGGGCAATAAAATAACTGCATTGTAGTACTCTTTGTTTCTCGTTACTTAAAGGGTCATAAAAAATGCAGTACCTTCTTAGCACGATTTGAAGAGGACAATTAAGAGAAATCAATAGGAGTTATACATCCCATCTTGTTTGCCTGTGCAATGTAAAACTCACACAGACAGAGAGCTGCAAATAATTAATAATGAGATTGACCGTATGTCCGGGGAGTTGGACTCCAGCGGGGAGAATCTTCAGGCTGTCAGCGGGAGAGACTCGTCGTGTCTTTCAGTCACCAGCCTTTCTGCTTAGACTAGAGATGACAATGACACAGGGATTGACATATGGTGACTGGTGAAAAGATACAGACCAGTAATTAATTTTAGAAAGAGGCATATTGTAAGAGGTGAATTTGTAACTTGTGTCAGGCTAAAATGAAATCTAAATTTACAATCATTACAGCTTATTTAGGGATGTTGATTTTCTTAATTAAGCGAGCATGGTAATTAATGTAACATTTTGTGACTGCAGCACTATATGTTACATAGGGGGTTATTCTAGTTCACTCTTTCTGACAAAATCCTTCTTAGATGGACAAAAACATGTGCACTGCAGGGGGGGCAGACGTAAAATGTGAAAAGAGAATTAGATTTGGGTGAGTTATTTTGTTTCTGTGCAGGAAAAATACTGGCTGCTTTATTTTTACACTGCAATATAGATCTCACTTTGAACCCCACCCAAATCTAATTCTCTCTGCACAAGTAACATCTGCCCCGCCTGCAGTGCACATGGTTTTGTCCATCTAAGAAGGATTTTGTCAGAAAGAGTGAACTAGAATAAGGCCCACAGAGACAAACAGTCTTGTTTGCTATGCAGCTGTTATATAAAGACACTTAAACATTTCAAACTTTGAGACATATATACCGCTTTCACACTGCCAAAACGTTTAAAAAAATCTGTATTTTTAAACGGTATTTAACCCCTTCATGACAGAGCCAGTTTGTGCCTTCATGACAGAGCCCTTTTTTTCAAATCTGACATGTCTCACTTAAGTGGGGATAACTTTTTTTTGCTTTTACTTATCCCAGTGATTTTGAGATTGTTTTCTCGTGACACATTGTACTTCAAGTTAGTGGTAAATTTTGGTCGATACAGTCTGTGTTTTTTTGTGAAAAATACCAAAATATCGTGAAAAAATGGAAAATTTAGCAATATGCAAAATGTCACATTTTCTGCTTGTGAGACAAATAATCATACCACTCAAAATAGTTAATAACTAACAAAGACCATATGTCTACTTTATGTTGCAATCATTATTTCAACCCCCTTTTCATTTTTTTGGACACTAGGAGGCTTCAAATATGACTAGCAAATTCTCAAATTTTCAAGAAAATTTCAAACTCTGATTTTTTTAGGGACCAGGTCAGTTTTGATGTGACTTTGAGGGACTTGTATGTGAGACACCCCCATAAATGATGCCATTTCAAAAACTGCACCCCTCACAGTATTCAAAACAGCATTTTGGAAGTTTGTTAACCCTTTAGGTGTTTCACAGGAATTAAAACAAAGTGTAGGTGAAATTTCAAAATTTCATTTTTTTTGCAGATTTGCAATTTTAATACATTTTTCTAAGGAACACAGTACATTTTACTAGAGAAATGTGACTAAAAATTGATTCCCCCAATTCTTTGGTTTTTATAAATATCCTATATGTGGCCCTAGTGTGTACGGTGACCAAACCACAGGCTTCATAATAGAAGGAGCACCTACTTGATTTTGAAACCTCCTTTTTATGAGATTATTTTTTAGGCACCATGTAGGTTTCTAGGCACCATAAGATGCTAAAAGTTAGGAACCCCCCCACAAGTGACCCCATTTTGCAAACGACACCCCTCAGGGAATTCATCTAGGGGTATAGTGTACATTTCAAACCCCCAGGGGTTTCACCAATTGTGGTACAACTGGGCAGTGAAAATGAAAAAAATTAATTTTTCATTTTCACAGCTCAGTTGTATCAAAATTGGTGAAACCTCGGGGGGTTTGAAATGTACTCTATACCCCTAGATGAATTCCCTGAGGGGTGTAGTTTGCAAAATGGGGTCACTTGTGGGGGGGTTCCACTGTATGGGTGTTTCGGGGGTCATTCAACCAGAATCTGTGCTGCAAAATCCAAAAATCACTCCTTCCCTTCTGAGTCCTGCCATGCACCCAACTGGTATTTTTTGGTCACATGTGAGGCATTGCCGTACCCGGGAGAAATTGGGGCACAGATTTTGGGGTGCTTTGTCTCCTTCATTCCTTGTGAAAATGAAAAATTTTGAGCCAGATCTGCATTTTTGTGTAAAAAAATTTAATTTTTTACACAAAAATGCAGTTCTGGCTCAAAATTTTTAATTTTCACAAGGAATGAAGGAGACAAAGCACCCCAAAATCTGTGCCCCAATTTCTCCCGAGTACGGCAATGCCTCACATGTGACCAAAAAATACCAGTTGGGTGCATGGCAGGACTCAGAAGGGAAGGAGTGATTTTTGGTGGTGGAATGAATGGTGGGTGCTATGTCGCATTAGCAAGACCCCCGAAGCACCAATACAGTGGAACCCCCCCACAAGTGACCCCATTTTGGTCACCAGCTTTGGGAGGGGGGCTGGCGCTGCGGCTGGCGGGGGGGTGGGAGGGGTGCTGGCGCTGCGGCAGCCGGGTGGGTGGGAGGGGGGCTGCCGGGTGGGAGGGGGGGGGGCTGGCGATCGTTGGTGATCGGTGCGGTATACACACACACACACACACACACACACATATATATATATATATATATATATATATATATGTGTGTGTATATATATATATATATATACAGATAGCGCAGGCCTTATGCTTGCTGGCGAATCGCCAGCAGCATGCTGCTGGCGATCCGCCAGCAACACGGCGCGCCATCTGACTGAGACGCGCGTGCGTCCCCCACGCACGCGCGTCTCAGTATCCGGGCGGCCGGGCGGCGAGGCGGACACAATACTGTCCGCCTCCCGCTCGAGGGGGGCTGGGGGGACCCGAGGAGGCTGTGGGGGGGTGCGGGCGCCCGGTGTGGGCACCGGGCGACCGAGGGCAGCACCGTCGGAAGGGGACGCGCGTGCACCTCGTGCGCGCGCGTCCCCTTCCGACACACAGATGGCGCGGGAGCAGGGAATGGCGATGGCGACGCCATCGCCATCCCCTGCAAAGATGAGCCCGGCCCCATCTGTATATATACATATATATACACACACATATATATATATATATATATATATATGTGTGTGTATATATATATATATATATATACATATACAATACTTCTTTTTTATTTTATTTTAACTTTTCTAGCAGCATGATGCTGCTGCTGCTGCTGCTGCTGCTGCGGGGGGGAGGGGGGAGGAGGGCAGCGCTGCGTGCGCACTGGGGGAGCCGGGGGAGCTGCTGCCGCTGCCGGGTGAGTGCCCGGCGGGTGGGAGGGGGGGCTGCACATCGGTGGTGATCGGTGCTGCACCGATCACCACCGTTTTCTGTGTTACCGAGCGGCTTAGCCGCCGGTAACACAGGAAACGCTGTGATTGACTGTTCAGATTTGAACAGCCAATCACAGCGATCGCCGACCGGGGGGGGCACCCCTGCCCCCCCTGGGCGACGAGGGGGGATGTCTGCTGTCAGGGACAGCAGACATCACCTAACTGTCACTGCGTCTCTAGACGCAGTGACAGTTAGAAGTCATGACGTATATATATACGTCATGTGTCGGGAAGTACTTCCCGACCATGACGTATATATACGTCAAATGTCGTGAAGGGGTTAAAACGGGTCTGAGCCTTCACATTGCAGTAGATTACCGTTTTAAATACTGTTTAAGTACCATTCACATCAGTCTACCTGTTTAATCCCCAGAACACGTTTCAAGGCAGAATGCAGGGGACAGCCTATCACAGGTCTGTAATCTGTTGTTTTTACTAAATACCGTTTCAGTGCCATTCTCACTTCATAAAAAACGGCTCTGAAACGTGTAGGACTCTGCTTTTTAAACGTTTTGAAATACCGGTTATCTTTAACCGGTAAATCAACTCTGGCGCTTTCCCACTGCAGCCTTAAATGTTTTGAAATGGGAAAAAAACGGCAATATACCATTTAAAAATTGCGGTGTGAAAGGGGTATTATTAACTTTGCTCAAAGGTGCAAATCTGCACTGAAACCATAGCAAGCCAATCAGCAATGATCTTTTAAATGTCTTGTGCATGCTATACAATATAAGCATTTATGTTATTGGTTGCTGTTGTTTAATGCACAGGTGCTGTTCTGAGCAGTACTTGTAAACAGCTTTATGTAGTCTGCTATTGTCATTGGTGGTAATCTTACAAGTCTATATACTAAAGAGAGAAAGACTATTTTTCTACCAAAACCCCAATTTAGGGATTTTTCCTATGGGTCATATTTGTATGCAAACCAGAAGGTTACAAACAAATATCATGTTTTGTCATCGATGTTTGAGCAGAAGAGGTCTTGCAGTGGTGCTCACAACCCCCTGTCAGCTACAGTGGTTCTGGGATAGTGGATCCACTATTGGTGGACAGTGACTAGGTCAATACCTAAGAATGATTGACATACACTAGGTCGACTATGGCAGACGGTCGACACAACAAAAGGTACTTGTGCATTAGCAAGGCGCCCATTACGCAGTTAGCGTAGCGGCGCAGTTAGAACCAGCTTAGTGTTCGCACGGCCAGCAAAGATATCGTAGTCAGTCAGAAGTAGCATAGTGTTCCCGCAGCCAGAGAGTCAGCGTTCCTGTCAGTGACTGCGTAATGACTGCAGAACCTGTCACAATGTTCAACTTGCAGCAGACAGAGGAGCTGTCAGTGTTTTTTTTTTCCAGCAGCACCATTTGCTGCCACTTACCCAAACTTGTATTAATGGACACCCAATGCCCCGCCAGGGGACGTGTTACACCTCATCCCGACTTGTTCATTCCCCACTATCCACGTCGGCGTGGAGTTGAATTTATAAAGTGTGGTGAGTGCAGCGAGCCACCGAGCCTGAAGTATGGTGAGCGTATCGAGCCCCGCTAGGGGACGCGGATTACTTCACATGTATTCCGCATCCCCGCGCGGGGCTCGCTGTGCTCGCCACTATTCGGGCTGGTGTGAATAGTGGGGGTTTGAAAAGGAGGCATTTGTCAGTATGTAACATGGAGCACTGGCAAATGCCTCATTTATTGCAAACATTGGCAGATTCAGGGGGGGGCACCAGGCACATCAACATGTAGCTGAGGAGTAGGGCTTTCCAACGAGCCCAGTCCCGTGTCTCTATCCCCCTGGGAACCGGAGATATTGCCTGGCAAAGCTGTAACGTTTTTCCCCATAGGATAATATGGGACCCGTTAATTCTGAGCCATACCCAGTTCCGACGGCTGCCAGTTCCCCCCTGGCCTCACAGAAACTTGTGGTTGATCTCATTCCAAATCGCTGGGCCTTCAATATGATACCAGGCTGGTACATATCGGTCAATCGGTTCCAGAGATATTGTGTGTAAACCGATTTTTTTTCTTTTTTGAAATGTAATTTCATGGCTGTTCATATTCTCTGGAACCAAATGTTCCAGTTTCATAACACCAAAATCATTCAAAGCCCACTCAAAAGTTCTTCAATATGATACTTTTCTCATGTAAATGGGTCAGTTGGTTCCGAAGATATAGCCGGTTAAATGAGATAACTGGTTAAAGGGGAGGAGGGGTGGTTTTCTCTCCCCCTCACACCAGAAAATGCAGGGACTAGGCTTGTGTAAAAGGGGCCAACCTGGGAATGCATTTTCTGGTGTGATAGGGGTATTATTTCAAATAGCCGGTACCTGCAGTGCTCTGAATACAGCCAGGCTCTGCCACTGTCAGTGGCTATCACTTCTGCCTGGCGGCTGTCCCCCATTTACCGCGAGCATGTATTCCCCTTGGCAATGAGCATGTAATCCTACATGGCAACGAGCATGGAACCTATGGCAATGAGCATAGAACCCTTGGCAATGAGCATGTAGATAAGCAGCACTTATGTAGCATAAGTTTTAATAGGCATTATGGTGTTTGGCATAATACATAATGGACATAATGGCATGTAACTTACGTGTAATTGACATTATGGTTAAAATGTTTAATGCGGGCTTTTGGCAGACAATGTCCCTGTTTAAGAAGAATATTGTGAATTTTGGCTTAATCTGTGTGGCATTATGTGAATTCTGGCTCAATCCCTGTGGCATTATGTGAATTTTGGCTCAATCCATGTGGCACTATGTGAATTTTGGCTCAATCCGTGTGGCATTATGTGAATTTTGGCTCAATCCGTATGGCATTATGTGAATTTTGGCTCAATCCGTGTTGTATTATGTGAATTTTGGCTCAATGCATGTGGCATTATGTGAATTTTGGTTAAATCCATGTGGCATTATGTGAATTTTGGCTCAATCCATGTGGCATTATGTGAATTTTGGCTCAATCCGTGTTGTATTATGTGAATTTTGGCTCAATCCATGTGGCATTATGTGAATTTTGGTTCAATCCATGTGGCATTAGGTGAATTTTGGCTCAATCCATGTGGCATTATGTGAATTTTGGCTCAATCCATGTGGCATTATGTGAATTTTGGCTCATTCCATTTGGCATCATGTGTAAGGGGCAAGTATAATGGGGTCTAGTATTTTGTTGCATAATGTGTAGAAGTTGTATATGGTGTTGTACACTACACTCAAGAAACACGCCCCCTGTTGAGTGGCCACACCCCCTTTTCCAGAGCGCGCCGAAGGCGCTCGCACAACTACATCCTTCACTTTTGTGGCCATGGTGGGCCTGCATACTTTAAATGCCAGGGCCTATTTTTAATCCCATTCCCACCCTCTCTCTGCTGCTCTCTTAGCATGTACACTGGATGCCGGGGACTGAGCTATGGACGTGCTATTACACAAGAAGTACCCAACAAAGTTTCCATATGTACATGGTAGACACTGAAAAAGGTTGACTTTTCATGACTTTTCAACCAAAAACATGAAAAACCTGTTAAGCTTTTGAGTGTCGACTGTGTACATGTGAACCTTAAGCTTGTGTTAACCTTCTGTAATTGTTGACCTATGGTATGTCGACCATTCTTAGGTGTCAACCTAGTTACTGTCGACCAAAAGTTGAGTGAGTGCTGATCTAGATGTTGTCGGCCCAGGGACCGGATACCGTCGCAGTATGGTGGGAGTGATGGGTCCAGGATCTGCATCGAAAGACTCCGACTTCCTGGACCCAGGTGACTGGACCCTTCAGCTTATGCAGGCTGGCAGGTGCCTGTAACCATTGCTGATCACAACCAATGGTCACAACAGCGATTCAAGACTCTGTCCTCAGATGTAGCACCTGGATCCTTGCAAATGCTATCTTATACAGTCGACTCATTTAGGGGGGAATGTAATGCTACCCAAGTCCAGCAGCAGTGTTGGATGCCAGCAGAACTCAGACATTTTTTTAAAGGGGCACTCACTTACAAGGCTTGGTTTTGACTTGTAATTGATTGCCCCTTTAAAAAAGGTTTAGGTTTGTCCAACATCCTGCACCGCCGCCGAACTCGGGTGGCATTACATTCCACCCCTAGAGTCCCATTGATGAATTTTACAAATTGACACCAAAAAAACATGAAAAATCCAACTTTTGCTTGTGTCGACCTCTTGTATAGTATGTCAACTATATGCATGTTGGCCTTTTGGTGTCGAACTTTATAGCATAACTCTTCCTTTGCTGTTAGGTTAGACTTCATAGACGTAGAGTTGAGGGTAGCTTGCAGACATGGAGAGATTGCAGTTAAGCCTCTGGGAGGTTTATGCATACTTACTTACTACTAGCTGGAACCAGCTGAGGAAGCCGCCGATCAGAAGGAGGCGGAGAAACACGTTTTGGAGCCCGTTCTAGTCCTACTGTTCCAGTCACCAGTATATTGGATTACAAATACCCCACTGTGGACTCGGAATTCTTTTGGGGTGGAAACCAGAACTTGGAGCCTGTTCCCCATCTCAGGGAGTGAACAACATACTGCATAACAGCAACACTACAGAGCTCAGATAAAGGACTTGGTCAGCCATATTCCATCACAGCGAAATCTATAGATCCATACGGGACTGGTAATTATTGCTCATTTAAAGCCTGATATTGTCTCAGAATAACAATAGTGCAGCCATAAAAGCCTCATAGCCAGCCCATGCCTTTTATGTTATATGTTGTATGTCTTGTATGTCCATTTTGAGTGTCAATTGATATGTAAATGTGCATTTTTTATTGTGTGATATATGACCTTTTTATTAAAAGAAAGATGTATCGTTATCTTCCTTAACATTACCTCATTGGTACTTATTATTGAATGGAGCAGCGCCACCTGGTGGTGATATTTTTTATCCCCACATACACTTCTTGCTTTCCGGAGAGGGCAGCCAGGTCAGGGGGCGGGGCCGTCGGGGGTAAAAAGAGGTGGGGAGAGGGGGGAGCCACATGTGTGGCTACTTGCTAGGAGGTGTGGTAAGTTAGATAGTGCAGTTTTAGCCACACACCCCTCCCCCCCCCCCCCCCCAATGTGCAATTCTGTTTTTAAGGCATTGCACTGCGATTAGCGGGGCTAAAATGGTGCAATTCGCATAACTTGACTCGCGGAGGCCGCACTGAGGGGGAGGTCATGGGAGCCAAGCGACTTTGTGGGAGGATTGCCCCTCTTTTCGGGTGTGTGGGGGGGACACACACCCAATTTTCAGGACCCTTCCGGGAGGGTAGGCAACCCTGGGTTTATGACTATGAGCTGCTAATGAATATGGTTCTGGTCACTAAATAACCACAGCTGTCTTTATTGCACTGTTTAGGGCACAGAAGGTTTATGAAAATAAGAGCATCAAAGTGTGTTAATAGGATAAATCGATCTTTTTTATATCATTTTATATATTATAAATTAGATTGCACATAGTTATATTTGTGCAGGGTACACAAGCATATTTTTTTGTCTAAATAAATATATTTTTCAATCATACATTCCATTTTATTTAATTGTCATGCTGGGGAACATAATGTTATTCTCTTGTCAGCGGTTATATTATACTAAACTCAGCAGATTCAATTCATTTATTCTAAAGCAATTTGACACAGCCCTGCCCGGCAGAGCAAGAGTTAACACTACCTGGGTGGTAACACATTCATTTTATTACCTGCTTCTTTATATGATTCAAGCATGTGCTTCTTGGACAAGTAAATAACGAAGGTTTATGAGGTCATCAGCAGGGACTTTAATAGACTGAACTACAGTTGGAACTTAAGCCCAGCTTCACTTGGATTTAATGTCAAACAGAGTCCCCTTTCCATCATTCAGAATTGGTGAAGCATTTACAGACATTTGGATTTAGAAAACATTCATTCATCAGTGCAGAGACAAGCAGTGACATTTAATTCTTGTATACAGTATGCTGTATAGGAAGACATGGTAGTGTATACTTGCACAATGCAGTAATCCATATATATATATATATATATATATATATATATATATATATTAAAGTTTTTGTTTTTTTATTTGGGGAGGTGCTTACCACCGTTTTATATGGATGTTTTTTTTTTTTTTTTAATTCACATGTTTTGTTAGTGTGTATATATACACCTTAATACTAAAATGTCATAAAACACCTATTTAATAAAATAGACGATATGTGACACAATTCATTTAGAATACAGTTTTACAGTTTCGTCAGCACATACACTATACCATAAATGTACCAATTATTAAATCCCTAACAAAAGGATACCCTTTCTTAGGGGAGAATTTGCTTCAGTGGATTCAGTGGATTAATCCAACATGGAGGTGCTCGATCTGATACTCTACGCGTTTCGTCGTGGCTTCTTTTGTTTGGCTGCTCCAGATAGGAGGAGCTCCAGACTCTTGTTTGACTTCAAGCTTGATATTGTCGGCATAAAAAAGGTCGACATGAGTTAAAAAAAAAAATTTCAAACAAAGGTGGTTTTTTATCATTTACTATCTGAGTGGAGAGTATAATGCATGGCGATCGAAGGGACCCAGTACACTTATACGGTGTCTATTTTAACTTGAGTCGACCTAGACAAAAAAAAACATGAAAAACTCATGTCAACCTTTTCCATGTCGACATAATGCTTGTCTCGCCCTAATGACCATGTTACCCCAATGCATGTCGACCTATTCCATGTTTCGACCTAGTGACTGTCAACCTAAGTTCTGTCAACCCTATTACCCATATCAGGGGCGTAACTAGAAATGTGTGGGCCCCATAGCTAAATCTTGAATGGGGCCCCCTCCATATATATAATTCCATCGGCGGCATGTATCATGGAGCACAGGTAGGGAAAGGTGCTCCGAAAGGAGCCCATCCCTGCGAAATGTCAGGTGGGGAGGAGGGGCCTGCGTATGCGCAGTCAGCGCAGACCCCTGGCTACCCGCTAACCACACCACACAGCCATTCCAGCTGGCAGTGCGGTGTGTAGCCCATAGGCTACAATTAGCTACAGCCATTCTGAGATGGCGGTAGCCCAGGGACCCAATATCCAAAATAAGATATTGGAAAATATGGCAGCATGGGGATACAGCTGCAAACGGGACAGGAGGGATTGCAGCAGGGATGGGAGACATGCCTGTTGTACTTAATATTTGCCGCTAACAGTATTTGGGCAATTAGTCACAAATATTAAATGTTAAATGAGCCCTATAGAAAGAGAAGGTGTGGGTGGATGAGAAATAGGGAAGTGGGGAGAGGGGTAAGTGGAAGGGGGGGAAGGAGGAGCAGAGTGTGGAGGTGGGAGATGCCACCCCATACATGTTATGGGCAGTAGCCCCCGCAGTAGAGCGCACACACTATAGCTATACAACTCAGAACCAAGCAGAGTACACTTATTACCAGGGAGAAGAGATTAGAGTGACAATCCTCCAGGCTCACCTCCTTAGCTGCCCAATTTGTCGCAGCATGTCTGTGACCTGAAGAAGCATCCAATGTGGAAGGGGCAGCCCAGGCCTATGCGTTGTGCAGGTACGAATAACTCACTCTGCCGGAGCGATGAGTGATCTGCCTCTGATCACTGGTTGCGGGGTCTACTGTTAATGGGCGCCGGCTACCGGGTCTCTTGTTCTGCGCCAGGTCTCCTGTTGTGCGCCCGCTGGCTACCGCCAGTTCCAGCGGGGGGAGCAAGGGGCTGTGGCGGCGGCACTGCTGGCAGGGGGAGGGGAGCGTGGGACTGCCGCAGCACTGCTAGCGAGAGAATGGGACTATGGTGGCGCCGTTGCCAGGGAGAGCGCTGGACTGCTTTTAAAAAATACCACATGAAAAAAAAACTTTAAAGGGTGCAGTGGATGGCCAGCTGGGCCTCGGGCCCCCCAAGCGGCCGGGCCCCATAGCAGTTGCATCCCCTGCACCCTCCATACTGTATGTATCCCTATGCATATTTTACGTTTTTTATTGCAATTTCAGCTTTGATTTTCTTCTTATCTTAATAAATGTCTTTTTAACATATTATTTGCACACCTGTACTTCATTAGCGCAATCCTTCCTCTGTGTTTATTGGTGTTTACTAATGCTGTGTACACACGGTACAATCCAGCATGAGATTTCGACGATATAGTCAAAATCTCATGCAGATCGCTTAGGTTTTATTACCTTGCGATCCCGATGCGCGCTCCCGTGACAGCTCAAATCGAAACCCAGATAGATAGGGCAGTAATGACTATATAGTGCAAATTGAATGTAGATAGCAAGAATTGTATGTAGATAGTACCGAGTTAGCAAAGATTGTATAGCAGTCGAATCTTAAGTCGAATAGCAAGGGAATCTCACCGTGTGTACACACCATAAGTGTCTATTATCATTGGCCCTATTCTCAACTCATTCATCTTCCAGTATAATCTTTAAACTGATGGCACTCAAAACTACCTCTTCTTCCCTAACTTTTCTCTCTCTGTGTTCTGTCGTCTCATACTGCCTTTATGCCATCTTATCCTGGCTATCTTAGTTCTTTCTTAAACTTTACATGAAACAGAACATATTGTGCCCCCCTCCCCCCCCCCCTTCCAGAATTGCTCCACCTCTACTGTCTCTGTGATAACATGATCTTCTCTTTTGACCCCTGCTACTCCAGTGTCATCATTCATTCCCCTTTCTTCCTTGTGTGTAGGCAACCTAAGATTCACCATTTATTCACTCTAAATGACACCCTTTAGTGCACATGGTTTTGTCCATTTGAGAAGGCATTTGCCTTTGCAAGTGATCCAAAATACAGGCCAATATCTGCAACCTCGCTGGCTACCCCTCCCATTCAGAATCCAGTTCAAACCCTTCACCATTCCATATAAATTGCTATTGATGCTTTCCCCACCTACTTCTACAACCTCCTCTCTTTCTACATTTCCTTCTTCTCTCTCTGCTACTACTCAGACTGTGGCCACACCTCTACTCTGATCACTGTGCCCCTTCTCTGGAATATAGGCTTTTGCAAGTCTAACTTTCGTTTAGTACCAACAGCTTTAAATGACATGAAGATAAGCAGGACATACAACTGCCTATCTTCTCCAAGATATGATAATACAAGTATTTAGAGGGTGGAGGATGAGGACTAAAGGGGTGTACATACGGTGAGATTTTGGCAGGAGATTTTGACTAGATAGTCAAAATCTCCTAGAAGGTTAGCCAAAATCTCCCATTGTTTCTCCTGCTTAGTCAGTATTGTTTAGCATAGATTGCTTAGCATCGATTGACTGCGCAGGTAAGGCAATTTTGACTAGATCGTAGACTATCAATCTAAAATCTCTCAGTTAAAATCTGCAGTGCATCTAGCCAAAATTTCTTAGCCAAAATTGCTTAGGCAAAATTGGCTATTAGCCAAATCTCACCATGTGTACGGGGCTTCATTTTATGAAGATCACTTGTACAGGTTCATGAGAGCCTCATTGTATATCTAACCATCAGGTCCTCCTGGATTTTCTGGCAAAAGCTTACCTGTCTGTATTGGCCACTATCATGCAGATCAGGGGCGAAATTTAATAGGGTGCGATTTTTTAGACATGTGCGATTTTTGGTCAAAAACGGCCGAAATCGCACATTTTCCGAAAATCGCACATTTAATAGGTTGAAAATCGCGGTAAAAATCGCACTTGTAGTCCACCTGTAAAAAGAATGTTTATAAAAAACACACACACAGAGAAGTAAAAGTTTATTACACACACACCTCACTTTTACACCAGCGTTACTTACCATTCCTGGATCCAGCGCTGGTCTGGCTGCTTCACAGCCGGCTCCCCCCGCACAGACAGGCAGCGGGGAGAACCGGCTTTCTCCGTTGCCTCTAACAGCTTCTGTAGCGCTGTTCCAGCGCTACAGAGGCTGAGAGCGCGATTGGCCGATACGTCTCCATGGAGACGCATAGCTCAGCCAATCGCGCTCTCAGCCTCTGTAGCACTGGGACAGCGCTACAGAAGCTGTTAGAGGCAACGGAGAAAGACGGTTCTCCCCGCTGCCTGTCAGTGCGGGGGGAACCGGCTGTGAAGCAGCCAGACCAGCGCTGGATCCAGGAATGGTAAGTAACGCTGGTGTAAAAGTGAGGTGTGTGTGTGTAATAAACTTTTACTTCTCTGTGTGTGTTTTTTTATAAACATTCTTTTTACAGGTGGACTACAAGTCCCAGCGGGCCCATTAATGCCCCGCATGCTGGGACTTGTGGTTCTCCAAGTCCCAGCATGCGGGGGAGGTATGCTGGCACTTGTACTTCTCCGGTATAAAGCAATGTAACGTATGATCGATTTAACCCTATCAGGCCGACGTCCACTGGCCATGGACGCCGGTGACAGCCCCGGGCTTCAGCCCTGGACGGGTGAAGCCTGGGGGGGACCCCTTTATTGGGGGGGTCCCCACTCCTCCAGGTACCCCGTCCAAGGCTGACCAGCCACGGTGCTCATGTTTTGGCCGGGGGACCTTGTATAAAAAGTGTCCCCCCGGCTGTGGCATGACACCGCGGGCTGTTGGAGCCCGGTGCTGGTTTCAAAATACGGGGGACCCCCAGATTTTTTGTCCCCCGTATTTTTGGAACCAGGACCGGTCCAAGAGTCCGGGGCTGCTTTCAGAAATACGGGGGACCCCTATGCTTTTTGTCCCCCGTATTTTTGGAACCAGGTTCGGCTCAATTCGCCCGGGGCTGGTTATGCTTAGGAGGGGGGGCCCCACGCCGTTTTTTTTTAAACTTTTTTTTTTAGCACAAAATCGCATTTATGAAAATGCGCACAAATCGCATTTTTTGCCGCAAATTCGCATCTCATTACATATGCGAATTTGTGGCAAAAAATGTGATTTTTAAAGGTGCGATTTGGTGTGATTTTTTTATAGTCTAAAAAAATCGCACCCTATTACATTTCGCCCCAGGTCTTTAAACCCCATTAAGTCATTATGGCCAGTACATTTCCTACCTCATCTCCTGGAACTTATGAAAAACAGACAAGTATGTGTAACACTGACTTTACATCGTCAAAATGATTTACTAAACAGTGGGAATTAAGTGATTGTAATTGGGTTGTTGCTATTATAGGCATCAAAGTAAACGTAAATGTCACCAAATTCCCAGATTCCCAAATATCAGACAGAGAACAGGTCAGAACAGAAAGTGGTCATTCAGATAAGGAAGAGACACGTTATCCAATATGACTAATAGGATTTACCCATCCTATAAATCTGGGCGATGATTTGGGGAGATCAGGTGTACGTCATTTACCTTCTGGCACAATGTCTCATTAAAATTTAGAACTGTTTTTTCCGCATTTTACGTCATTTTAATGTTATTGAGCAGCGACGTTGTACAGAAGGCACATAGCTTTATGAATTATTGTGCTACAGTATGTTTCTTTTTGCAATGCCAAAAATGTTCACCAGCAGAGATCTTACTAATGACCATGAATCTCGAGATGCCGCTCTGCTTTTAAGAAGAAAACAAGGAATGCAATAAGTTGAAGAGGCTACAAATGAGTCATTGCTAATCAGTGCTGAGGGTCTGATAGTGTAGTCCACCGGTCAGTGACTCACAATTCATATCTGGGGGAAGCAGGCGGGACACTACCTCATACATACTTCCAGCTTTTTAAACTTCAAAGGTCACTGGTAGAGTCCACCTGAGCATCACAATGTGTCATTCAGCTTCATTAAAACACAATCCTCTTTCGAAGGGAATTGTGCAAAAAAAAAAAGGCGATGACTGGTATGATGCATTTATTTTTGAGGGCTTCATTTAAAACTCGCTGTCATTCGAATGGCGGTTACCTGTACCTGTCATGCAACGGGTAGCATATTGCATCACAAAGACTGATAATATGGCTTACAAACTGCGCATGGCAGAGGAATAACAAGTTCCACATTAAAAGCTGTAATGTTGGGAGGTACAAGACGAGACAAAGCAGGGATTTTGTTTTTAGCTCAACGGTAAATAGGCGAAGATCAAAGGCTACACTGCAGCTTGTGCACATGACTGAGCATCACGTAATTAGCTAACAAATATGACTTCGTTACTGTAGCCTAGGTATACCAGTGAGAATGGATCTTGTGTTTCCTACATTAACTGCTTTAATTGGATGTGCACTGTCAGCAGATGCCTGGCTTGGATAAGGAATCTTATTTTACATTTGCAGTACTGTACATAACAATGGCCCTTATTCTGATCTGTGCGGAAATTCCCGCATTCTTACGGAGCGGTCCGCACGCCACGGTGTTTTGCCGCGTGCGGCCATCGTCCGTAGAAACGCCCACGTGTCCTCCGCATTCGGACGGACTCACTCTTTAAGAACAGGGCGTGTTTACGGACGACATACAAACCATGCGTGTGCGGGAGAAACACTCCGATTCGGCACGGTATTACAGAGTATTACAGAGTATGCTCGGGAATACCGCATCCGACCGGGAGCCAAGCGGTGCTACCGCACGTAAGCGGAGTATTTACGCCAAACAACCCACTATGAAGTATCTTCTGCAAGACATCACATGACCCACTTATTCAATTACCTATCCTCATAAAAAACTGCTTATTTGGAAATGGAATCAATTAGATTCCAATATATCCTTACAAGCATGCCTAACACATGCATTGCACACATTAACCCTTACAGCAATGTAAGTGCAATGCTTTGTATTACACCCTGTGTAAAAGATTAATATTCTGTCATGTCAATTGTTAGCAGTTTTTAAGTGTGGGACAAGTACAGCATATGTGGGGGATTACTAAGGTTTCCTTGAAGCAGCAATGGTTTCAATTAAAGCACTGACAAGCGTCCTATTAGTGAGTAATGAGTAAAGGAGTAGATTGTATTGGGTTCAGGTGTTAATGGTTGTAGTCATTAGGCGTACGTTCGCCTACCGCATGAACGAGTGGTGTCCGCAAAGCAATAGTACACTTGTGGACACCGCACATTTCAGCCCTTTTTGCTCGCGTGCATTCGGAGTGGTTTCCGAATGTACGCCCCCCAACATAAGTGTACTCCCCCGTGTCCGCCCATGTTTCCGCCCCGTTTTGCCCACTTTGAAACTACGCCCATGTGTCATTCCGCATGACGCCCATAATACGCCCCTATTTCCCGACTGATTGCGGGGACCAGTTTTGGACGGGCTTTGTCCGAACTGGTACCGAGTCAAGGCGTGGCACATGCGCGTAGCGTTCTCCACGCATGCGCAGACGCCGTAAAGACGCTATCCGTAAGAACGCGGTAAAGTCCGCATCAATCAGAATAAGGGCCAATGTAACATACCGTCATTAGAACACAAAGCAACCATGATGTAGATAAGTCATGTGAAGCCATCATTCCACTGTATATATTTACTGCATTCCATCATGAAATTATTTCTTGTGCCCACTGTCGTAGACACTTGTTGGGTCACTTTTGCCCACCCATGTTAATTACATGGACTGAGGGTTTGAATTCACAATTTCCCCATATTATTTAATTCAGGAAATAACTATTTGATTTACAGCCCTGCAGAATAAGTACTATGTCAACAACACAAATAATAATATAAATAATAATAATAATAATAATAAAGGATACGCTAAAAATATGTCTGAAATGATTTCCATCGTTAATGAGACATGACCGTCTGTCTCTAGAATCAAATCAGTTTAGTTTTGGTTGAGCCTTTCCAAATTATTAGATGGGCCAAGTGGGTACACCCTATTTCCACAACAACGCAGATGGCATTAGCTTTGTGTCATAAACAAATGAGCAAAACAAGAAAAAAGTGACGTACAGTATAAGGGGTAATTATGGCAAAGGATAGCTCTTGCGTTAAGAGCTGTCCTTTGTGGTGAGAGACAATGGGTCCCATCGGGATCCGGAAGCTCCCCCCTTACCCCAGTGCTGCTGCTGCGCTGGGCTCTTCTCCTCCCTGCACCCGGAAGAGGATCATAGTGCAGGGAGGAGGAGGTCACAGGTCCGGGCAGCACAGCACTGTGCTGCCCGGATACAGGTGAGGGTGGGTCGATGCGGGGTGGCGGGGGTCGGAGCGGTGATGGGTAGCGGTAGAAGCCCATAGACTTCTATGGGGCATCGCCAGATTTTTCTGGCGATGCCCCCCGTCGCGATAACCCGGCGGGGGACGCTTAAAGCATCCCAAAATGCGGTAAAAACCCGATAACTGGGTTTTTACCGCATTTTTAGCTTAGAAAATCTCCTCCTAATTGCAAGCCTGCAATTTGCTTAGTACTGCTTGCAAAAAGTAGGTGGATCGGTGATTCGCTGCAAATCCATACGCAAGCCGCTCACCATCTAGTGATTTTCCCAGTGTGTGCAGTGTAATTACTTGGCGGATGCGATTGAAACAGTAGGATCGGGCCAAAAGCTGACATCACAAGCCTTCTACTAAAACACATGGGCACGCCTGCGTTTTCCCTGACAGTCCCAGAAAATGTCCGGCTACCACCCCAAGATGCCGGCTTCTTGTCAACTTGCATTTATCAAAAAAGTAGCAGGATTTTATCTTTATTATTTTATCCACGTCGGCGTGGAGTTGAGAATAGATTAGTGTGGCGAGCGCAGCGAGCCACCGAGCCCGAAGCGTGGCGAGCGCAGCGAGCCCCGTGAGGGGACGCGGATACCTGTGAAGCCCGCGAAGGGACGCATTTACCTGTGAAGGTATCCGCGTCCGCTCGCCACGCTTCGGGCTCGGTGGCTCGCTGCGCTTGCCACACTAATCTATTCTCAACTCCACGCCGACGTGGATAGTGGGGGTATGAAAAGGTCGGAGGACGCGTACCGCCGCCCCTCGCGGGCTCGCTGCGCTTGCCACGCTTCGGATTGACGTTGATCGTGGGGTGGCGTTAACAATTTTTGGGGGCCATTTCACTGGTCAGGGTTTTTTTTTGGAGTCTCTGGCCCATTTAACATTGTTCCCTATGTTGATTTGGTTAAATTGAGGCATTTTACAATGTTCCCTATGGGAAATCGCGGGCATCGCGTCGGTCGCATCGCATGCGATTTTTTAGCCCGCATGTGATGCGACCGACGCGATTTTTTTACCTGCGATGCCCCAGATCAAGATTGTTGTGGCCGTGCTAGGAAACAAGTACCGTTTGTTTATTTATAAGGCGACACCAAGTGTCCGCAGCGCCGTACATAGCAAACAAAAAAACAAATTACAAGGTAACGTACAGGGTGTGTTGATAAAATACAGCATAAATAGGGGTATAGCTGGTATGACTAAAATCAGCATCAGTTCTGAAGTAGGTGTCGAAATTGTCGAGGAGACTGACGATGAAGTAGAGGAAGGGAAGAACAGGGCAGGAGCGCTGGTGAGGTGAAGAGGTAGGGTGAGTACGTGAGGAAGGAGGGCCCTACTCATAAGAGTTAACAGACTTAAAGGAGGTGGGTGGACGGACAAAAACGATAGGATAAGTAGGAACGGATGGGAACAGATGGAGGGGTAGGGTAGGTAGGATAGGAGGAGCGAAAGAGGTTAGGCGGAGGAGGGATAGGCTAGTCGGAAGAAGTGGGTTTTGAAGGAGCGCTTGAAGGAGGTAAGGGAATCAGAAAGTCTGATGGGTGGCGGGAGGTTGTTCCAGCGCAGGGGGTTGCGCGAGAGAAGTCTTGGACACGGGAGTGCAAGAAGGGGTGCCATTATTGGCATTTACATGCTGTGGCAATGGTAATTTTCACCCTTCACCCAGAATTGAATTCCATTCTTGGTTCCGTGTCCTGCACAGTGTGAATACGTACAATACATTGCGCAACTGGGCTAATGATAAACTCTAGATCAGATGCAAGATTAATAGAATGTACACAAGGAAACGTTCATATATTTCACCCCTAAATGTTCTTTTCCTGTCAATCAAACTGCCCTCGCAATGTGACTGCTCTGCAACCTGCGTACGCACATGTGCAATGCGAATGCTGCGCACGCACAGTCGTTCAATAATCGGACATACTGCCAATTCTCTGAAAACCGGATCTATGCTGAATTAGGCCGCTTGAAACAATGTCTAATATTTAAAAATATTGTGATGAAAAAATAAAAGCGTAAAAATAACAATTTGTTAATGTTATCTCAATGATTTAAATCGCTGTATTTTCCATTCTTGTAGCAATATGATTAGGTGGCAATGTTTTTTTGTCTCCTCCCAATGTCCATCGACCTGAGCAGTGTAAAACACTTTACTAGCGTTAGCTGGTAAATTACTCCTGATATAAAGAGCGGTTCAGTTTTTAAAGGCCTTGGCAAAGCTTTAAGCCTGATCCCTATAATACCAACAGTGACACCACAGAGGTCAAGTAAATAAATATGTATGCCTCACCAATTCAACATAATAAAATTCCAATGTGTGCAAGCCTGCTTGTCGAACATATGTTTGAGACACAGCTAAGCCCATCTGGCTCAGTGTCAAGCATTTACACCAACTGCCGCCTTACTGTACCTGACAGCAGAAAAGCTTTATTCCCCTGGTGTTTGGGCACAAATGGAGAAATATTATTGAAATGATTATCTGCATCAAGACTCAGATTTGGTTTGACATTTAGCTGGCTCTGTCTAATCCAGAGGGTTTGCCTGAATGAATGACGAGAGGACTTCCTTAAGAATATGCTTGCGAAGAGACGTATGATTAATGAAACCGAAAGGGGTGGGTGGGCCACTCCACCTCCACCCCAGACCTCTGTGTCAGTAATGTTAGGAAATGATTCTCCTGCCCGGGAGATATTCACCATCTAGAGGGGGGTGGACGAACTGGCATATTGTTTGGTAACCTGATACACAGAGCCTCGGAATTACAGTGCTTTACTAACATTCCAATGTATTAGCAACTTGGGAAGGGTAAGTTCCTGTTCAACATCACATTTACAAACTGAATGCATTAAATGGCCAAGACATAAGCTGTGAACTGATGAAGTATCTCCCAACATCCTTATTGCAAATAATAGTCAGCCTGCTTAATATTCAGAGATCTGAGGAAAAAAGGCTTTATTATATAATAATAATAATAATAATAATAATAATAATAATAGCAATAGAGAATGATGTTGTGCAACTCTCAGCTAATCCATCGCTTGTATTCTTATTGGCTTTCTGCAATCAACTTAGCCCCCTTATTAAAGCTTTCATAAAAAAATGGTTAGTTAAAACCCGGCACTCCTCTGTCCCCAACAACTGCTCCGGTGCCTCCAGGCTAATAGATCCAAAATAATGAGTGGCTCTCCAGAGTCTGTTTGCAAAAAAGATGTATTTGTGCAAAAATCACAAAAGCATGTCTCTAAGGAGGTTATTCTGGTTGGTGCATAATTTTCAGAATTCTTTCTGAGCGGTCCGCACGCTACGCTGTGCGGACATGGTACGAAGAAACGCCAACCGGTCCTCCGCATTCGGACGGACTCACACTTTAAAAAAAATGCGTGTTTACGGACGACATCCAAACCTTGCGTGTGTGGTGGACACACACATATTCTGCACGGTCTTACCGCGTCAGAACAGACGGGAACATGTCCGTACGCACCGATGCGGTGTATTTCCGCAAAACATACCACTATCTTTTGATCCCCAAATGTGTGCTGTTATTGGTAAATGTAAAAGTGACATGTATATTTATATTAGTGAAAGCAAGTTCTGTCCATTGCTTGCAGTTTAAATGTGTGTAACAAATGCAGCCGCGCTTTCAGCATAGATTTATGTGTTTAGTAATGGTCCATTTAAGCTGCAAGGTTTCCAATTGAAGCAATGAAAAGAGTGTAATTAATGAGTAATAAGTAGAGGAGTGGATTGTATTGTGTTCAGGTGACATTGGTTCAGGTGCGGGAGTACTAATTGGGCGATCCGAATGCCTATCGCAGTGGTGTCCGCAAAGAAATACTTGTTTATGGACACTGCATATTTCTTGCCTTGTGGTTCGTTTGCAGTCGGTGTTCAGTCCGAATGCACGCCTACCAGAATGAGTGCACTCCCTCGTGTACGCCCATGTTTACGCCCAGTTTAGCCCACTTTGAAACTACGCCACTGTGTACTTCCGAATGACGCCCATAATACGCCCATATCTCCCGAGTGAATGCGGTGCACATTTCTGTACGGTATTAGTGAGAATAGTACGGAGACCGTGCATGGCACATGCGCATAGCGTTGCCTACGCATGCGCAGACGGCTAAAAAACGCCATCCGAAAGAATTTGGACATTTACACATCGACCAGAATAAGGCCCTAAGTGTTCTTAGAGACATGCATAAATACATCATTTTTGTAAACAGACTCTGTAGTGCCACTCATTATTTTGGATATATATATATATATATATATATATATATATATATATATATATATATATATATATATATAGAAACTCGCAGGGATGAGCGTCACTCCAAGGCTTGTGCAAAATATTTTATTTTATATATATATATATATATATATATATATATATAGAGAGAGAGAGAGAGAGGGGTAGAGATAGATATATGGGACAGCTGCTGTTTCGGTGCGGCGTGCACCTTTCTCAAAAGGCATTCCCCTTTTAAAAAAGGTGCACTGAAACGGCAGCCATCAAGGGATGAGGCCATGAAGCCCATACAGTAACTATGCTGTCAATGTCTGTGTTTTTGCCATGCCATTATATGATTCATTGTGCCATGTGAACTGGTCTGTTATGACCATGAATACAATTTCTTCTTGAGCATTTGAATTTGAGTCCTGTGCTGGTTTTATCCAGTGGAGGAAGAATCTTTCTTGGATGTATTTGGAATATGATATATATATATATATATATATATTTATATATATATATATATATATATATATATATATATATATATATATAAGCCAAGGGGGGGTTTGGCCGGCACTCCGCTACATACACTTAGGCTGGGTGCCTTCCCTGGAAAGAGTAGATCAGTCCAATATACAGCAGCAGACAGGTGGGTGGCACTCCCAGAAATAACGACACTAAGTCCAACGGATAAACCAACGTTTCAAATGTATTGTGACATTTTTCATCAGGGTGTACAGTGTAGACAATAAGAGCGGTATTTATACTTTACCACATCAGTGAGAAGGCATCCCGGCACCTGGTCCTTCCGGCGGGCGTCAGGGGGCTGGAGCGCACTTCCGTGTCTGGCTTGACAGCGTCATGCGTCAGCGCGTCAGGCCAACGGAGGAGAGTCAGAGAACCAGCGTGATCCAGCTTGCTGAGGTCACGTGGTATCCAAAGCTTCCCTGTTGCCTAGCAGCGCATCGGCTTTGGTGTTTACCCGTCAGCGGTGGCTTCCAACTTGCTGGCGCTCTCACAGGGGGACCTCTGGTGATAGAGAAACATAATTAACAACTAAGATCACATCTAAGGACAATGTAAATGCCTGTAAAAAAACAGGCTAATTGAAAAAAATATTGTTAAAGTGAAAATAAAACATGAAAAGGTACAATTCGCTGCATCTAATAGATAAGTATGCGCACTGATTGTCGGCAACAAGATGCTGGCTGTTACATATATTGCAATAATGTATGACAGTCAAGTCCAACTTCGCCCTGGTTCAAGTTGCCATCAATCACAGAAAGCAATTTAGACTACAGTTTTCGTTCAATCCCCTAGGGGCAAGGGTATCCATCTTCTTGATCCATTGGACCTCCTTTTGTAGTAATAGACGAGCTCTGTCACCTCCACGTTTAAGAGGAGGTACATGATCCACTAGTTTATATCTAAGTTGGGCCAGAGAGTGGCCAGCTGCTTTGAAATGTTTGGCCACTGGTTGGTCAACATCTCTGCCCGCAAGTATCAATCTGATAGCTGACCTATGTTGGCCAGCTCTTTCTCGAAAACAGCATGTCGTCTTGCCCACATAAGCGAGACCACAAGGGCATTTAATTACATAGACCACGAATTTATCATGGCAACTGAGCACATGTCTGATTGGCAGTCTTTTGCCAGAAAAGGGATGGGTGATGTCTGGGCCAATCTCTAAGTGGCTACAAGTCGCACACCCTATACATCTGTATGAGCCAGGTTTTTTTGTGAGAAAGTGACTCCTGGTCACTTGGCCAGTGGAGGACACATCATTTTTCACTAATAGATCTTTAAGGTTTTTTCCCCGCTTTTGGCAATGAAGTAGCCTGGTCTTCTGCAAAGGTTTTGAGTTAGGGTCATTTTGTATGATCGGCCACAGACGCTTAGCAGTTTTCGAGATAGTTAAACTAGAGGTGGTATAGTGGGTAACAAAAGGGAGAGTCTCTTCATTTTTGTTTCTAATTTTAGGGATCAGACAGGATGCTCTGGTGATGGACAGTGCTTTCTGTTTTGCTAGTTCCAGATCTTTTTTCCTGTAGCCGCGTTGAAGAAATTTAATCAGAAGGTCATCCATCTGGGCAGAGGCCAGATGTTCATCACTTGTAATTCTTCTGATTCTCAAGAATTGTGAATAAGGTAAATTATACTTCATGGTAACAGGGTGGAAGGAAGAGGCATGTAAAAATGTATTTTTATCTGTAGGCTTGTAATATGTTGATGTGCAGAACCGCTCTTCTTTTTGCTGGATCAAGACATCAAGGTAATGTTTTTCTGTGTAGCTGCAGGAATAAGTGAATTTAATCGTGGGATCTTTCATGTTGATCTCCTCCATCATTTTATGGAATTCACATTCATCTCCGGCCCACATGAGCAAGATGTCGTCTATGTAGCGGCAAAATAAGCCGGTACCTGCTGTCAATCTGGGGTTATCCAAGAAGAGTTGTCTCTCCACCTCAAACATATATGAGTTGGCGAAAGCCGGTGCCACATTGCTTCCCATGGCACAACCCAGGATTTGTCTGTAATAGGTGCCATCAAAGAAGAAAAAAATCTTTTTCAGAGTCTGCGCCAATAGCTCCAAAAAGAAAGAAATATCTGGGCCCTTGTAGTGTTCATTGTCGGACAATAAATTCCTGACAGCAAGGAGTCCCTTGTCATGTGGTATATTTGTGTACAGTGATACCACATCTATACAGCACATTAGGACTTTCTTTCGTCCCTGTAAACAATTTCAAAGTGCTAGATTGGAATGTTGAAGTATCCCGACACCAACGGACATTAAAACTCAAAGAATACTTCTACAATCAAGGAGCCACACAAGATACCAATGTACCTACACATCCCTTTAAGAAAAAATCACAGTTCGACCCCCTGAGTCTCAACCCTGCCATTAAAAGTTACTCCAGATCTCTGGAAAATGTCGTTATAGAGGAAGCCAAAATCAATCACACTATGAAGAATAACCTCTCCAAATCAGAGTTGGCGGCAATCAAATCCTTAAAATCCAATGAAAATATAACGATACGCATGGCTGACAAGGGAGGGGCAATCGTTGTCCAAGACATGGACAAATATAAAAAAGAGCTTCATAATCAATTGGCGGACACACATGTTTATGAAAAATTACCCATTGATCCCACCCCCAGGTACAAGAAGGAAATTGACAACCTACTGCAGGAAGGCGTCCACAAGAAGACGATTGATAAAAGAACAATGGAAGCACTACAAGTAGAATTTCCCATCATGCCATTGCTCTACGCACTACCTAAAGTGCACAAAAATTTGGAGACGCCACCCGGGCGACCTATTATCGCAGCCCGAGAGTCTTTATTCAGCAACATAGCCAAATACCTTGATTATTGGCTACAACCTGTGGTTGTCAATCAAAGCACCTTCTTGAAGGACACAACTGATCTGTTGATCAAATTAGAGAAAATGATGCCTCTTAAAAACAAGTACCTAATGTGCTGTATAGATGTGGTATCACTGTACACAAATATACCACATGACAAGGGACTCCTTGCTGTCAGGAATTTATTGTCCGACAATGAACACTACAAGGGCCCAGATATTTCTTTCTTTTTGGAGCTATTGGCGCAGACTCTGAAAAAGAATTTTTTCTTCTTTGATGGCACCTATTACAGACAAATCCTGGGTTGTGCCATGGGAAGCAATGTGGCACCGGCTTTCGCCAACTCATATATGTTTGAGGTGGAGAGACAACTCTTCTTGGATAACCCCAGATTGACAGCAGGTACCGGCTTATTTTGCCGCTACATAGACGACATCTTGCTCATGTGGGCCGGAGATGAATGTGAATTCCATAAAATTATGGAGGAGATCAACATGAAAGATCCCACGATTAAATTCACTTATTCCTGCAGCTACACAGAAATACATTACCTTGATGTCTTGATCCAGCAAAAAGAAGAGCGGTTCTGCACATCAACATATTACAAGCCTACAGATAAAAATACATTTTTACATGCCTCTTCCTTCCACCCTGTTACCATGAAGTATAATTTACCTTATTCACAATTCTTGAGAATCAGAAGAATTACAAGTGATGAACATCTGGCCTCTGCCCAGATGGATGACCTTCTGATTAAATTTCTTCAACGCGGCTACAGGAAAAAAGATCTGGAACTAGCAAAACAGAAAGCACTGTCCATCACCAGAGCATCCTGTCTGATCCCTAAAATTAGAAACAAAAATGAAGAGACTCTCCCTTTTGTTACCCACTATACCACCTCTAGTTTAACTATCTCGAAAACTGCTAAGCGTCTGTGGCCGATCATACAAAATGACCCTAACTTAAAACCTTTGCAGAAGACCAGGCTACTTCATTGCCAAAAGCGGGGAAAAAACCTTAAAGATCTATTAGTGAAAAATGATGTGTCCTCCACTGGCCAAGTGACCAGGAGTCACTTTCTCACAAAAAAACCTGGCTCATACAGATGTATAGGGTGTGCGACTTGTAGCCACTTAGAGATTGGCCCAGACATCACCCATCCCTTTTCTGGCAAAAGACTGCCAATCAGACATGTGCTCAGTTGCCATGATAAATTCGTGGTCTATGTAATTAAATGCCCTTGTGGTCTCGCTTATGTGGGCAAGACGACATGTTGTTTTCGAGAAAGAGCTGGCCAACATAGGTCAGCTATCAGATTGATACTTGCGGGCAGAGATGTTGAACAACCAGTGGCCAAACATTTTAAAGCAGCTGGCCACTCTCTGGCCCAACTTAGATATAAACTAGTGGATCATGTACCTCCTCTTAAACGTGGAGGTGACAGAGCTCGTCTATTACTACAAAAGGAGGTCCAATGGATCAAGAAGATGGATACCCTTGCCCCTAGGGGATTGAACGAAAACTGTAGTCTAAATTGCTTTCTGTGATTGATGGCAACTTGAACCAGGGCGAAGTTGGACTTGACTGTCATACATTATTGCAATATATGTAACAGCCAGCATCTTGTTGCCGACAATCAGTGCGCATACTTATCTATTAGATGCAGCGAATTGTACCTTTTCATGTTTTATTTTCACTTTAACAATATTTTTTTCAATTAGCCTGTTTTTTTACAGGCATTTACATTGTCCTTAGATGTGATCTTAGTTGTTAATTATGTTTCTCTATCACCAGAGGTCCCCCTGTGAGAGCGCCAGCAAGTTGGAAGCCACCGCTGACGGGTAAACACCAAAGCCGATGCGCTGCTAGGCAACGGGGAAGCTTTGGATACCACGTGACCTCAGCAAGCTGGATCACGCTGGTTCTCTGACTCTCCTCCGTTGGCCTGACGCGCTGACGCATGACGCTGTCAAGCCAGACACGGAAGTGCGCTCCAGCCCCCTGACGCCCGCCGGAAGGACCAGGTGCCGGGATGCCTTCTCACTGATGTGGTAAAGTATAAATACCGCTCTTATTGTCTACACTGTACACCCTGATGAAAAATGTCACAATACATTTGAAACGTTGGTTTATCCGTTGGACTTAGTGTCGTTATTTCTGGGAGTGCCACCCACCTGTCTGCTGCTGTATATATATATATATATATATATATATATATATACTCACGCTGCACCATGCAGCAGCAGCAGCACCCGGGAGTCAAAGAAACAAGAGCAGGAATCCAGCAACGTTTCGGTTTTATTTAATCGTCATCAGGCATATATATATATATATATATATATATATATATATATATATATAAATATAGATATATATATATAGAACTGGATACAGGACGGCACTCGCAGACTTAAGTAGAAGAAATGCAGTCAAAGCATGATTGAATTCTACATTTTGTTTATTCAAAAACCTTCATAAGGAAAGGTCTTTGAATAAACCGAAATTTAAAATGTAATTATGCTTTGACTGCATTTCTTCTACTTAAGTCCAAAAATGCCATCCTGTATCCAGTTCTAGTATCCTCAAGTTGGATGTGCACCCCGGCATACAAACATATGTATAAACATATATATACAGTATATATACAGTATATATACCCACAAAAGTGTTATAAGGAGCTCTATAGTAGTGGATGGTAATTCCTGTCTCTCCTTACTTACAAATTTATATACAAAAGATCACTTTTTAAACATAAAACATTAATAAAAATACAATATAAAACAGGATTTGCATGTCAATTTCTTGTCATGGATTGGTTTTCCTTTAGATTATGGATGAAACACGTACCCAACGCGTTTCGTCTCTTTATGCGACTTCATCAGGAGTATACATGATTAGAAAAATCTTTAATATACTTTTAAAGGGATTCTACTGTTAAAAGGATGCGGGTTTCCTTAATTGGCTTTAAGGTAGGATTAATATCTAATTTCACAATGGGTCTTCCACCTGTAATGTTAAGACTTGTAGTCAAAATGTGGGGTGTGTCTTCATTATCAGTTCTTCTCAAAATTGATATTTAATGTATACCTTTATGAAGACCCTATTTGACCGATGTTTGCTCTATATACAGTGGGATCCAAATTAAAATGGGTTAAATACCTTAGTGGATGAAAGCTTCTATTGATCCTTCAAATTGTAATAGCTATCTTGTCCTTTAGAAAATTTAGCCCAAGGCAAGAAATTGGTCGCTCCTGGTCAGAGCACGTGTGCTCATCAGAGTCCAAGCTGCAACTCTGCTACTCCAGATCAGCGATGTGCTTCACATAAAATAATAAAGTTGATGTGGCATGAAGTTGGGAGAAAAACAAATGCCAAATTCTGTAAAACAATCAGTCAAATCCTTCTGTAGCTACAATTTTTCTAGTACACTAAAAATAATAGTAGACACATAATTGGCTAAAATTGAAAGATAATTGGTCACATTTCAGAGACTTCCCTACTGCAGTCCATTTGTGCCTTGATTCAAAGTATTAATACTTCCCACGGCTTTTTCTTGTTCTTTTTAAATGTGATATTTTATCCATGTTTTGGATTTTTTATGTTATATATTAATAAATAATTATCAGTGTTTAAAATATACAGGTGTCATATGCGCGCTCTCTTAAACATTATGTTGTTTAAAAGTGTATATCTTTGAATTTCTTGAGAGACACAGAGGTCCTCACTTGAGAGCTGCTGGTGACACCTTAACAATCTGACACCGTTCCTTTAATTACTTTACTGTGCGCCCGATTATTTGGTTTCTCTTTCCCCCTCCTATCTGTGGATCGGAGGGCTGTGTGTTTAAATTATCACACAGCATCTGTAACACAGAGGTGGAGGAATTGATTATACCATTGCTGTTGTAGACACATAATTGGCTGTCTTGCCTTATACAGTAGAATGTTCTTTGAATTTATAAAAGTGTCCCCATTGTGCATGTGGTCCAATGTGCTACAATGTATCATCATTGTATCAACATCCTAGGCTGGTATAAAGTATAAACATTCTAGACTGCTACAATGTATCAACATCCTGGGCTGGTATAATTTATCAACATTCTGGAATGCTACTATAAACATCTTGGGCTGGTATAATATCTAAACATTCTGGACTGCTACAATGTTTCAACATCCTTGGCTTGTATTCTGTACCAACATGCTGGAATGCTACAATGTATAAACATTCTCGGCTGTTAAAATTTATAAACATCCTGGAATGGTACAATGTATCAACATTCTGGGCTGTTATAATGTCTAAACATTCTGGAATGCTACAATGTATCAGCATTCTAGGCTGGTATCAAATATCAACATTCTGGATTGCTACAATGTATAAACATTCTGGGCTGGTATCATGAATCAACATTCTGAACTGTTACAAAGTATCAATATTCTGGGCTGGTAAAATCTATCAACACTCTGGAATGCTACAACGTATCAACATCTTGGGTTGGTATAATGTATCAACATTCTGGGTTGACCCAGACAGGTTCTGCCTGGCACTATATTTCCCATCAATACTTGAATCTGCCTAAGGCACAGACATGACCTCCCTTTGTGTTTATAAATACAGTAGCAAGGGGTTTTGACAACTCAATTTACAATAACAGAGAGCAAATAACTATGGGAAAGACTTAATTTCCATAAATTAATATACTTACATGATCTCTGCTTCCAGAATTCCCTGCGATGTGTAACTGCACATTGCACGGTCACCTCAAGGTTGTGTAGCAGGCACCACATGTCACAACTACAACTAGACTTTTCATATTAGATTTTATTTAGGGAGTATTTGTTAAGATTAAAAAGATGTTCACTAACCCAACACTTGTAACTCAATACTTAAGTAGATAACAATTTCAAAACACTGTAGAATAAAATTCAAATTTACAAGACTGCAGGTGTCCCAATTTAGCAACATAGTAATGTGCAATCTATTTTTACCAGTACGCATAAAATGTAACTTTCCTAAAAGAGTTCTACGTACTTGGTGACTATTCTAGAAGATATGAAAGAAAATATAACTTGCAATGATATTTCTATGTTGTGCCACATTTGTCAAGCTGATCATTTGCAAGCAAGATCATGATGAAAAGACTCCTCCTCTAACAGGTCATAAACCAAGTTCCAAATTTTTCCCTTTCAGCATTTAAGGCCAATGTGAGGTCACCAACCAAGTACCAAATCCTGCCCCTCAGTGTTTAGACTGTACATCAAAACTGGACAATTTGGGTTCTTCTTCCAAGTACCAAATCCTGCTCCTCTCCCTTTATACTGTACTTTAAAACTTGCCAATGAGAGGTCATTAACCAAGTACCAAATTCTGAACCTCAGAGTTATGGTGTGTACACACGTTAGATGTGCCTTAAGATCCTATCCACGATCTGATCAGATAGGATCGTGGATAGGATCTTAAGGCACATCCGATTTGCATCCTATATTGACTATATAGTGCAGATCTGCACTATATAGACAAGGCAGCCAAGACTTTCTGGCTTCCGATACGTGAACGCGCATCAGGATCGGATCGGGATCGCAAGGGTTAAAACCCTTGCGATCTGCATCCGATGTTGATCCGATGCCGATCCGATGTTGACTATATCGTCAACATCGGAAAGGAAATCGGACCGTGTGTACACAGCATATGGCTTCATCAGAATTGTCCAATTTTAGGTCAAGTTAAGACTGAATTGGCCAATGTGATGTCATTAATCAAATACCAAATCCTGCCCCTCAGTGTTTAGACTGTACATCAGAACTGGCCAATGGGAGGTCCTTAACCTAGTACCAAATCCTAACCCTCAGCATTTTGTCTGTATACAGGAACTGGCCAATTTAAGGTATTTAACAATGTATGTACCAAATGCTGCCCCTTAGGGTTAGGCTTTAACAGAACTGTCCAATTTGAGGACATTAACCAAGTACCAAATCCTGCCCCTCAAATGTCATTAATCAAGTACCAAATCCTGGTCTTCAGCATTTAGGGCCAGATGCACTAAACTTCAAAAAGTGATAAAATGGTGAGTGATAAACAACCAGCCAATCAGCTCCTAACTGCCATGTTTTAATAAAATGTCAGATAGGAGCTGATTTGTTGATTGTTTATTATTCTCCATTTTATTACATTTGAAGCTTAGTGCATCTGGCCCTTAGACTGTATACCAGAATTGGCCAATTTAAGGTCTTAAAAAAATTGTATTAAGATCATGTGCATTAAAAAAATCCAATATGCAGCCAGTAACACTAAACCATTATTTGAATTACTGGCATATTTGTTGAAGGTAACCAGTTTAGCAACTACTCAAAATGCATAGTATTAATATTTATACAATTCACACCAGAAAAATGTGCCAAAACCGAATTCAAAAACATACTTTAGCTCTATACACACTAGCCGATATGCTCTAAGAGCACTATCAGCAGTGTTACACTCTGAACTCCTGGGCAAATTATGTACACACTGGGGCAGATGTATTAACCAGCGTTAAGTGCAAAAATGCACTTAACGCTGGTTAACTGGGGGGGGATTACGATTTTGCTAATGTATTACTAGCGCACCTAACGTGCGCTAGTGACAGCCCGCCGAGTTACGCTCGGCGGGGCTGTCCCTGCAATCCCCCCCAGGGATTAACGGCCGGGGCGATGTATTAACAGCCTTCAAGGCGTTAATTCGCCCCGGCCGCTTCGCCAGCTCAGGGCTAGCGTTGTCCTATCCCCCACTATGGGGACAACGCTAGCCCTGCGTCTGGCTTGGGCTGCGCTGGAGATCTCGCGGTTTTTGCGAGATCTCGCGCATGCCCAGTGCGGCCGGCCAGGGGACAGGAGATAGCGCATCAGTATTAACTGATGCGCTATCTCCAGAAAGGGACATCGCCGAAGGGGGGAGTTAACGCTCCCCCGCTTCGGCAGACAAGATGTTAATACATCTTGTCGATTTCCCTTCCTGCTTCGCCTCGCTATTGAGGCGAAGCAGGAAGTATCATAGCGGCGCGATAAGCGCTGCTATGATACATCTGCCCCACTGAGAGATATCGGTAAACAATATCATTCAGCGACATCACCGGGGCCCGCTGACCATGAGGGTCTTTGGCTATAGAGTGTAGCCAAAATCGACCTGCATGTTTAGCAGACAGGACGGGACTGGGGAGGGGCATTAATGATGCATGGGAGCGCACATTAGACTTTTTACAAAAAAGGGTATAACTCAGAAGGTGCACTTACGCAGTATTAGTCAAGCAATGTTAGTTTATGATCCACAGACACAGGATTAGTGAGAGCAGTGCACTGCAAGTTTGTGTTGATGCAGAGGTTAGTGGGGTTATTAGTTCCAACAATAAAGGGTTAACACAAGGCAGTCCTTTTTATGTCTGGCCAGACATTAGTTGTTTGGTACCTGAAGTATTGACACGCAGTATGTGGCACTCGTCTCCCAGCTGCTAGTGCTGAATCTCCTGGTTCTTCTGATTTCTTTGAGGAAGCCGCTGACAGCGCATAGCAGGCGGGGAAACGCGTCAGAAACATAAAAATATCAGGATCTTCCCACCTTTTGGAAAAGCACTACAAGTGCCAGCAGAGCCTGAAGGGGACACGGTATATACCCTCTAACCTCCGGATCAAGCTGCAGGATCCAGGAGATTCAGCACCAGCAGCTGGGAGACGAGTGCACCATACTGCGTGTCAATACTTCAGGTACCAAACAACTAATGTCTGGCCAGACATAAAAAGGACTGCCTTGTGTTAACCCTTTATTGTTGGAACTAATAACCCCACTAACCTCTGCATCAACAAAAACTTGCAGTGCACTGTTCTCACTCATCATGTGTCTGTGGATCATAAACTAACATTGCTTGACTAATACTGCATAAGTGCACTTTCATCTTTACCATTAGGGGATATATTGGGCTTAACATCGGTACCATTTTTTATTAAATTGTCGACAAAAAGATTAACTATTAACGCCAATTATGATATTTTGTTTTATTAAAAAAAAAAATGAATTGTATCTTTTATTCTTAAAAATTAAATTTTATTTTGTAAACATCATCTTTTTAACTGTATTGTCTTTCTTTTTGTTTCTCTCCAAGGAGCCTGAGCAACGCCTACAAAACAGAAGCAGGTGGTCATATGATTTTTTATTAAATTGTGGGCGAAATATTGGTTAATTAATTCTATCCAATATAGAGCAGTAGACTTTATCGCTTGGTTTTTTGATAACTCAGAAGGGCCTTTCTGAGCGATATCTTTACATTCTCATCTAGTGTGTATGGCATGTCTTTAAATACAACAAAAACACATTTATTTATTAACTCTTAAAATCATTTGACCTGAATATCAGTTATTCTTATGAATTCAACTAAAATGGTTAAATGACCTATGAAGAGAAGATGTGTTTGAAGAGATTTATCCAATTGTTTATATTTTCGAAAACATCTAATGCTTTCCGACTGCTGAAACGGGTCATTACCCGTTTTTTTTTAAACGGGTTTTTAAACGGCAAGAGCCATAAAGACCCTTTCCCACTGCAGCTTTTAAACAGTAAATTACCGTTTAAAAGCCGTTTTTGGCACATTCACACTGCCGTTTAAAAACCCGTTTAACCCATAAAAAAATATGAGGGGGGGGGGGATTAAAAAAAAAAAACAGCGTGGGGTCCCCCCCACAGCTGTAACCAGCACCAGGCTGAAAGAGCCGGGGCCGGTAATTAAAAATCAGGGAACCCGACAAATAGGGGTTCCCCCGATTTTTACCAACCAGCCCCAGGCTCCAGGTCCGGGGCTGGTTCCAAAAATACAGGGGACAAAATTAGTAGGGGTCCCCCGTATTTTAAGAACCAGCCCCAGGCACAACCAGCCAGCAGGGTAATGCCACAGCTGGGGGGAGACTTTTTATACAAGTCCCCCCGGCCATAGCATTCATCCCTACTGACCAGTCAGCCTGGACAGGGGCCCTGGGGGAGTGGGGACCCCCCCAATAATGGGGTCCCCCCCCTCCAGGACTTACCTGACCAGGCTGAAGCCTGGTGCTGTCCCCGGTGGCCCTGTGCGGTGGCCACCGGGCTGATCATTGTGTAAAAAAATAGATGAAAAACCTATTGTTTTAAACTGTGGAACTGGGACTTGGAGAACCACAAGTCCCAGCCTGCGGGGCATTAAAGGGCCTGCTGGGTCTTGTAGTTCCACATTAAAAAAAATAGATAAATAAATACACACTGACACATTATAAAAATAAAAGTTTAATACATACATTACACAAACACACTGATCCTTACCTATCTTGAGCCCGTAGGTAGGTCCCAGGGTCCGAGGTTTTTCATCTATTTTTTTACACAATGATCAGCCCGGTGGCCACCGCACAGGGCCACCGGGGACAGCACCAGGCTTCAGCCTGGTCAGGTAAGTCCTGGAGGGGGGGGACCCCTTTATTGGGGGGGTCCCCACTCCCCCAGGGCCCCTGGCCAGGCTGACTGGTCGGTAGGGATGAATGCTTTGGCCAGGGGGACTTGCATAAAAAGTCTCCCCCCGGCTGTGGCATTACCCTGCTGGCTGGTTGTGCCTGGGGCTGGTTCTTAAAATACGGGGGACCCCTACTAATTTTGTCCCCCGTATTTTTGGAACCAGCCCCTGACCTGGAGCCTGGGGCTGGTTGTTAAAAATCGGGGAACCCCTATTTGTCGGGTTTCCTGATTTTTTAATGCCAGCCCCGGCTCTTTCAGCCTGGTGCTGGTTACGGCAGTGGGGGGGACCCCACGCCGATTTTTTTTAAAACTAAATACCATTTCAGAGGCATTCCCACTGCCTCAAAAACGGTATTTAACCGTGTAGGACTCTGCTTTTAAAACGGGTTGAAATACCGGTTATCTTTAACCGGTATTTCAACTCTGGCACTTTCCCACTGCAGCCTTAAACGGTAAATTGCGCTGAAAAATCGGTATTTACCGTTTTAGACCTGCAGTGGGAAAGGGGCATAACTGAGCAGTGGAAAGATTTAGATTTTGATTAAAAAAAACACGTGTTATCATCTAGTATCCAATCATTAACTATTCGCTTTATCCCAGCTACTTATAATTTAGGTATAGACATGCTGTATTACTATTTTCCAGGGCGGTGTTTTGTATAATAGTTTATTTAGTTTATTTACATTTTTAAACATGGGAGACTTTCAGGTCCCTCCAATAAGTTTTGCTCATGGTGAATCTAATATACTTGAAAGAAAGCAACTCACTCAGGGCCAGATTCTCTAAGCTTCAAAGTGATAAAATGGAGATTGATAAACAGCCAGCCAATGAGCTCCTACCTGCCATGTCACAGACTGTGTTTGAAAAATGTCAGACAGGAGCTGATTGGTTGAAGCTTAGAGAATCTGGCCCTCAATCACAACATGCATGAATGCATTGCTCCAAAACCTGTGTTAATAATCATGGAGGGACAATCATTAATGGCATGCCTATTTACTTAGCAATTTACACATGCGCAGTAGAGTATTCACCGGTAACATGGTACAGGCATAACATTCCAAGAGACATGCATATATGCAGTGGAATATGCTACAGAACTAGAATCTACTGTACTGCCACAGAGGAGGGGCACTCGTGCAGTATGTACACTGCTCCTATTTTCTCTTAATGCACCCCTGATACACTCATAGGCGTGCGCACGGGGGGTGCCGGGGGTGCACAGGCACCTCCTAATGACCCCTCGCACGATTGCCGACGTTTCTGTTTTTTTTTTTAAGGCTAAAGTTCGCCGCTCCCCCTGCCACGGACGTTGCACAGTGGGGGTCACTAAGGGCGGTCGCCGGCAGAACTTTGGGGTACTTGCTGGTGCTGTGTTTGGAGCTCATTAAATATCCGGCAGCAGGGAACATCGCGCGGTGGCAGAGGCGGGCTGATGCGAAGGCAGTACTGGAGTTACAGTACCTCAATACCTGAAAACTCCCCCTGCTGGTGGATCAATCAGATCAGTGTACCGAGTCTGAGACAGCGTAGCTCAGGCTGCAGACTGTCACTGCATATGACGCGGCAAAGCCTGGGCTGACTCACACTAGCGCGCAGCTCCTCTGTTCTCTCCTTGAAAGTTCCACCCGGCAAGTGGCTTCGTCACTTCACACCATCTGGCATCTCCTTACTGTCTATCCTCCTAACAACCCCCCCCCCCCCCCCCGCCCCCACCACCACTCACGGGCTTCATGATGTAAGAGCCCCTGCAATACAGAGCTGCTCCAGGTAACTGTTCTCTGACCTGTGCTCCTCACATTCAGATATTAATTGTATACTCTCTGTCTCCATGTCTCTCTCTCTCTGTGTACCTATCTCTCTCTCTCTCTGTACCCCCCTCTCTCTCTCTCTCTCTCTCTCTCTCTCTCTCTCTCTCTCTCTCTCTCTCTCTCTCTCTGTACCCCCCCCCCCTCTCTTTCTGCATCCCTCTTTTTTCTGCATCTCTCTTCCATTTCCATCTCTTCCTATGTTTCTATGTCCTTCTCTTATTCTACTCCATCTCTCTCTTCATGCCCCCCTCTCAATGTTTCTCCACATTCCCTTTCTCTCTTCAGGTCTCCATCTCTCCCCATGTGCATCCTGATATACTGTATATTACAGATTCAAATATTTGGAAAGCTTTTCCTAAAAATCCTGCATTTTCCCCTGAGCGCTAGTCTTTCTCTACATGTCAGATGTTTTATGTTTTTTTCATTTATATTGTTTAAAAAAAACACACATTATAGCTTAGCCTGATGCCGGAGTGCATCAATACCCAAACCATTTCAATACTGCCTTTGCAGAGATAGATAGAGGCACAATTAATGCTGGTGCATTGCATCAGGGCATGCCACATTAATGTGGCGGGATTATCTGGAAGGGGCACCAACAAAAAACCTATGCCTAGGGCATCCAAATAGTTAGGGCCGGCTCTGTGCCGGGGGATGGGATCGGATTTCTCTTCCGGAGCCCTGTTCTAGCTGCCACAGCCGCCGGTGCAGTGCGGACTGTGACGGCTGACTTCAATGCTGTCTCCATGCTCTGACCTGTCCCAGAGTCCTCCTGAGCCCTCCAGGCATGTAACCCCCATGGCATCGAGCATGAAGGCCATAGCAATTAACATGTAGGTAAGCAACACTTATCTGGCATCATATGTAATAGCCATTAAGATGTGTGGTATAATGGGCATTACGGCGTGGGGCATAATGTGTAATGGGCCTCATGGTGTGAGGCATAATGGGAATCACGGTCTGTGGCGTAACATGTAATGGGCTTCACAGTGTGAGGCACAACATGTAATGGGCATTACGGTGTGTGGTGTAATGGGCATTACAGTGTGTGGCATAATGTGTAATCGGCATTACAGTGTTTGGTATAATATTTATTGGGCATTACGGTGTGTGGCATAACATATATTGGTCATTATGGCATGTGGTATACTATGTAATGGGTGTGTAAGGTGTAAGGCATTACTGTGTAAATTTTTGGTGCGCGCCTTCGCCGCGCACTATCCCTGTTAACCCTATTTAAGAAAAAAATTGTCAAGCCCTGGCATAATGTGTAATGGGCATTATGGTGTGTGGAATTATGTGGAATGGACATTACTCTGTGTGGCATTATGTGTAATGGGCATTATGTTGGGTGGCATTATGTGGAATGGGTATTACTGTGTGTGGCATTATGTGTGATGGGCATTATGGTGTGTGGCATTATGTGTAATGGACATTATGTGTAAAGGGCATTACAGTGTAAATGTTTGCAGAGCTGTCGGTGTGCACTGTCCCTGTTTCTAGTATGTGTGTGGAGGGGAATGATTAATTCTGAAACCTATATACATAAATAAGTCACATTCTATTTAGTTTGCACTGACGCCTAGGAGGCGGTAATGGACACGCCCAGTAGGCGGTGATGGACACGCCCCTCCAATGGTGCACCCCCTAAGAAAATGGGCTGCGCACGCCTATGGATACACACCTATGATTCATCGGGAAATACTTTATTGTACTTTATATTCTGTACAGTAATACTGTCATTCATCTGTTTATCTATAACATAAGGTTATGCTTGGATTAACAACTTGTTTATGTCAGTTAATACTATGGGGCAGATATAATAAGCCTGGTAAAGTGATAAAGCGGAAGGTGATAACGCACCAGCCAATCATCTGTGTTTGAAATTTTACACATAGGAGTTTATTGGCTGGTGTGTTATCACCTTGCACTTTATCACTTCGTTATCACCACTTTGGGGGAGATTCTCTAAGCTAAAAATGCGGTAAAAACCCAGTTATCGGGGTTTTAACCGCATTTTGGGATGCTGTAAGCATCCCCCGCCGGGTTACCGCGGCGGGGGGCATTGCCAGAAAAATCTGGCGATGCCCCATAGAAGCCAATGGGCTTCTATCGCATCCCACCGCTGCCCCGCAATGACCCCCCGCCGCCCCGCACAGACCCCCGCCACCCCGCATCACCCCCTCCCCCCTCACCTGTGTCCAGGCAGCACAGAGCTGTGCTGCCTGGACCTGTGACCTCCTCCCTGCACTGATCCTCTTCTGGGTGCAGGGAGGAGGAGAGCCCTGCGCAGCAGCAATAGCGCCGGGTGTGGGAGGGAGGGGGGAGCCGCCGGGACCTGCTGGGACCCGGTGACTCTCACCGTAAAGGACAGCTCTTAACGCAAGAGCTGTCCTTTGCTATAATTATCGCATGTGTTAGAACATATGCAACAATTATAATTGCGAAGAGAGGCGAAGGGGGGGGGGCGGAGATTCTTAGAGAATCTCCCCCTTTATCACTTCACCAGGCTTAATACATGTGCCCCTTAATTCCATGTTTTTTTCTTATGGCCACAATTTTTCCTATTTTGCAGACACAGAAAGTAGTCTGTTTTTATTTGGGCTAACTTATATTTCAGTTTAGCAGCCAGATGGTCTTTTTCCTGTATTGTTGGATAAATAGTAATCATCATTTGTGCAGTGCACCAGCCTATACTAGGAGCAGCAGATGAAGCTGTCAACATGCTGTGGGGAAACAGGGTTAGTTTTACCAGAGAGTGATGTTTTTCTCTGGTCACAACTGCCCTGTGAAGGGTTAAAAAGGAACCATTCAACCTCAGAGAGAGTGTGCTTTGCAGCCAGGTAAGAGAACCTGGTCCACTGCAAAGCCAGGAATTACTGTAGTCTCTGAGGTGTGACTGCTGAGGGAGAGAAGGGAGGGCTCTCAATCACGCGGCTCCGGTCCAGGTTTTCAGACCTGCACAGCCACAGGTGGGAAGTGGGCTAATTGCAGTAAATGAGATTTAAACCTTGTTCAGTTTGCTGCTCATTGTGCTGATGCCTGGTAAGGGCCAGTTACTAGGCCTAAGTATTGTAGCGCCAGGGACTCAGACTGCCAGTGCCGTGTGACACTGAGGCACTGCAAGCACAGAGCGCTGCATGGGCAAATATCTTTCTTTGTTTATATAAATCCTTGTTTGCTGTAAGTGAATTTGTGGCTTGTATGTCATTAAATACATGCACAAATACCGAAAACTGTGTCCTTTCTGAATGGCAAACCTTTTACAATGTTTATTATGCTTCTGTCCAAATCTGCATACAGATGAAGCGCCTCTCAGCCAGCTCAGGGAATCGCCAGATGGTGCAGGCTGGCAGAGAGGCGGTCCATCTGACGAAGACATGCAAGCGTCTCACATGCTTGCGCGTCCCATCAGCACGGCAGTGGGGAGCAGATTCCCTGCCGCCTCCGCTTCAGAGAGATAAGCAGGGTGAGTGGGGCTGTGGGGGCTACGGGCGTGACAGGGGAACGGCGGGGATCCGTCAAAAGGCGGCGGGCTCCGTCAGAACGGGGTGTGCGAGCGTCTGGTGCGCATGCGCCTCTTTCTGGCGGATGGCTCCATCTGTACCTTGTCCATTCATTGCCATGTTACCTAGAACAGCACGCTCCATTACAGCTCAGTTAATCCCTTTAGCTGCAAGCAGAGAGGAGACTGAAATGCATAAAATTTAGCATCGCCCGTAGTTGCGTACGCCAGGCACCAGAGCATGCGCAGTGCAAAAAACACGCTACCCACGCTGTGAACACAGGCAGACATTTAAATCTGCATCTTTCTGCGCGCTTGTATTTGGAAACTAATTATTTTGGTAATATTTTGCTTAAACAGATCCATTTGGAAGCTTGTTTGCCGCATGAATATGACGAGGGTGAGAAGAATATATTATGACACTGTTAAACACTGAGCCATAATTTATAAACTGCATAAATTCCATGTTTTCACCTATTATGATCCAGACAGCCAAACCGAACATTTTTGAAAGCAAATGACCACAGCGTGATTAATTGCAAGCTTGCAGAATTTGTAGCCTCACAAGTAAATCAGCAGCTAAGAATTGCTAACTCGCTAAAATATAAACTAATTTTAGTCTCTGTATATTAAAATATAATCCATCTTCTTCTTCCATAGGGAGAGCTAATTAGAAATTGTGACTGACATAAGGGATAGCGCCGAGAGAACGTTGGGATTAAGTACACTCGTATGAAAACTGTGCTCAGGAGAAAATAGACAGAATGTTCACGGATTGCAATTCCACATGACAATGTCCCGGAAAACAAATTTGCCCAGTGTAATTTTGTCCTCCATGTAGGTATGGTAATTTCATGGAATTACAATCTCGGCTTTGCTTAAAACATATTTTAATTAAAAACATTTTGCTGGAGACCGGGCTAATATCTCTAGATTGCTGTGGCACATAAATTAAGATAATGTAGCATCCCATTGGTGAAATATTTATGTTTGATAGTAATTTAAACTGTTGCCTGCAGAGTGTAATTAATACATATGTTAATGAGGGAGCAAAACAATGAAAATAAGAAGTTGCATTTGGCTTGTAACCAGTTTTTCAAATGGTAACTGGGTGCTTAATGCGTCACCGGGAAATAAATACATATTTTTCCATCAGATTTTTGTATTTATTTTTGAAGTAACCTTTCGCATAAGGATAGGTTTATTTTATTTAGAATTTAGAAATTAGTACTTTGCTATGTAATAATGAATCATATAGTTTTGCAGATAAATAGTATACAATTAGTGAAAATAAATGCATGAATTAAGGCAGTCGCTTAAAGAGTTGTGATGTGACACACACGGAGGAGCAATATTTGCAGTGGTGTATTTATAATGGGGCCTGGCTCTTAGGGTTAGGCACTAGTGGGGGTGGGGGGGGGGGCTTAGGGTTAGGTTGCAGGGGGGGAGAACAGTTAGGGTTAGGATGTGGGGAGGAAGGGTTAGGGGGGGAAGGTAAGTATACAGCTTACTGCCTCCACTGCTCACATTATCTTGATTTTCATGGGACAGTCCTGTTATCTTGGGACTGCCCCACGTCACACTCATAAACGGCAGTGTCCCACTGTGGGTGGGGGCAATTGGTAGAAACCTGTCAGTTGGTAAATAAACACTGTGTGCATACACACAACATCTATTCAGGGAGACAGAGGGATAGGGGTATGGCCAGCAGCTCACAGAGTGCTGGCCAGGTCCTCTACAGTGGCAAAATGAGGGCGTGGCTTTGCAGCCGTGGACATTCTGTGAAGCCATGCCCCCTTTGCCTAAGTCACCACCCCTTTTCAAGAACACACAGGGATCTACCCAACAATGTTGGGAGGCAGAGGCGTACCTAGATAATGGTCGGCCCCATAGCAAAAGTTTGTAAGGGCCTCCTATTTAGCAACTGATTGTGATAAATGTATGTAAAACATATACTTAAACAGCAAAGATGGGCCCTCTACACCTCTGGGCCCCATAGCAGCTGCACCCCTTGCACCTATGGTAGTTACGCCCTTGTTGGGAGGTATGCAGCTCATTGCCCCTACTGCTCACACGCTGCGCGCACACACACACAGACACACACATGCACTGCACACACACACACATACACACACTGCACACACTTCACAAGCAGAAGGGTACTTCTGGCTCTTACTGACTAGCCAGGAATCTATAAAAGCACAACCTACTGTACCTCTCTCTCTCTCTCTCTCTGGCAGCAGCTTTGCTGGGTCCTATTTAACTCCGCCCCCTCTCACATAAGGTGTGAATAAGGGGCAGTCTTCTGTGCAGCCTCAGAAGGTGGCACCCCTCAGATATGTAAATGGTGCCCACTGCCAGCTGCTCTGATCATCTGCTGTATGCAAAGATGCAGCACACAGTCCTTCTGCATGAACATGGGACATCCGTTTAACCCTCCGGTTACTCAAGATGTTCAGCTAAATCCCGCTTCCAGTGCCAACGAGGCCCATCTGATGATGCAGCCATTGGATTGGACATGCCCAGATTATGACACACCCCATTTTCTGGATAGCTGCCTTACTGCTGGCATTTGGGGCAGTCATGATGCGGTGTTCGGGGCCATGAAAGCGGCATCGCAGACCCAGATCTGGAAATGCGCACTATGGCTTTTGCATATGCACAGAACTGCAAACATCATCCAACTGCAAAATAACTGCTATTGCATCCACCTGAGAATCAGCCCCATAGATGGGTAGATACCAATTATTCATGAAATGGCCATCATTGTAATGCACTGAGAATCGCAAGATTCCCTTAGCTGGCGATTGCCGGTGGAGAGGCGCTTCTTCTGAAAGGGGCGCGAGCATCTCACACACAAGCGCATCCCCATCAACACGTCGGCATGGAGCACATTCCCGGCCCATCTCTGCTTCAGGGAGTTGGGGAGAGTTAGGGGGAGCTGGGGGCAGATGATGGGGACATCGGGGAAGCTGGAGCAGGTGATGGAGGGCTGCAGAGGGCTCCGTCGCATCTTGTGCACACTCCCCCTTCTGGTGAATGGTGGCGGTTGGCAATTCGATTGACAGGAGCAGCTCTGACAGGAGCTGTTCTATCTGTATATGGCATAAAGCAGAATACAATTGTATTAGCCTCTTTAATACACCTGGACTATCCATATTGCCCAACTATCCAAATTTAAAAGTATAATCGCAATTCTACAGGGCTCTCCAGGAGGTTTGTTATGCTCATATTCATGTGGAGGTATTTTTCAGGAAAGGCTAGCAGTGTTGTGACCAGCATAGCACTTCTAAAGGACAATGGAAATTACTCATATAAAACAGCTAAGTGTTGCTTAGAGTGGGGACTACAGTGGATCATTCAAGGGTGTGTAGACTGAAACAGGTACCAGCCGGGGCGGATCCAGGAGAAAATGACAGGGGGGGCACCATGATAGGAGAGGGTTTGGGAGGGGAAGAGGGGGATTAGTGGTGCCAGTGTACATGCTAAGTGAGCGGCAAGAGAGTGGAGAGCAGAGAGAGGGTGGGAATGGGATTAAAAATAGGCCCTGGTGTTTAAAGTACACAGGCTCACCTTGGCGACAAAAAGTGAAGGATGTAGTTATGCACGCGCCAAAGGCACGCTCCAGAAAAGGGGTGTGACCACTCAAAAGGGGACATGCCCTTGAGTGTAGTGTACCACACCATATACAACTTCTACACATTATGCAACAAAATACTATACCCCATTATACTTGCAAAGAAAGAAGAAAAATACTCTTTTTTGTTGGAGCACTCTTATATGGAAATTATGTAACGTAATTTCTAATTTATGAGAAATAAATGGAGGTAGGTAGGGCAACGCGAAAGACTCAATCTGTCAATGCCCCTGATTCAGCAGTCAATGCTAGTATCACAACATAAGGGAATGGGGATGTGTTAGGATAAGAGCGAAGTGTATTCAGAATTAACTTTTATTAATATCTCTAAAATAGGTACTAGACAGACATATATATTAAACACACAAAAGTTAAATATAAATCAAAACACTTGTTACGTTGGTATGCCGCAAATATAGGGTTCTAAGGGGTTCTGCCTCCAATCTCTATGCTAATATTAAGTTATTAGCTAGAGAGAGAAAGTTTTTTCTCATAGGTGTCTGGTTCAGCTTAGAGGAATGTAACAAATGTAACAACAAATCAGTTTTCCATAAGGTATGAATAACAAATGTATCAAACAGTGGCTACCACAGAGTTTATTGTGAAGAAACACTGGGTGAGATTTAATAGGATGAGATATTCAGAAAGTGAGAGATTTGGGAAGAAATCTCCAGGTTTTTTAAAGTGGCAATCATTTACACTGCAAACCCAGTTTGATTTTGCAGTGTAAATGATTGCCGCTTTAAAAAAACTGGAGATTTCTTCCAAAATCTCTCACTTTCTGAATATCTCATCCTATTAAATCTCACCCACTGTGTCTGATGAGAGATAAAACTCCAACCTGTTGTTTGAATTTAATGAGGCAAAGAAAATATATTATTTAGATGTGTTTATTAGAGCAATAATTAAGCACAAAGTATACTTAACCCTATATGAAGCGGTATCTACAGTTGACCACGTTTAGTTCAAGTGAGACAGTTATAAATTAATGTATATGGCTCTTAAAATATGCCATTGTTTTGTTCCGCAGCAGAGGATAATCAAATAATTTATATGAAAACCATTTTTAAAGAATCTTGGTACAGGTACAGGTACAGGTATATAAAACTTGAATAATTCTGAAATCATAAAGTAAGGGTTGCTCTTCCTCCTACCCTCAAGACGGAAAAGAAAAAAGAGAAAAAGGAGGCCAGAGAGAGAAAAAGGAGAAGAAAAGAGAGAGTGGGAGAGAGATAGTACGGGAGAGAGATAAAATATAGGTTAAAATATCCCTGTTGGTCCTGGATGTGTGTTTTCTATCCTACTTTATATACCTATGGCAAGAATGGGTTATTTGATGTATTACAGGGAAGTCCCCTTGCCTGTTTTTTTAGTCAAATACCCTTAATAAGACTTGCCGGCTTCCACTGTCAATCAGTGGGCTTCTGACGTATTGTGGGAAAACACATTTTATTTAGGATTTGGGGGGATATGAAACGAAAAAACCTCCTGTTCTAACAGAGCTGCTATTGCCCAACTATATATACCTGTAACAAAAAGTAGGGGATTAGCATTCCATCTTAGAGAGGTCACCCTTCTCAATTATCATGCAAGTCCCACGATTTGTCAGCTGCCATCCAAATAATTTGGTGGGCTCTTATAGGTATTGTGGGTGAGCATGCTCTATTTGTAGGGGGAATTATTAGGAGGAAAGGTATGAAAAACTGCTGTCCCCTCTGGTCTGGCTGCCCCTCTGAATAGAGGAATCTCCAGGGTAGGTTTGCACAGATGGGTGGATGAGTGTTTCCAAATTGCAAAGCTTAAATAGTGCAGGTACAGCCCTTTCGGTGGTCAAATGTGCGCTGCTGTCCTCCACACACAACAATGTCGTAGTGGTGGGGGATGAGCGGCACACGGCCAGCAGCCTGTCCTGTGAAGGAGGTCAGGGACAGTGGAGTATGCAGGATAGATCAAGGTTGGTGCCCGTCCTTAAAGGAGAGGCAAACAGAAGCTGGGGGGAGAGAGTGGGGAGGAGAAGCAGAAGAGTACCTGGCTGTCCGGCCACGGACGGAGCCTGAGGCTTTCACCAGAATCCCGCTGCGAAGGATGCCGAGACTGCATCTGGACTGCGACGCACACCTTGTGAAAGCCTCTTCCGGTGAAACGATCGTCAGTGAAGTCCAGAGGCAGTCTCTCAGTAAGATTCACATAATGCCGCACAGATTTTGCCAAAATTCACATTATGCTACATGGATAGAGCCAAAATTCACATAATGCCACACAGATTAAGCCAAAATTCACAATATGCTTCATAAATAGGGACATTAAAACTCCATAATGCCCATTACATGTTAAGCCACACATCATAATGTCCATTACATATTATGCCAAACACCATACTGCTTATTAAAAATTATGCTACATAAGTGATACCTACATGCTCATTGCCATTGCCAAGGGTTCCATGCTCATTGCCAGGGGTTCCATGCTCGTTGCCATGTGGGATTACATGCTTATTGCCAAGGAGGAATACATGCTCATGGTTACTGGGGGACAGCCGCCGCCGGGCAGAAGTGACAGCCATTGACAGCCGGGCAGATTTCGGGAGGCTGCCCAGCTGTATTCAGAGCACTGCAGGTCCCAGCTATTTGAAATAATACCCCGTTCACACCAGAAAATGCAGGGATTTACCTGGGAATATGGTCCCAAGATCATTCCTGGGTTGGCTCCTTTCACACCAGCCTAGTCCCTGCATTTTCTGGTGTGAAGGGGAGAGAAAACCACCCCCCTCTCCCCCGCCCCTTTAACTGGCTATATTTTTTAACCGGCTATATCTTCGGAAGCAACTGACCCATTTACATGAGACCAGTGTTATATTGAAGAACCTTTGAGTGGCCTTTGAATGATCTTGGGCCCTCAAAGAACATGAACAGCCATGAAATTACATTTCAGAAATTACATTTCAGAAATTACATTTCAGAAATTACATTTCAGAAATAAAACAATTGGTTTACCCGCAATATCTCCGGAACCAATTGACCCATATGGACCAGCCTGGTATCAAATTGAAGGCTCATCGATTTGGATTCGAATGAGATCAACCACAAACTTCTGTAATGCCAGCGGGAGAACTGGCAGCTGTCGGAATCGGGTGGGGGTCGGAATTAGCGGGTCCCATGTTATCCTATGGGGAAAACGTTGGTATCTCTAGATCCCAGGGGGCTAACGACACAAGGCTGGACTCATTGGAAGTCCCTGGTCATCATCTACAAAATGAGCTATGTCTGAAATGACAGGGGGGGGGGGGCACGTGCCCCCCCCCCCTGAATCCGCCCATGGGTACCAGTAGGGTAGGGCTTTGGTAATGCTTCTCCCACAGAGGAGATATAAAAGGTGGGCAATTATGAGCTTCACCCATAATGAAATTTATCATGCAAACAGCTACAGAGAATTATGCAACCAGGAAGTTTGCTATGGAAATGCAATGGAAACATGAGAGGTTGTGGAAGGTTACTGTAGAAACAAAGGCACATTTGAACCAAAAACTAGGTGCACATGCTGTGAGATTTGTTTAACTATCCATGAGTTTTTTTTAATACATTTGAAAAAAAAAAATGTATTTTATTGTAGTAGAATGAGAACCTCAATGATACATATATATAAACAATTACAACAGATTTTGAGTTGTCTTAGCCAGGCATGTGGCCACTTGCTAAGTCTGACGAGTGGGAGGTGACCGACTGACTTGGACTGGAGAGTGGCCATCAGCTTAACCTGGCTGGTGGTGGGTTGTATTATTTGTGTTTGGAGTTTTTTGTGACACTTTTTTATTTGCAGGGAGGAAGGTGAGTGGGGTTTGTATTTTTGGGCATTTTGGCTGCTTTTTTGCTAGAGGGGGTAGGTTGCATTTATTGTGTGTTTTGGTTGTTTCTTTTTTGTATTTTTTATTTTTTAGTATTGCATGAGTTTTTGTGTGTGTGTGTGTGTGTGTGTGTTTTTTTTTTTGCAGGGGCAATATTTTGTGTCTGATTCCATATTTGCTTACAATGTATACTACAGGAAGGCAATATTGTTCTCAAGAAGCCAACACTATCATGGATCATTTTATTCTACTACTGCATAATACAGTTACAAGTCAAGGATCAGTTAAACGCTTTACTACATGATAGAGACTGTAAGAACAGAAGATTGTTCAAGATTAAACTGCGTGAACCAGATGAAAAGGATAAGTAACAAAGAAGGGAAAAAAAGATGAAAATCCTGGGGGAAGAGCAAGAAAAATGTACAGTGACAAACATAACAAAGCTACTTAAGAATTGCGACTTTATTTCTTTATCGAATGTCTGATTCATTTTAACCATACCACTTGTAATATTCCTTTATTACTATAATCAGATAAGTGCTCCTTAAGTATAAAATTAAACACCAATTTCACTGTTCTTAGACTCTAACCTTAATTTTATGTTACCAAATTACTAGTTATTACGATTACATATATTTTCGCACTCATCGATGTATAGAAATTCAGCAGAAGGTTTCATTTAGTCTAATTATAATATTGTGGTGCAGCAAAAATAATTTTTAAGTGAAATGATAATACTACTACTACATACTGTATTGATGAGTGGGGAGAAGGTATACATTACCAAACTGAGCCAAAATATACATTGTATTAATGTACAAAGCAAAATACTCACATTGCTGACAGTATGCATGTCGTTCATAGTGTCTACAACACAATGTCAGCATGGTGCTAACTGTCGACAGGCACCTGGTTGACATCCTCAAACTGTCAACAGGTTAACAATGTTGACATCTGACATGTTGCCAGGTCTGGCACAGCACAGCAGAGGTATTTTCTTCTCTCCGGCAGGCTGCAACACATCGGAGTTGAGGCTACTCCCATCACCAGCCTCTGTCCTCTCCTCTGGCGTGAGAGACTAGGGGGGCCATCCAAGGGGGCTATGGACCATCCCAGTGGTCCTATCCGCCCCTGTCCAATGCTACCATACCTCCCATGAGAGGAGGAGCTGCTGCTGCTGGGCATGTACAGCGGCCATATTTGTTTGGGGCAGCCAACAGCTCTGTTCCCCCACTCTGAGATACCCGGCACAGTACAGGACCAGCAGCGTTGCCCCAGGCCGGAGCTACCGCTGGCGGCTTAGAGGTGTCAGGAGCAGCGCTTACATTGGATGCACCGTGGACCACCAGTGTTAGCTTAGGTCACCCCTAGGCTTAGGCAAATGCCCTAGGCAATTGCCTAGTTTGCCTATGCCTAGGGGGTTATCCTTTTCTTCTCTACTCTCACATTCTGTATGCTATTATCCTTCCTACCACATCCTATACAGTAAAATACAATGACATTGGCAGGTTGTTTAGGAAACACGTCCAGCTGGTATTGAAGGATCAAACTTAGACTGAGAAAATTAAGTTTGCTCCATACAGTTCATTCAATAAGAAGACGTTTCTGGTTTCTGCAGAGAGAGAGACTATGGCCTTTTACTTTAAGATGTGTCCAATTTATTCAGTGCTCATAAATAAAGGAGATTTCCAACTCTGAGATCCAAGATCTGTGAGTAATTTCATTATATACATTTACTTGTGAATTTCACATGATGAAATTAACATTTGACCTTAGACCTCAAACTTTAAGCTTACCTTTAAGACTCACTTTAACAACAAACAAGACCTTCCGGATGAGTCAAGAATGTTGGTGAGTGAACACCCAGTACATTAGTTAAATGTCCAGTAGTAACCAGATAGTCCAAAACAAGAAGAAGAAGTTGTGCAGGTCCAGAAAGCCAACCAACGCGTTTCGATTAAAAATCTTTGTCAAGGCCTTGACAAAGATTTTTAATCGAAACTCGTTGGCTGGCTGGCTTAAACATGGGCCCTTGCTTGTTTAGCTGTGGCCCTGTATTGAAGTGGGACGTTTTAAAGTGGGAAAACGGAGTCATAACTATGAGCGTTATACCTGCGTTACACCGAAGGAAAACTGAAGGCAAACTACAACAAATTACCAAAAACACACATGGACTGCATTGATACCTTAAGAGTATGTAATTCATCTCCAATATGCTCTCTTCATTTCTTTGTTATGCAAACTCTTGTATGATTTGAAAAGTTCTGATGTAATGAATTGATTGTAATTGTTATTGCTTGTTTGGGGAAGTTGTTCAGTGAAGCATAGTTGCATTCTGCCTGATGTCTACTCAAACACATTGCAAATTATCTCCTTTGACCATTTGACCATTAGTGTTCAGGTGTAGCCTGACCTGAACAGACTCACTATATTTCTAGAATTAGTGACCTGCAGCTTTTCTGAACAGTAAAAAAGAAAAAACAGACATTGAACAACATCATCAAACAGGTAATTTCAACTTTAGACTTCGATTTGTACTGTCTGAACATGGCTAGGAATAACAGAAGCACAGGCAAAATTTTTAAAACTATGGACCTTATTCTGGTCGATGCAGTCCGTTCCGAATTCTTTAGGAGGGCGCATTTTAGCCGTCTGCGCATGCATAGGCAACACTATGCGCATGTGCCATGCATGGTCTCTGTACTCGTTCTCACTAATACCGTACAGAAATGTTCACCGAATTGACTCGGGAAATATGGGTGTTTTTGGGCGTCATTCGGACTTACACAAAGGCGTGGTTTCAAAGTGGGAAAAACTGGGCGTAAATATGGGCGTACACGAGGGAGTGCACTAACTCTGGTAGGCATGCATTCGGACAGCACACCGACTGCAAACGAACCAACACGCATGAAATATGCGGTCTTCATAAGCAAGTTTCACTTTGCGGAGACCACTTGTTCATGTGCTAGGCATTCGGTTCGCCTAATTAGTACGCCCGCACCTGAAACACTGTCAGCTGAACACAATACAATCCACTCGTCTACTCATTACTCATTAATTACACTCTTTTTATTGCTTCAATTGGAAGCATTGCTGCCTAAATGGACCATTACTTAAAGACACAAAGATAAGCTAAAACACCACTGCATGTTTGCTATTTTAACCACATTTACACTGCAAGCAATGGTCAGAAATTGGTACCAATAATATAATTTTACATGTCACTTTTGTAGAATATTGCATTTGACGTGTAATTATTATATAATATGCATACATAAAACCTACGTAAAGGGGTAACAATGATTGAATAGCACTTCACATGATGTAAGGGTTAATGTAAAGTGGTAGTAATGTGTTTAAGTATCAAATAGGATTTAATTGATTACAATTACAAACAAACCCTTTTTTATGAGGTAGCCTAATTGCATAAGTGTGTCATGTGACAGATTTATAAGTTCAGATAATAGTCGTGAGTTTTGCGGAAATACACCACATCGGTGCGTACGGGCAGCTTCCCGTCCGTTCTGACGCTGTAAGATCGTGTAGAATCTTTGTGTGGCCACCGCACACGCACGGTTTGGATGTTGTCCGAAAACACACCCTCTACTTAGAGAGCGAGTCCGTCCGAATGCGGAGGATCTATGGGCGTTTGTTCTTACAAGCCGGCTGCCGGGAGCAGGGACTGGGCAGCTGGGCACAGGGCCGGGCAACAACATTTCAGTGGCGCTGCCCGGACCCAGTGAGAGAGTGGTGGGGTTTTTTAGGGAGCACAACCCATAAAAAACTCGCCCAGTGGGGAGCGCTCCCTAAAAAAACTCACCACTGAAGGGCAGAGGCGTAACTACAACTTCGTGGGCCCCATAGCAAAATTCTGAAAGGGGCCCCCCCGCCATTGTCACAGCAAAAGACAGAGGGGGGGGGGGAGAGGAGGAGGAAGAGGGGGGGGGAGAAGGAAGAGGGGGGAGAGGAGTGTAGGAGAGGGGACAGAGGAGTGTAGGAGAGGGGAGAGAGGAGGGGGGGAAGAGGGGAGAAAGGAGGGGGGGAAGAGGGGAGAGAGGAGGGGGGAAGAAGGGAGAGAGGAGAGGGGATAAGAGGAGAGGGGGGGAGAGGAGAGGGGGGAGAGGAGAGGGGGGAGAGGAGGAGGAGTGGTGGCAGTGGCAGTAGGTCTCCAAGTGAAATTTACCAGCTGCTTTCACTGGTGCTGGGCTCCCCAGCACCACGGCCCCTTGCTCCCCTCCATGAGACTTGTCTGCGGGATGCTGTCACTGTTCCAGGATTTACTGCGCTGGGCTCTCCAGCGCTGGGCTCCCCGGGCGGAGCTGTCAATCACTTCTCCCCGGCTTTAATGCTCTCCGGCGCTGGGCTCCCCGGGCGGCGCTGTCAATCACTTCTCCCCGGCTTTACTGCTCTCCAGCGCTGGGCTCCCCGGGCGGCGCTGTCAATTACTTCTCCCCGGCGCTGGGCTCCCCGGGCGGCGCCGACGTGTTCGGCTGCTCCCCGGGAGGCGCTAGGCTGTACAACTTCCGGTCCCTAGGCTCACTGCTCCCCGGCGCCACTGACTTTCTTAAAAGACAGCAGCGTGGCCACCACTGCCTGAGTGCCTGCCCTGCAATATTTATTTATTAAAGAAAAACTGGAAAAAAAAAAGATCATGGGCGTGAAGGGGATAGCCTGCTGGGACCCCGGGCCCCCCCAAGGCCTGGGCCCCATAGCAATTGCATCCCCTGCACCCACTATAGTTACGCCACTGCTGAAGGGGTTAATAAGAAGTGTATGTTAACATAAGTGCTGTTGTTGTTTTTCACAGTGCGCCTTTTCTACACAGAGTCCTCTGAACTGCTAATTTTTGGAACCTTGACAGAGATAAATCCTGCCCCATGCAAGCCTGCAGGATCAGCGAATAATTGCAAATCCATTCGCAAGTCTCTCACCATCAAATGAATTTTCCAATGTGTGCAGTCTGTGCGTAGCCCAGGACTTACTCGACAACTGCTATAGAATCAGTCGGATCGAGGCCGGAGCTGACATTACACCACTTCCTCTCAAATGCCTGGGGGCACCTTTGTTTTCCCTAATACTCCCAGAAAATGGCCGGATTCCACCCCCCTCCAGCGATAAAATAAGTAGAAGGATTTTATTGCTAATACCATTTTTGGTTGCTTCATCTCCCCCCTCCCCACAGTCCTTCTCCACCTGCCTCCCATGCTCGACACACCCCTGCACTCAGAAACAACCCACACAGCTATGAGTGCTTCCTCCCATGCACGGCCTCAGTCAGAGTGTGAGCTATGAGTGATAGCTACCATGCACAGCCTATTAAAGTGTGACCTGTGAGTGGTACGTCCCATGCACAGTCTCAGCCAGGGTATGAGCTATGAGTGAAACATCCCATGCACAACTTCAGTCAGGGTGTGAGCTATGAGTGGTACAGATGGAGCAGCCCTTAGCCTTGCTGAGTGCTCGCCAGATCCCCTAGCTGGTGGAGGGCAGTGATATGCGGGCCGGCGGACGTGAATGCGTGAGCGACTCATTCACTCATGAGTCCCAGTCAGTAAGGCGGCGAGGAGAGGCGACAGAAGGCTTTCCTGCCTGTCTCCACTTCAGGAAGTGGAGGCAGAGCGGGTAGTGAGCGGGGAGATGGGCAGAGTGCTGCAGGGCTTCCGGGAGAATGGGTATGCGCACGCCCCATTCTGTCAGTCTCCGGTGGCTGGTGGGGGACGGCAAATGGTGATAGAATAGCCAGGATCCGCTCTAATGAAAGCAGCCTAAACTTTGCAGGGACTGGCGATACTTTAGCCAGCCCCGCCAGCCTCCGGCTCCCGCCATGGGGTCGCGTGTGCACAAGATGCTCATGCACCCCGTGGCAACGGAGCTTCCCCCGGGTCCCCACCGCCTCCCCTGCCGTCGCCGCCGGTCCCCCTTGGTCACCCCGACCCCTCCTAACCCTGCCCGTCTCCCTGAAGCGAAGACGGGCAAGATGCTGCTGCCCCTCCGATAGAGGATTGGGATGCGCATGCGCGTGAGACACACACGCGTCCAAGTTCAGTGTAGCCCCTGTCCGCTGGCGCTCGCCAGAGGGGAGGCTCTAGTGAGCCCCGGCCAAAGATGACAGGAACTACTGTACATCTGTATGAGTAATACCTACCATTTATAGCCTCAGCTAGGGTGTAAGCTATGAGTGGTACAGTTAAAACGCCTCTCAGCCAGTGCTGGGGCTCACCAGATTGCCCCCGCTAGTGAGATGGCGCTCCATCTGACTAGGACCCACGAGCGACCCACGTGCATGCGCTTCCCAGTCAGCGTGCGGCTGGGGACATGAACCCTGCCCGTCTCCACTTCAGGGAGATGGGCAGGGTTAGGGGGGAGCAGGGAGGTGGGGGACCACGTCGAAGACCGGCGGCGAGGTGGCGGGGACCCGGGGGCACGCATCCCCTTCTGGCTGCTGACGGGGGCTGGCGGTTGGCAATCCGACCGCCAGCCCCTGGATAGAAGCGAGGCGCTCTATCTGTACATCCCATTTATAGCCTCAGCCACGGTGTAAGATATGAGTGGATCCTGTCTCATCATCTTCTAAATAAAGTCACTAACATGTTACAGTTATGTTTTGGTGGCCTATTTATCATACACTTTTTATGGGAAATCATATTTAGTTACCCTTAAAATGTTACATTCCCTTAAAATGTTCCATCAGGTAGGTGGTGTGACAGGTAAGTCCAGCTTTCCTTGAGGGGGCAACATTCAGTGATTTAGGGGTGTCAAAATGTAAATATACAGTATTTCCCACCCCCCTACCAGAAAGATGTTGGTACCCCTGCCTACCCCTTAATCTCAGTATTATAATATCCAGTTTGTGTTCCTGATTTCTGTATACTGTATGCCAAACCATTTGTTCCTTATTGGGGGCATTTAGCAGAGTTTCAGGAATACAGCTCCGTTCGTTATGTAAGATCCACCTAAATACCAGTGTGCTGACAAAGAATGAACACAACAAAGTGGTTCCTGTCTGAAGGGGCTTACAGTCTAATCATGGTTATTGGAAGATCAATAGGAACAGTAGTTGACAATGTATTTTATAAATCAACCTGAACTATAAGTGTCAAGATGCAGAGCAGAGGTCATCGCCTCATTAGACCGCATCGCTTTCACATATCTGCAGCCAGTATCAGAGCCAGGTCAAGCTGCAATGGCATTACAGGCATATTATTATTACTATTACTGTATTACTATCTATTAATTGTCTTAAAATTGCACGTACCTTTACCATAGGGGAAAATGGGTTGGGATAATTTGGTCTACAGCAAATTGGTCGACAAGCATTAGGTCGACACCGTTAGGTCGACATGGTTCTAGGTCGACCTGGGTCAAGGTCGACATGGGTCTAGGTTGGCATGGGTTTAGGTCGATAGATCAATAGGTCGACACAAGCAATAGGTCGACAGTGTCTAGGTCAACAGTCAAAAACTCGACATGGGGTTTTTCACTGTTTTTTTACCCGGATATCGACACAGTCGACATGGACACAGGTTCCAATGCACCGCATCCCCTCGAATGGCTCGCTTCACTCGCAATGCTTCGGGCACGGTGCCTCGCTAAGCTCGCAACACTGGAAGAACAAAGATTTGTATGTGTACCCAGCGCTGGACTAATGGAGCTGCTGGTCTATTGTAACGGGTTAACGCCCAGAAAACCCAAATATACAATGCACAGAAAAAAAGATTTAACAATAGACTAGCGCTATAAGAAAACCAAATAAATGTATCTGGAATATGAAGCAGGATTCTGCAACAGAAATCTTCCTGATGTTATAAATGATAAGAACTTACAATGAAATTCTATCAGGTGTTCACGTAATGGTTTCTTTAGTAATAGCTTCAGGGTAGCAGGGAATGGACGGCATGAAATCAACTTACATTTGCGTTCTGTCTCGCGTTCATAACAAAGGTTTCTTTTACCAATGGACGCCAGATGACAGGTAACAGGAAAATTTATTCACAAGGAGTAATCCACATGGATCCATACGATAAAAAGTAGAAGTTTAAAAAAAGTCCAAAGAAGCAGTCAGTAGCTGGAACAGACGTGCGGCGGCTTCTCCCGTAGTGACAGGCGTGCTGCAGAAACGCCGGCAGGGGAGATCCGTGTGATGCCGCTGTGTGGAGTCCGGCTTGCTGATGCTGCTGAGCGGTCTAATCAACGCGTTTCGGATATTACCATATATCCTTTTTCAAGATGTGCCGCTGTGGAGACCGGAGGTGCTTTTAAGGAGGATCTGTCAGGTCACATGTTCTCAGATCCAGCCTCTATATTCGAACCTAGCCCGGCTTCAAACTTTAGAACATATTTCTATCTATCTAAAGTGCATGATGAATTTAAAATACATATATCAAATGCATATTAAAATACATATTAAAAATTACATATTAAAAAAGGGGACATAAAATTCATACAGGTGGCTAAAATGTATAAAAACAATCATATTTATACAAAGTGAAAAAAGGAACAATTTGCACAATAAAAACTAGCAGCATATATACATTATAGCAAAGTTTATAATTGCACTTGTAATTGTTACAGTCTGACTGATATAGTGACTCATATGAAGCCGGACATTTGTAAGAGAAAAGACACAAATAAAGGGGGACATGGTTAGTATTGTACAAAAATTACCATATCCCACCACCCACCATACATGGTGTTTATATAAGCCATTTATACTCATAGTCAGCATTTAATCCTTTTGGGACCATAGTATTTAATGTAAAAATGCATTTCATTTCTGTCTTGGCTAGACGTTCTTCAATGTCATTTTTTCTCCAGTCAGATTTGCACAGTTTAATGCCACAGAAAGATTTGAGACCCCTGATGTCACAATTGTGCTTCTCCTTGAAATGTAATGAAACGCTATGTAGTTCATAGCCCTTCTTGACATTGCGGGCATGTTCTGCTAGGCGGTCCTTAAGATGTCTACTGGTCCGCCCAACATACTGCTCCCCGCAATGACATTCTAGAAGGTACACAACGTTTTTGGAGTTGCACGTGATGAAGTCGTTTATAGTAAACTTCTCATTGCTAGTATTGGACATATACTCCATGATTTTTGGTGGAGTTTTACACCCTTTACACATAGAGCAAGAGCCGCAGCGGTAGAAACCCTTAGACAATACCCTGGTAGTTCTTTTGGGTACAGTTTGAGCACTCCTAACCAGGATATTGCTAAGGTTATCCGCCCTGCGGTACACAAACTTAGGCCGACATCCTATATATTCTTTCAGAATAGGATCCCTAGTAAGGACTCCCCAGTGTTTAACAATGAGTTTCTCAAGCTGTTTGTGCTGAGAAGTGTACCTGGTGATAAAACGTACTTCTTTGCTTTCTGGCTTAATGATTTTGTCGGTTGGGACAGAATCATGGTTTTTGTTATATGCTTCATCAATCCAAATGGGGTTATAGCCTTTCTGACAAAAATTTCCTTTCATAATTTCAGCTTGCGTCTCATAATCACTGGTATTGGTGCAATTCCTTCTAAGTCTATAGAATTGACTAGAAGGAATGCTCTTTATCCAGTTAGCATGGTGATTACTCCTGCTACTTATATATGAGCAGCAGTCAGTAGGCTTAGTGTAGTTTTTTGTGCAAATTTTTAAATTATCAACAAAAATAGTAAGGTCAAGGAAATTAACAGTGAGGGGGCTAATGGTATAAGTTAGATCGATATTTTGATCATTATTATTTAAATACAGACAAAAGTCATTCAAGGCCTCTTGACCCCCCCTCCAGACGAACAGGAGGTCATCTATGTATCTGACCCATAGCACCAGGCTGGCACTCCAGGGGTGGTTGGACCAAACTTGTTGGTCCTCCCACCTTGCCATGAATAAATTAGCATAGCTGGGTGCCAGCCTGGTGCCCATAGCAGTTCCTGCCGTCTGGAGGTAAAAGTCACCCTCGTACCAAAAGAAATTGTTATTCAAAATCATGGCGATACCTTCTAGAATGAAATCCTTTTTTATGCCATCTATATTTGCTTTTGTTAGATGATGTTCCGTGGCAGCAATGCCATGATGATGTTGGATGATAGTGTAAAGGGCTCTAACATCGGCAGTGACAAGAAGGTCACCTTCCTCCCATGCCAGCCCTGATAATTTTTCTATAACAGCCGCAGTGTCCTTTGTATACGATCTGGTGTTTTTGACCAATGGCTGTATTTTGTGGTCTATGAAGTGGGACAAGTTAGAAGTAATAGACCCCACCCCTGCCACGATAGGACGGCCTGGGGGGTTGACAATACTTTTGTGAACTTTGGGTAAAATATATATTACCGGCACTGAAGGGCTCTCTATTTTAAGATATTTAGCCTCCTCCTCTGTAACGATATTTTGCGCCAAATAAAGATTAATGAAAACATCCATCTTTTTTTGGATTTGGGCGGTGGGGTCTCCTCTCAATTTTTTGTAGGTGTCTTTATCTGCCAATTGGTTGGCAATTTCTCTGTGATAATCTACCTTATTGAGGATTACAACCCCACCGCCCTTATCCGCCGGTTTTATTACTATGTTTTCATTGTTTTTCAAGGTTTTTATGGCCTTTCTTTGGCCTAACGTTAAATTGTTCCTTTCTTTACTTTTAAAAGACATTTTGTGTAGATCTTCTTTAACTAAATTTTCAAAAACGTCTACATAACTCCCACGTTTATGCCGTGGGTAAAATTTTGATTTGCGTTTAAAGATGTTAATTTCACCTGTAGGGATCTGATCCATTTCTTTATTATTTTCAACAAAGAATCTTTTTAGCGCCAGTTTTCTAATAAACCTTTGTAGGTCTGTGAAAACTTCGAATTTATCTGTCCGATTTGAAGGAGAAAACTTCAAACCTTTTTCCAGAAGATCTTTCTCATCTGTAGTGAGGGTATAATCGCTGAGATTGTATATGGTGGAGTTATTTTTTATAATATTTTCTCCAGAATTTTCAGCTTTATTTTCTATTTGGTCAGGTTGGGATTTATTAAGTTCTTGTCTTTTTAGTTTGTTTCTTTTATTCTTTGACATTCCTAATTTACAACCCGCTCTTTTGCCCCTTTTGTTTGGACAGTATTTCAGGTGCGATAATTTCTTTGAGGGCGCTTCTCTAAAAAATAATCCCTGTTGGTATCTTTATTTCTCCATTGTTTCCTATTGGTCCTAATTTCTGGGGAATCATACCATTGATCTTCTTCAGTGTCATCAGATCTATAATTTTTCTGTGTGGGTTCTGGGTGATTATATTCCCTATTCCTCCATGAAGAATGTGGACCTGCCCTACACTCCTCAGGTTGGTAATTAGATCTGAATCGTTTAGGTCTAGGGGTATTTTTATTGCCCATTTCATGAACAGTATCTTTTTTGTTATTTTCCCTTCTTTTTACAGGAGTATTGGATGACAATTTTTTATTGTTTATTTTTTTATGATTATTACTTTTATTATAAGTTGTTTGTGATTTATTTTTATTAGAGATACATTCCTCTGATTCCTCATTATTATTACTTTTATCTCTCTTATCCCTGTTATATTTCTTATGTTTCTTACTTTTTAAATCCCTCTCATTCTTTTCTACCTTATATGTAATACGTTTCTCTAATTCTTTATAATCTTCAGAATTTTTGAAAGGTTGAGCTAAACTATATAACACTTCTATTTCCTCTTCTGCGATTTTTAAGGATTTCTGTTTCTCCTGAATGATATGTTTCATTAAAGAGACAGAGCAATTATCTAAAATAGTTTGCCACTCTATCTTAAATGATTCCGATTCTATCAGAAAGGAGGGGGTTTTATCTATTTTGAGACCCCTAGGGATAAGTTTCTCTTTTAAGTATTTTTCAAGTGTGGCTATCTCCCACCACATTTTGCTTTCTGAGATGAGGAGTTTTTCTATTTTAGACATAATACTGTCCAAACTCTCATCCCCTAGAACAACTTCATTATCCTCTTTATCAAAGAGGGTGCGTATGCATTCCTCTCTGATTTTGCGGTGGGAAAACATAATTTTTATGACAGACAATAGTGTTTAGTAACGTGCGGATTTGCACAAAAAACTACACTAAGCCTACTGACTGCTGCTCATATATAAGTAGCAGGAGTAATCACCATGCTAACTGGATAAAGAGCATTCCTTCTAGTCAATTCTATAGACTTAGAAGGAATTGCACCAATACCAGTGATTATGAGACGCAAGCTGAAATTATGAAAGGAAATTTTTGTCAGAAAGGCTATAACCCCATTTGGATTGATGAAGCATATAACAAAAACCATGATTCTGTCCCAACCGACAAAATCATTAAGCCAGAAAGCAAAGAAGTACGTTTTATCACCAGGTACACTTCTCAGCACAAACAGCTTGAGAAACTCATTGTTAAACACTGGGGAGTCCTTACTAGGGATCCTATTCTGAAAGAATATATAGGATGTCGGCCTAAGTTTGTGTACCGCAGGGCGGATAACCTTAGCAATATCCTGGTTAGGAGTGCTCAAACTGTACCCAAAAGAACTACCAGGGTATTGTCTAAGGGTTTCTACCGCTGCGGCTCTTGCTCTATGTGTAAAGGGTGTAAAACTCCACCAAAAATCATGGAGTATATGTCCAATACTAGCAATGAGAAGTTTACTATAAACGACTTCATCACGTGCAACTCCAAAAACGTTGTGTACCTTCTAGAATGTCATTGCGGGGAGCAGTATGTTGGGCGGACCAGTAGACATCTTAAGGACCGCCTAGCAGAACATGCCCGCAATGTCAAGAAGGGCTATGAACTACATAGCGTTTCATTACATTTCAAGGAGAAGCACAATTGTGACATCAGGGGTCTCAAATCTTTCTGTGGCATTAAACTGTGCAAATCTGACTGGAGAAAAAATGACATTGAAGAACGTCTAGCCAAGACAGAAATGAAATGCATTTTTACATTAAATACTATGGTCCCAAAAGGATTAAATGCTGACTATGAGTATAAATGGCTTATATAAACACCATGTATGGTGGGTGGTGGGATATGGTAATTTTTGTACAATACTAACCATGTCCCCCTTTATTTGTGTCTTTTCTCTTACAAATGTCCGGCTTCATATGAGTCACTATATCAGTCAGACTGTAACAATTACAAGTGCAATTATAAACTTTGCTATAATGTATATATGCTGCTAGTTTTTATTGTGCAAATTGTTCCTTTTTTCACTTTGTATAAATATGATTGTTTTTATACATTTTAGCCACCTGTATGAATTTTATGTCCCCTTTTTTAATATGTAATTTTTAATATGTATTTTAATATGCATTTGATATATGTATTTTAAATTCATCATGCACTTTAGATAGATAGAAATATGTTCTAAAGTTTGAAGCCGGGCTAGGTTCGAATATAGAGGCTGGATCTGAGAACATGTGACCTGACAGATCCTCCTTAAAAGCACCTCCGGTCTCCACAGCGGCACATCTTGAAAAAGGATATATGGTAATATCCGAAACGCGTTGATTAGACCGCTCAGCAGCATCAGCAAGCCGGACTCCACACAGCGGCATCACACGGATCTCCCCTGCCGGCGTTTCTGCAGCACGCCTGTCACTACGGGAGAAGCCGCCGCACGTCTGTTCCAGCTACTGACTGCTTCTTTGGACTTTTTTTAAACTTCTACTTTTTATCGTATGGATCCATGTGGATTACTCCTTGTGAATAAATTTTCCTGTTACCTGTCATCTGGCGTCCATTGGTAAAAGAAACCTTTGTTATGAACGCGAGACAGAACGCAAATGTAAGTTGATTTCATGCCGTCCATTCCCTGCTACCCTGAAGCTATTACTAAAGAAACCATTACGTGAACACCTGATAGAATTTCATTGTAAGTTCTTATCATTTATAACATCAGGAAGATTTCTGTTGCAGAATCCTGCTTCATATTCCAGATACATTTATTTGGTTTTCTTATAGCGCTAGTCTATTGTTAAATCTTTTTTTTTCTAAGCTCGCAACACTGTTTTATTCTCCCACCACACCCTAGTGGATGGTAGGGCATGAAATACCACCTGTCGGCACAGATATGCATGAGAGGAGAGGGCATGGGGGAGGGCAGGCCTCTTACTGCAGTGCCGGGAGCTACCTGGGGACGGACGGACAGGACACGCATCTTCCGCAGGTGCCGCTTACACGCACTACACTGTTATGAGCCGGTGCTGCTGCGTAAGGCTCCCGGCTGCTGCTTACACACACTGACATGAACCGTTGCAGCTGGCTGGAAGATGCCTTTGGCAGCAGCACTGTCTTATGTCAATGTTTGTAAGCGGTGGGAGCTGCGTGTCCCAAAAGGCTGTCTTCTAGGGACAAGCATTTAACCCCCCTGGCAACAAACATGTTATCCCCCTGGGCAACAAGCATGTTATCCCCCTGCAATGAGCATTTAACTCCCCTGGCAACAAGCATATAATCCTCCTGGGCATTGAGCAGGTGATCCCCACTGGGCAATGAACATGTACTCCCCCATGGCAAGGAGCATAAAACCCAGACAATGAGCATGTAACCCCCTGGCACTGAGCATGTAACCCCTGGCACTGAGCATGTAAACCACTGGCACCAAGCATGTAACCCTCTGGCACCCAGCAAGAAACCTCTGGCAATGATCATGTAACCCCTGGCAAAGAGCATGAAACCCCTGGCAAAGAACATGTAGGTAACTGCCACTTATGTGGCATAATATGTAATGGGCATTACAACATGTGGTATAATATAAAATGGGCATTATGGCGTGTGGCATAATGCATAGAAAAAAAAGGAACCACAGGTATGGCCAAAGCTGCTGTATAGGGAGTGTGTAAATCTCCTGAATATGTAAAACTGGGTTAAACTGAAAGATGTACACTACCATTGATAAAAAAATATATATATTTATTAATTACACAAGTATAATTGCATCATTAATGAGAATTCTCATAATAAAATATAACAATATAAAAATGAATTGGGTAAAGAATAGATTCTATTTGGAACTTGAATTTTTGCTAATAGATTAGCTCCATAAGATAATGGAAGAACAGTTCACTGCACCAGCACGTATAATTACCAGATTGGAGACAAGATGATAATATGGGTCTCCTTATTAGCGTAGCTGCATATGTTTGATCAAGTCCCGGATAAATGCCCAGTGGAACCAGGTTCTCAGAACAGCATGGTTGTTGGCAGTCCTTGTGGTATATGCATACCTCACATGACGCTGCTGGGTTTGCTGTGTGCAAAGAGTCCTGGAATATAGCAATTGAGAAAATTGGTCCGGAATAAAGTGCAGTCTGGTTTGTGTAAAAGTGCAGGTTGAAGGTGCAGTGGAGAAACTGCTCAACGCGTTTCAACATGATCCCACGTCTTCTTCAGGAGCTGGAGTATTGAGTCAGGTCAGGGTTCCTCTATATATAAACCATTAATTGATTGTTTCAATAATTGCAGGTGTGGGAACCCAAATTTAAATTTCATATAAAATACACAATAAAATATATTAAAAACTTCATTCAAATAATGCATGTGGTAGAAATGCACAGAAATGCTCATTGATACAGGTATGGTTGCTGGAAATTATGTCAGCGGCAGAACACATTGTGGTCGCCATTGTTCGGCGGAAGTAACAGAACGTGATTGGCGGAGGTTGCATCATTGTATTGGAGAGTAGATGTATTCAACTCTCCGCAACTTATAGGATGAATGGAGGAAATGTTATCAGGTTTACATATTGGTTGGCAAATTAGAATATAATGAAATTTATTGGTATAAACAAAGGAGAGAAGGAAAATAATAATATAAAGATGAACATAATATAATAACAATAAACAGAAAAGGGAAAGAACCTTTTAAAGATGACAAAATGCTGCTTATAAAGGGAAACCTGGTTCAATCACAAAATACGGATTTTATCTAGGGATACGTTATGAATGGTGGAAGTATTATTTAAAAAAATATATATATATATACTGTATACATATATATATATATATATATATATATATATATATATATATATATACCCATTAGTTGGCAAGTATGATGCAAAATAAAACAGCAATACTGTAATCAAAAGTACTATCTAAAAGCATAGGTAGCATTTGGTTCGTTAATGTATATCTTTATAAACCATAAAAGGTTTTTATGCTGTTTGGGGATAGTCAGATTTCTAAAATATAGTTTGTAAATCAATTGTTACACTCTAAATAGAGATCTATAGCTACTCAAGGATAGTTATATGAAGTTCCAAACAATCGTCTAAAAGAGAATTGAATAGAAACGAATACAAAAAATGATACAATATGTATTAGTTATAAAATATAGAACCATGAGAACAAGCCAATTAGAAAAAGATATAAAGGAAGTGAAAAATAGACTTGATATTTTTATAGGCAGAAAAGATTTTTAAGAAAAAGATATTGCTATTAATGAGCACATAGAAAAGTTTGAGAGAGAAATTTTAGAAAATAAACAAAAAAAAGTTTAGAAGAGATCTAGATGATTATCAAAATGATAGAGTCAGATCATATAGAAATAAAAACAAAAGTGGTAAATCAGTCTCTAGATCTGAACCTAGACCTCAATCCAGACATCCAAACAACAGCTATGATAGAGATTATGATGTAAGACGGGACCCACCCCAACAGCGACGTAATTATTCTAAAAATAGAAAAGAACAATGCCTAAATAGCACTACAGATTCCCCAACTAGTTCTCACACTGATCTTCCAAGAGAACAGGGTGCTAGACCCAAAGAAAGACAAAATTGGAATAGAGGATATAACTGATCACCCCAACGGGATTTTCGGGAGGCCCGACCCCGCCCCAATAATTGGGAGACCAGTTATCCCACACAACAACAAGGGAGACCAAAAAGACTAAGGGAAAGAAGCCAAGAGGAAATAGAGAAGGGACACAATCAAAGAGAAAATACCAAAAAAGACTAATTAATAAAGATGAAAAGTTAAATTGTGAGAAGTCAAAACACAAAAATGTCTTCAATATCTCCTCAAAAAATTTGAATGAGGATGAATTATCACTTTTAGCTAAGGGCCTAAAAGATGTTTCTTCTAATAATCCCAATATCTTTGAATTATACAGTATGTCAAATTAAATATCCGGACCCTTTGTTGCAAACGATACTTTGCAAATAAAAGCTTGACTAGAGACTTAGAGGAAGGACATCCCATTGTACTCGATGCATCTGATGATCCTGCATTGATTGACTTACAGGAACTGATGCAGGAATATCATATACAATTAAATGCAGAATCCCTGATTAAAATCTATGACACTAAACCTAAAACGTTCAGACGCAAATCTGAATTTTTTCAGATATCTGCTAAGAGTGCTAATATAGTAACTTTTTTCAAAGTGACACTTGAGGATTTCAAGAATCTTTGTAAACACAGATCAAAATGGGGATCCTCATAACTCTAACCTAACTAGAGCGGAAAAAAAGGCTTTAAAGTCTCTCACTATGTATACATCAATCATTATAAAGGAGGCGGACAAAGGGGGAGGTCTGGTTATCCAGGACAGAAAAGACTATATCCAAGAAGCCCAAAATCAACTTAACAATAGTGATTTTTATAAAATTTTAAAAACAGACCAAATACAATCTTTTCAAATTGAATTCAAACTCTTACTTGATGAAACTTTATACAGATTTAAACAATATATTGTTTTTAAGAGAGCGCACATGACACTAATACATTTTAAACAGGTTTGTTCATTTATTAATATACACAATCAATAATAAAATAAATAGCATAAAATGATTGGACATAATTAGCCGTGGGGAGGATTAAATGGTGAACTACTTCAGTCCGTTTAGAAGTCCAGCAATAATTTCCAGACAATACTCAATTAGCTGTAATGCCCAAGGGCATTACAAAATTGTATTATGACACTCATTGAAGTATTAGTCAAAAGACTGATTTATTAAGAACAGGTGATTGAAAGAGGTGGCTAACTCTGATTGGTTGTCCACCCTTTTTAAACACCCTTCTGTTAGCTGAGGATATCTTCTGAAGAAACCGCCAAATTCTATGATGGAGAAACGCGTCAAGAGACCCCCTGTTTGACTGACAGACTGCCGATGGGTATGGACTTTTAAAACAGCAATCAATTGAAAGCTGATTACATCGCCCCTTATTGCTCCCGCTGTCCAGCGAGCCGGTAACAACTGGGAACTCCAAGCCGCACATTTACAGAGCAGAGGGTGACCAACTTCAGCAGCGGCATTAAGACTGCAAACAGGTGTCCGCCCCCAGCCGAGTGTGTGTGGATTACCTGCAGATGCAGCTAAGTGAGCAGGTCTCACGCTGCGGTCTGCCCTCCAAACAGCAGCCGCTGCACCCTCAAGCCTATCGAGGCAATTACCGTACAAGCTGGTATGTAATTCTTCAACATCATTATATATTCTACAGGCTGTATCATCTAAGTAAAAGCGCTACAATTTGTTACCAACAATAACAGTTTCACCTAAATATCTACTAAGTTACCAATTGTGGTACAGGTTGAGTATCCTGTATCCGGGCATCCATTATCCGAATTATTCCAAAAACCGTGGTTTTTGGAATCATTAGAAATTTTGTTATTTCCCCCCCCCCCTAACCCTCTTTTCATACTTACCAAGTCCCAGGGCGTCCACAGCAGGCCTCCGGCATCTTCTCCAGGGTCTCCAGCGGTCCCAGGAATGCATTGCGCGAGTGTGCGCGCGCGCCGGTGACGTCACCGTTGCGCGCGCACACCCACGCAATGCATTCCTGGGACCGCTGGAGATCCAGAGAAGATGCCGGAGGCCTGCTGTGGACGCCCGGGGACTGCGTGGACGCTGAGGGACCACCGGACACCATCAGGGGACAGGTAAGTATGGCAAAAAAAATGTATTCCAAAAACCGAAAAATTCCCCTATCTGGAATGCCTGTGGTCCCGAGCATTTCGGATAGGGGATACTCAACCTGTATTACATACTGGAGCATCCCTTGGGCATTACAACTAATTGAGTATTGTCTGGAAATAATTGCTGGACTTATAAACGGACTGAAATAGTTCACCATTTAATCCTCCCCACGGCTAATTCTGTCTAGTCATTTTATGCTATTTATTTTATTATTGATTGTGTATATTAATAAATGAACAAACCTGTTTAAAATTTATTAGTGTCATGTGCGCTCTCTTAAACAATATATTGTTTAAATCTGTATAAAGTTTGGTCTATGTTGAGAGACACAGAGGTCCTCAATTGGGAGCTGCAATTGATACTATAAATAATCGATACCTGTTCTTATTGTTATTGATTGTGCGCCCGATCTAGTGACTCCTTCTCTGTTTCCCTTTGTGGGTCGGGAGACTGTGTGTTTAAATACATCACACATATCTCGTGAGACACATTGGTGGATTGATTGGGAACATTATTGTGTTTTGTTCACTTACTTGATGAGGCTTTAGCCCTCAATATTATCTCTAAAGAGACATGGCAATTTTTGTTCACCACCCCAACCTATCACGCCCACGTACTATAACCTCTCCAAAATACACAAATCACTTACCTCACCCCCTGGATGTCCAATTATTTTGGGGATTGAATCACTCACCACTAATCTGTCACATCATGTGGATTTCTTTTTACAACCTCTTGTTCCTGTGCTCAGGTCACATTTGAAAGACACAAAACACTTTCTTAAGAGGATCCAAACCATTGTTTGGAAAGAAACATGCATTTATGACCTTAGATGTCAAAGCCTTGTATAACAATATACCTCACGATCTCTGTGTAATACATCTTACCAATAAATTAAAGAGAGAGTGACCTGACACAGGAACAACAATCGTTTATTATCTCCTCCATTTTATTAATTCTCACCCACAATTATTTTCAGTTCTCCAACACACAATATCTCCAGCTGATGGGAACGGCCATGGGCACTAGGTTTTCGCCGAGTTATGCCAACCTATACATGGGCAAATTTGAAGACACCCATGTGTGGGGCGGTTACTTCGGTGCGAATCTGTTGTTCTATGGCCGTTACATAGATGATCTGTTTATTGTTTGGGATGGTGATTTTCACCCACTACAACACTTTGTCACTTCGCTAAATCACAATCAGTTTAATTTATCTTTCACTTCACACTTTCACTCCTCACATATTGATTTTTTGGACATCTCCTTGGATATAGTCGATTCATACATCACCACTTCGTACTATACGAAATCTGTTGATACACATTTGTATCTACAGTTTAAGAGTTCACATCACAAATCCTGGAAGACTAATATTCCCATGGGACAACTAATGCGCATTCGCCGTAACTGTTCTTCCTTGGACTTATTTGATCTACAAGCTGATAATATTGTCTCCTCTTTTAAACAAATAGGATATCCAGACCCCCTCCTTCAAGAAGCTCTTAGCGAGGTCCGCCAAATGAAGAGAGAGGACCTATTGGTTAATAAGCCCAAAAGACAACAGGACAGTAATTATGAGACAGCCTTTATATGTTAATATAATACAGCACATTTTCAAATCAGACAGATAATTAATAGAAACTATGGTATTCTGAAACATGATAAGATTTTGAGGGACCTGTTACCTAACAAACCCTTAATCATTTACAAAAGAAACTGATCTCTAAAAACTATCTTAGCTCCCAGCCACCTAAGGATGGTCGAGGAGAGGAAAGAGAATCCGAGCACCAACTCATGGTTGATCTCCAGAACTGCCGGATCGGCCGCGGTCCTGCTTCTACAGCTCGGCGCTCCTATGGGGACCCCGGGAGCTGCCTTCCACCAGCTGCAGGGGGGGCGGAGGGACGCCACAGCCCGGAACTGCTGCCGCCTTCATCGCCCTCAGCGGGAACTGATGCTGCCGAGTGCTCCATGTCAATCAGCCATGGCCGGAGATTGGGGGAGGAGGGCAGCTCCGGCGCTGGTGGCAGCTGTGGGTGTGGATAGCTGCATGCTGTTGGGCTGCTGCACATGGCCTTGCGGGAGAGTTGGCTGTGCGCGCTCCCCGGAGGAGGTGTCAGCCCCAGTGAATCTACCGCTCCCACTACTAATAAAATCCATGCCCCCCCCCATTACCCCCCCACCCGGCATCATCTCCACCCACAACACCCCGCACCCTCCAACGAGGACCAGCAGCATCTATATGCGCACACCCCCTGGCCCGCCAGCATCTACACCCGCTGACAAGCCGCCAGCATCTGCACCCACGCCACCTGCATCTCTACCCGCATACCCCTCCCGGCAGCATCTCCTTCCACACCCTCCACCCCCCGGCAGCATATCCACATGCACAACCCCCCCCAGCCAGCATCTCTGCCCACAACCCCCTGGCCCAGCATCTCCACCCACACCCAACCCCCCTGGCAGCATCTACACCCCCCCACCCACATGGCGTCATCACCCCCGCACCCCACCCCGCCATCTCCATTCCGCCCTCCTGCCAGCATCTCCACCCACAACACACCCACCCCACCGCATCTACACCACTTCTTGTAATCTACACTTCTGGTAATTATACGTGCTGGTGCAGTGAACTGTTCTTCCATTATCTTATGGAGCTAATCTATTAGCAAAAATTCTAATGCTATTCTTTACCCAATTGATTTTAATATTGTTATATTTTATTATGAGAATTCTCATTAATGATGCAATTATACTTGTGTAATTAATAAATGTATATATTTTTTATCAGTGGTAGTGTACATCTTTCCGTTTAACCCAAGCGCTGTATATATCTCTGTTTCTTTGTTTTTCATATTCGGGTCATTTACACACTCCATATACAGCAGCTTTGGCCATACCTGTGGTTCCTTTCTTTTCTACACATTATGCTACATGCCATAATGTCCATTACACATTAGGCCACATGCCATAATGCCCATTTTATATTATACCACTCTTTGAAAAAGCCCCCCTGTTAGGGGCGAAACGCGTTAGAGAAAGCCCCAGCCAGTGACACCTTGGACAATCACATCGCCTTGTTTGTTACAGCAGCAAGAAAAGGTCTACACCCCTGCGACTGACGACCACATTGCCTCCATTGCCAACATCTCCAGCAGGATTTGAGAACTCCAGCACGTACGGGCAGCTGTAGCGTCAGTGAGAGAGACGCCACAGCCCACCTCACTCAGCGGTGCAAGCCGGGAGAGCAGGAGCAAAGACCGGAACAATACCAAATGCATCATATGTCCGCTCCCCCCGTGCATCCTCACTCACGCCTACCATCTAACGGTGAGAGCCCGGGAGGGTTAGAGCAGAGAACGGCACATCATCTTCCCAGGTCTGCTCCCCCCACACACCCGTACCGGAGGGACACTCAACCCCAATACCATCAACCGAGTATAAGCGCATGGAGGCGCAGGTGAGAGATGCCATCAATTTGCGTCCATATACTAATTACACTGTACCTTTTGAAATAGCGACTATAAACTGTAACACAGACTACAGCAAGTTATACTGTATATCTTTTATAATACTCCAGTGATTATACCTTTAACAATGGTGGTTTATATACAAATCTAATGGTGTGAGGTCTACACAGATGCATTACCCCTTCTGTGCATGTGTACAACAGGTCTTGCAAAATCGCTTGTAGCCACCTGTCAGCCGCATGATTGACATGCTGCGGAATTTGAGGGCAAAGAGGTTGTGTCACCCATCATTGTTTTGAAGAAAAGGGGATGTGTCATCCCCGTTTTGTTGGCATGAAGGGTCTAGGGTTTGCATCAACACAGATTCTGTGGACCTGGGTATCCAGATCCAGCTGCCAGGCTGAGTAAGCTTCAGATTATGTAGGTTGACCGATGCCTTAAAACAACCCAAGTCAAGACTGGTGGTCTTGATGGTGATCCGGGGCTGCGCTGGCTGATGTGGCCACACAAATATGAATTAGGTCATGTGTTCTTCATAACTTTTTGAAGACCCATTAAAGTGACACTTCTGGTTACTAATTGGCATAGAACACTGTTACAGAAAAGGTGTGGATCACTTTAAAAAGGTATGCAGGCATGATGCTATGTGAACAAAGAGTTTGAACACTCGGTGCATGAGGTTTTTAATGATCATATTGTTCTAGAATTCCTTTAATTGCACACTGTCAGGCCACTACACTATGTCTGTTTATCTCACCTAGACCTCTACTTGTCTATTTACTTTATCAGACAAATTTGGTTATATTATTTTCATATAATCAGAACTACAGTATATTACGATGACTTTTATAGTTGTATTTATTTTATCAGTTTAATGTATGTTTATTATCCTGTTGTACCCAGTAGATTGGATATGTACAGTAAGAGCAAGTTTCATCTTTGCTCCTTTGGGCAGGGCTAGCCATGGCTAGCCATGGCTAATCTATTGTTCTCAACTGCAATACAATACGTATTGCAGCTGAGAACAATAGAATAGCCATGGCTAGCCATGGCCAAAGGAGCAAAGATGAAACTTGCTCCTACTGTATACTGTGTTTTTGTAATTGTATTTGTAGATTTTTCTTTATGTGACATCTGAATTATAAAATGGAGCATGTTGTTTAGACACTGGTGAACAGCTGCTGAATATTTACCTAAATTTACTTAAGAAGGGTCAACCCAACTCAATGTAATTTCTCCCACAAAATAAATATATAAATATATAAGAGAGCGCCAGAAACTGATCGGATAGTTATAAATAATTTATTTATTCATAAATCAGAAATTTGAAATAATATAACATAACAAAAAATGAAATATAATAGAGGTTGAGTATCCCTTATCCAAAATGCTCGGGACCAGGAGAATTTTGGATAACAGATTATTCTGTATTTCAGAATATTTGGCACTTATTTCCTAGAACGGCGCCCACTAAGCTATTTGCATGGTGAAATCGCATCGCATGGGCCATTTTAGGGCCATGCGATGTGCGATGCGATGCGATTTTCCTATGTCATTTATTCACTGCTCTCTCAGCCCGGGGCCATCGCATCGCATCTGCCACAAAATGTGATTGATGTGATTTTATAGGGTGTGTGATTTCATGACATTAGGTATACAATAATATGATTGTATGTCCCAAAAATAGGTTTAACGCACCCCCCAGTATCCACGCCACCCCGAAGCGTGGCGAGCGCAGCGGGCCCTGTAAGGGGCGGCGGAACGCGTCCTACGACTTTTTCATTACCCCACTATAAGCGTCGGTGTGGAGTTGATTTTATATAGTGTGGAGAGCGCAGCGAGCCACCGAGCCCCGTGAGGGGACGCAGAATACATGTAAAGTAATCCGCATCCCCTCGCGGGGCTCCCTGCGCTCGCCACGCTTCGGGCTCGGGGGCTCGCAGCACTCGCCACACTATATAAGATCAACTCCACACTATATAAGATCAACTAGCTAACTAACATGAATAGTGGGGTAATGAAAAAGTCAGAGGACGCGTTCCGCCGCCCCTCGCGGGGCTCACTGCGCTTGCCATGCTTCGGGATGGCGTGGATAGTGGGGGGGGGGGTGCGTTAAATCTATTTTTGGGACATACAATCATATTATTGTATACCTAATGCCATGACATCGCACACCCTATAAAATCGCATGCGATCGCATGCGATTTTGCGGGACATGCGATGCAATGCGATATAGTGGTGTACAATGAGGGGGGGAAATCGCATCGCATCGCATGCCACTATAATGGCCCATGCGATACGATGCGATTTCCCTACAGTGCCGTATGTAGAAATCTGGGCGCCGTGCTAGGAAACAAGTATCGAATATTTTAATATTCCAATGATGTATTTTGAATTATCTTGCATTTATGCTGTATAAACACATCAAACACATGAAATACACACAAATATATTTTATTTGTTCAAAAAACAAGGTTTCAAAACATGAAACAAAATTTGTGTCCTATCTCAGATACTGAATTTAAATGCCAAGCAATCATTGTCTTGCACATATATAGTAGGGTAGATGTGTTGTTGGAGTATACAACTTTTGATCAAGCGCTAGGAGGGGTGGGGTGATGAAGGAGAGGTGTAGAGGAGTAGAACAAGATGACAGTAGGTGAGACAATAAAGTAGAACAGAAGAATAAAATTCAAATAGAAATAAAAATAAAAAATAATAAAATAAAATAAATAAAAATGAATTTAAATATAAAATGAAAATAATAAAAATAAATAAAATAAAATGACCAATGTAATGTTTACACTCCTTGTAGGAGTAAGTAGAAGAAGTCCAGGTTGGAGGAGGCTATACTCGCTTACCCTGCACTTAAACTGACAGCTATGCCGCTTGCTGCGGCTCTTGCAAACTTACGGCGGGACTCCGGAGCTTTAGCTGGTGATGTCACCTGCCGTCTTCTTCGTTTGCGGCTTGGCGGTGCTGTCTGGCTGGGGCTTGCTTCTCCTCTTCTGCTGAGGGGCATCTTAAGCTTTATCCAACGCCTTTCACACGCAAGGTGCTTGGTCATTTTATTTTATTTATTTTTATTATTTTCATTTTAATTTTATTTTTATATATTTTTATTTTTATTTATTTTATTTTATTATTTTTTTTTTTTATTTCTATTTGAATTTTATTCTTCTGTTCTACTTTATTGTCTCACCTACTGTCATCTTGTTCTACTCCTCTACACCTCTCCTTCATCACCCCACCCCTCCTAGCGCTTGATCAAAAGTTGTGTACTCCCACAACACATCTACCCATTTAACCCTCCAAATCAGGCTGCTTCCACCCCTTAGCACAAATCCTAAAAAAGGACCCAATCCTTTTTAACCTTCATTGCACATATATAGTGCCAGTTACCAGGGATGTGCGTTGAGGTAAATGGCTCAAGAGTCCCTGGCAAGTACCAGAGCCAGATATGGACGCAATATATGAGCCATGGGGTACATACCAACATTATACACATGTGCAGCAGTATACACTGCTGGAGATTCACTCAGTTTTGATAAGAGATGTGCAGAAAAGGTAGCCAGGTGAGGCATTGCCTCACCTGCCATAGACTTTTTACTCCAGAGTTTTGACTATAAAAATTATTAGAATAATAAAAATTAAATTTTTTAAATAAATTATTTGTATTTTTGACATACTTTATTAGTTCAAAATGTTGGCATATACACTAGTATGACAGGAAAGGCTGTGCCTCACCCCACCACACGCCACTGCCAGTTACATATCATGTCCCCAGTGATGCTGTTACAAATGTCCCCAGTAAGTTTTTAGCAACAAAATTTTTTTTTTCACTTCCTGGAATGTATGGTTTTCGGAATCATTCGGATAACGGATATTCGGATAAGGGATACTCAACCTGTATAATAAAAAAACATTAATATATAAAAATGATATATAATCAATAATGCACTTCTATATAAAAAAAGAGTTCATGCTGTCCAAATACAGTATGTGCTCAATTAGACCTCTAATAAAATGTCAAATAACCTGTTGTAATATGACGTGGTTCTCACCCTTTATTGATTTATTCACTGTAGAATCCAACTGAAGAACAATTGTTCCTGATGAATTGGTGACAACACCTTAAGGGGGGACTTTAATGTATGTAGTAGCTGGAATAGGATGAAGATTAACCAGCTGTTTTGAGGTAGGTGTAGTCGCCCCTCCAGTGGATCACTGTAAGTGGCAGCCGCTGCCTGATGACGGGCCGTCTGTGGAGGATACCTGTGTCCATGAGTCGGCAACCCCATGGGTAGTGTCAATTAGCGGCAATGGAGACCAGGGCTTGAGTGCGACTCTAGCTGTAATTTCCTCCTGATGAAGCTGACAATGCAGGAGAAATGGGATCCAGTCAGCATCTCAGCAGTCAGGATGCTGGCATTTACTATACAGATACAGAGAGCCCAAAACACCGGTGCCAGATCTTTAAAAGGGTTGGGTGCCAACACCGGAATACCAACCGCTGGCATCCTGGTTGGTAAGTAACCAGGGCCGGCTAGCGCTTTGGCAAAGGTGAGGTTAGGTTTAGGCACTACTGGGGGGACTTAGGGTTAGGCAGCGCGGCGGGGATAGATTCAGGCAGCAGGATTCCCTCCATTAGGATGTGGGCGGCGGTATATATCCCAGAGAAACACATTTATGATATTGCTGGTCCATTCTGTCTGCAGTGTACTGCCTAATGCATAATCCAAGCAGCTATTACAGACACTCAGTACCCTGCCAGCTCTTGTGGGAGTGGGCTGGCCACATAAACTACCACCTGACAGTGGTCAACTTCCAAATATCTTAATACTTGAAGCAGAACACAGGACCATGCTGTGACAAACACTATCCATACTGAACACATTGGAGATGTGAGAGATTACTATTTGTGCTCTACGCCACTGCTGACTTTATAATATTTGATCTGGAGAGATTTAGTCTTGTATTGTGACTTTCACTGGTCCTATGGTGTAGAGGGGAAAATGTACTAAGCCATGGAGAATGGTAAAGTAGAGTGAAATAAGGTACCAGCCAATCAGCTCCTAACTGCCATGATATCGGAAAAGGATATACGTATTTGAAAAGGACAGATAGGGGCTGATTGGTTGGTAGTTCATCTCTTTCCAAGGCTTAGCATTCTGCCCCTGAAACTCCTTATGTATTTTTTTATTACACCAGTAGCTTTTGTGCTCCACAGATCTAGTGAAATTGGGGCAGGCTACTGTGCAAGGGGGGTAAGGGGAGAGTGATCACACTGAGGGGAACGATAGCGCACCCCATATCTGCCCTCAGACGCTGAAAATATATTTTTTAAACATACATTTGCATAAGGGGAAGCACGGATGGTGTAATGGTTAGCATTACTGCCTCACAGCACTGAGGTCATGGGTTTGATTCCCACCATGGCCCTAACAGTGTGGAGTTTGTATATTCTCCCTGAGCTTGCGAGGGTTTCCTCCGGGTACTCCAGTTTCCTCCCACAAACCAAAAATTTACCGGTAGGCTATCTGGCTCCCAACAAAATTAACCGTAAAATGTGTGTGTGTTATTGTGTACATGTGGTAGAGAATGTAGATTGTTATGGTGTGTACACACGGTACAATTCAGCATACAATTTTGACTATATAGTCAAAATCGCATTGGGATCGCATGCAGATCACACAGGTTTTTTAACCTTACAATCCCGATGCGCTCTCCCGCACAGCACAAATCGAAGACAGATAGACAGGGCTGCATTGACTATACTGTCAAAATTGCTGCCGTGTCTTCTGGCTTGCCGTGCGATTTGATCGAATAGCACGGCCGTTGACCGTGTGTACACACCATAAGCTCCACTGGGGCAGGGACTGATGTGAATGTTCAAATATTCTCTGTAAAGCGCTACGGATTATGTGTGCGCTATATAAGAAACTGTTAATAAATAAATAAGGGGTCGTGGCCAGGACTCCCGTGAATAGGCCCCACCCCTCCTGCCATGTAGCAACTGGAACTGTGTAAAATCTTAAGTTACAGGTCTGTCCTGTACTGTAACAAAATTTGAATTCTATTTAAAATATAACTGAGGTATAGAATGAAAACGTGTTTTTGTTTGATACAGCACCTTTTAGAAATGTGCACCTTTAGTTGGATTAATAACTGACAGTTGTATTAACTAAGAGTTTTGCAGCAGATGATATATGTTAATTAATTTCCCTGTCCTTGCTATGGCATGTGCCCCCCTCATCATAACACACTGAGGGGACTACAAAAGGCTGTTGGTAGCCCAGCTAGTATTATTAATGTGTCAGCCCCTCTGTGAATTACAACAGCAATCTGATATTGAATTGAGAGCTAAATAATAAATGAGAAACCAAGTGTATTGCAGAATTATTTAACAATTAGGTCATGCAACAATGCAAACATTCCTTGTAACATATATCTGCAACTAATTAAAATGAAATACTTGGCATCAAAATTCATTGGGGCAATTCAACACAGGAAATAAATTCTGCTGTGAAAATGAAAAGCGGCCGCACAGTTTACATGGTGAGTGTTAGAGTAATTTACTAATTGAATCATATCGAAAGTGGATATGAAGGGTCTTCGAATACTACACGGCGGTAAAGGATTTTGATTGCTTCCTGATTCTCTGGCAATACAAAAACAAGTTGATATCTTGCACAATAAAATGATAGGCTACCAAATGTCAGCAGAGGAAGTCATGTTAACCTTTTAACAGTTGGAAGATAGAGTTGTAAAACCCATGTGGCTTAATGACAAATAAATCTATCATTCTCTGCTCATTTGCATTCTTCCATTGACACATTCCTGAATCCTACCGTAATGGAGCAATGTGGTTTCTTTTCTGTTTGTTTTGTTGGTATACGTTGAATTGACCAAGGCGATATCTCTTGGCAAAAACATTGACTTTTTTCTTTTTTTTTAAAGTACAGTTAAGTTAGCATGTAAAAAAAGTTCGAACAGACTGAAAGAGAAGTGTTTACGGTGTATGCCAGAACACAGCAGATTGCTTAATGGAATTCTGCACCAACACTGCCCTCTTTTGGAAAATTTGGGTATGTTTACAAGACAACAGACACCAACAGGCTTTGATCTTGATGGATTTTTTTGTTGTTGAAAATGCATGAATTTGTGTAAAAAAAAAAAAAAAGGAATACTTAGAGAAATGTCCACAACCTAATACAGGTTGAGTATCCCTTATCCGAAATGCTCTGGACCATGAGCATTTTGGATAAGGGATTATTCTGGATTTCGGAATATTTTTTTTCTTGCACACTCCCCTGGCCCCTGGCAGTCCTCCTCCGACTTCCATGATGTTCTCTGGCATCCACGATGAGAATTGGATTTGTCTTCAGCGGCATCTGCGGTCCCAAGGATGCATTGCACATGTGCGAAGGGTGCGCCGGTGATGTCACTGGCACACATGAGCAATGCATCCTTGGGACCGAGGATGCCACTGAAGATGAATCTGACAGCAGCCGTGGACTCCAGGAGATGAAGTGAGTATGAAAAAAGGTTAACCTAAGGTTTTGGGATATCCAGATAGGGGATACTCAACCTGTAATGTGCTATTACAATCCTTCCTATGGCAACAGATACAAAACACAGAGGGGATGATTTCAGATTGCACTTTGGTTTTACTAATGTATTCGCACTGTGCATTCTCCAGAACCGTGCATGCTTACTGTAAGTACAGGTGATGCAGAACTATATTCCATTTATTTCCATTTGTACTTGTAGCTGTAAGGTGTAGAGGTGTGCTTTTCAGTTCTCCAGAAATCCAAGCCCACACAAATGTGGATCCGAACCAAAACATGGTCCAGACATCCGATCTGATCCAAGTCCTGTTTCGGCTCTTCCCTTGATTTGGAATTCCGATTTAAACTAAGTTACATTTTTGGGTTTGGTTTGCATAAATTACATTATTTTGTATTTTATCAATGATTATCCTTTTTTATATTTGAATGTTTTCAACTAAAGCAAAAACAGAATCCGAACCAGAACACTTGAGGCTGGTTTTGCCACAACCAAAATACAATGATGAATTACAACGAATATAAAAACATGGAGTTGCACACACATCTATAGTAGTGCTGTTACAGGGTGTAAAGAGGTTGTTCTAGACCAGTGGTAGCCACAGCGGTGTAGCTAGGTTCCATGGTGCCCGGAGCAAGGACATGTTTTGCGCTCCCCCCCCCCCCCGTAATGAATTGGGGGCGTGGCTAACATGTGTTGGCATGTTACATTTGAAATATATAAGACACTGTAACGGAATCTGCCACGCTATATAAGACGCTGTAACGGAATCTGCTGCGCTATATAAGACGCTGTAACGGAATCTGCTGCGCTATATAAGACGCTGTAACGGAATCTGCTGCACTGTATAAGACACTGTAACGGAATCTGCTGCGCTATATAAGACACTGTAACGGAATCTGCTGCGCTATATAAGACGCTGTAACGGAATCTGCTGCGCTATATAAGACGCTGTAACGGAATCTGCTGCACTGTATAAGACACTGTAACGGAATCTGCTGCGCTATATAAGACACTGTAACGGAATCTGCTGCGCTATATAAGACGCTGTAAATAAATATATATACAGATAAAGATATACATATATACAGCACAGCAGAAGCCAGAGAGGTTCTCTGGAGCGCCTGAGCGGGTGTTAAACCCGGGGGGTCCCGGGCCTGGAGTCTTATGTAGGCCGTGGCTCTCAGGGGGTTAATAGGAGCTATCCAGCTCCGTCGTATCACCCTGCTTGGACCCCCGGAGGGGGGGGATACGGAGGCTGGGTGGTTATTGCGCCGAGAGGGAGCCCCAGCGTGAGTGCGGTGGAATGCTGCAGGGCCGGGGGTCTCCGGAGCGGGTCTCTCTCCGGCGGGGATCTGCGCCCGGTCTGTGATATGCACTGACAGCCGGGCAGAGAGAGAGCCGAGGGCTGCCCGGCTGTATTCACAGAGCTGCACGTCCCGGACTCCCGGCTATTTCAAATCTCGCGCCACTGCGGCAGCGCGAGATTTCAAATAGCCGGGACTAGGGAGTCGGGAGCCTCGCGTGCAGCATAGCGAATAAGGCTGGACAGCCCTCGGCTCTCTGTCTGCCCAGCTGTCAGTGCATAATACAGTATATGACAGACAGACTGGGCTCAGATCCCCGTGACGTCACGCGGGAGAGAGAGGAGGGAGTCAAGGGCAGGTGACTTCTGTAGGAGTCTTAAGTGCTGCTGCGCTGCCCGAAAGCCGGAACGAGCAGCAGCAGCAGCACTAGAGGAGAGAGTCAGCCGCACTGCCTCACCGTTGGTGGCAGGAACCAGGCAGGGACAGGGCAGCCGTCGGCGCATGCTGCTGCCGCCCGCCGTTAGTCCTATTTCGTTAAATACTGTCTGTGTTAATCTTACTCATTTGCGGAGGGGGGGCGGGCCGGCGGCGCCAGTCGTCCAATCGCCGCCCGGAGCGTGAGCTCCGGTGGCTCCGCCCTCCCTACGCCTCTGGGTAGCCAACCCTAGCCCTCGAGAGCTACCAACAGTTCACATTTTCCAGACAACCTAGCTGCTGCACAGCTGCACTCATTAATCACTGACACATTTTAAAAGATCCACAGATGGAGCTAATTAGCTCACTTGTGATTCTGTGAGGAGACCTGCAAAACATGCACTGTTGGTAGCTCTCACGGACTAGGGTTGGCTACCCCAGTTCTAGACAAACTTCAGAGAGGGAGTGTTCTATGCATAGCTGTGCATACAGTATGTGTAATTGTGTCTGTTTACCAATGGAACTTTTGTACCAGTAGGGCTTAAAGTGGTCCTGGAGAGGTGGTGAAATTTATTTATTTTTGTCACCTAGCAATAATGCACATGGTCGTGATGAAGGTGGAACTAGGGCCACCTACCATTACAGGTGGTGGAACACAGTTCCACCCCATTTCCTCTCACCTTGTGTGCCAGGGATGGCAATGTATTCTAGTGTCGACACATATGCATGTTCAGACTATACACTATGCAGGAGCAATTATGGACATCCAATCACTTATATATCACTACTGGTGCCGGATCAAGCACAGGGCGGTCACCCCAGGGCCCCCACACATCAGGGGCCCCCACATCGGCACTGCTGTGGCAGTGGCGGGTGGCAGGCAGTGGGGTCGGGCAGCACGGAGTAGGCAGGGGGTCCCTGCGGTAGCTGGGCACTTCAGTCAGCAACGGGGTCCCTGCAGCGGATGGGAAGTCTGCTGTGGGGTCCCTGTACCAGATGGGAAGTCAGCAGTGGGGTCTATGTGGCAGATGGGAACTAGTAGCACTACTAGTTCTAATCCACTGCAGGGACCCTGCCACTGACTGCCTATCCTCCACAGGGACCACGCTGCTGACTTCCCATCTGCCGCAGGGAACTTGCTACCTGCATCCCTGCAGCACGGATCCCCGCTGCCCGCATCACCACTGCCCAGATCCCCGCTGCCCAGGTACTGTACCACCTGTCTCCATGGGGGTGGGGGGGGGCAACCCCAATTTAGTTGTCCAATGCCCCACAGACCCCTTAATCCGGCCCTGATATAGTGGCTGCAAGGTATGCAGAGTGGATGGCCGTGACACCCAGGGCCGGTGCGCCCTGCTGCTCACCGGGGGTGGGGGGGGTGAGAGGTGATGTGACTGCCGCCGCAGAATACTTGGTTTCTTTGGTATTACAGTAGATACCGGGTAACAGCAGTAACCAGTGGTTATGCAGGGGTTAATGCACAATAGTAGCAGCACTACCACAGTAGTAACAGTGGTAGATGCAGCAACAGTTTAGAGCAAGCACGGCATGCCGAGCACTGTAGTTCATCTGGTGCACTACAATATGTTTGGGAATATACTTTTTCATATAAAACAACTTGCCTTGTTGGTTTGGCTGTCCTTTAGATCTAAGTCATTTTATGCATCTGTGACAGAAATGATTGATGTGGACACAATTGTCCCTGCAGTAATGTGTCTGGGACCTTATCTGCAATGTTTTATGTCTAGATTTTGGTCAAAGCCAATGACCACAAAACTATAAGCAAATTAAGAAAAGTGAAGTTACAAAGGTCAAATGACCACAACACGATCAACTTCCAAAGAAGCTACAAATCAAAGTCACTTACATTTTCAAAATAGATTCCTACAAACTTTTAGAATCTATAAGTTATTAAATTAGTTAATGATACGTAACCCTTCGTTATCTGGATGTACACAGTTTACTGCAGTAATTTATCACTGAAGCATTGATATAATACTATGCCAGTGAATTACATTGATGGATGTCAATAAGTGCCACTATATACAGATTGTACAGAAATGAAACCAGTATTCTTTATATAAAGGGGTACGTACTTACTGGACAAAAGATTTTGGTATTTTTGCAAAAAAAAATAAAAAATTCAAGGAAATGGTCAACGGTGTTACTGTGAATTATAGTGAGTGTTATATGAAGGGAAACTCTAGTTTAGAAGCCCATATGGAGCTTTTTAGGATACTTTACTCTGAAAACCCATCTGTACAGAGCTTCTGGTCCAACAATGCTGCCTGCATGGAAAGTAGAATTAATGGGTCCTAGGTGACTAGTGGTGACAATAAACACTTCTATTTATAGCTAATTAGAGTGTATTCAGGGATTAAGGTGGTCCTGGTGAGGAGGAGGAAACCATTTCCCTCTGCCACCTAATTATCCCCCATTAGACAGAGCTAGGTCCAGTGGTAGGGTTTTGGGCACTTTACTGTAAACTATAATGCTTTGTTGTTAAATTACTGTACAAGGCCAAGGTGGAGGTAGAACCGATTCCTCCTCACCATTACATGTGGTGGTACCCAGTTCCACCCTGTCCCCACACTTTAACCTTTGGGAGTATCAGACCTAGATGGCCACAGAGTTCAGCATCCACAGTATGATAAATAGCGTTTCCTGATCTACTGTCTGTGTATAATGTTGATTGCAGAGCAGTTGACAGTAAGGGGTGGTGGCAGAGGCAGAAATACCGGTGGTGCAACTGGTGCAGTGCACTGGGCTTTGCGACAATTACGTGGGCCCACAGCCGGCAAGATCATTATGGTTTTTTAGATTTTAACCTTTTTCAGAGTTTGCTTTATTTTTATTAATTTTTATGTTATTTTCTACTTATTAGTGGTCCATCCAATAGTGTCTGGAGCCGGTTTACGTTTAGAGTTGGCAAGGAGGATGAGTGACTGTTGTGAGTTCTATGTACTGCGAGTCCACCAAACACCGCCAGCCGTCTGTACGGCTGCCCCCCCCCCCCCCCCCCATCGCACACCGCGATCCCCCGCCACAGTCAGCTTGTGTGCGGTGAGGAAATCATTCAATGGTTGCCGACCATTAATTGATTTTGACAGAGCTTGCAGACCTAAGACACCTCTGTATCTTAGGTACTACATAAGTCAAGCAGATAAAATTAAGCTTTTAATAGAAATCCGCTCATGCCTAGTCCTTGTCTACAACTCCAGAACGAGGATCAGGGTTTCCACAGTAATTACTAGGCCATTTGGAGCCTGATTCAGAAGTGGCCACAGTATCGATGTCACATGGAGTTGGCCGTTGTTGTTGTTTTTATAGGGAGGTAATGGGGCTGACAAAAAGGGGTTATTCAGACCTGATCTCTGTTGTGCAAATTTGCAAGCATAATTGAACGCCAACCAGTGAACAAAACAGTGATGATTTTATTTGTAATCCCCCTGCAGTTTGATTGACAGGAAGTGGCAACCGGTCATTTTCTGGGAGTGACAGAAAAAAAAGGAAGGCGCGCCCAGGCATTTTCAGGGATGGTCGTCAGCTCCGGCCTCGAACAGCCCGTCTCTATCACAGAGAAGTGAATGGGTCAGAGTCACGCACACTTGCACAGACTGGGAAAATCATTAGTTGATGAGTGAGTTGTGAATTGATTTGCAGCTTAGCGATCCATTAGCAAGCCATTTGTAGACTTGGGCAGCGTTTTTTCTGATCGCAGGCCTGTGCAAATTCGCACAGCAGCCATCAGGTCTGAATCAGGCCCTTATGTCATGTATTGCTAAAAGCAGCTGCATCAAAAGGCACATGGCCTCTGACACAGGAGGTCAGACCAGAAGAAGGAACTGCCATAGGGCAGGATTTTATGGTATCACCAGTGACGCAAATACAGACAGCATGATGGTAGCAGGGAGCACTGTACTGTATGAGCGGTCAGTACCACTTACTTTTCATCATCAACAGCTGCAGGTGACGTTGCCCTTACAACGCAGCAGGGACATGGCAGCCATCCGGGGCTATCCTGCCTATTTTGTCAGTCCCGGGCCTCACAATTTCGGATGGCAGCTCTGTCCCTGGCAGCACCAGCAGCTCTGAGCTGCACGTGAGATTCCACGCCGAGCCGGAGGAGAGACACGGTGCATTAGCACTAGACTGAGGCACTACTGCAGATCTGACAGCGATCCATGGCAGGAGTTTTCACTCCTCACTTCGGCATCCAAGATGTTAATAAATCTCAGCACTGCAGCTTCCGGCCTCGCCTTGGTAAAGAAGCAAAGCAGGAAATGTTTCATTCGGGTATAATACATTTACCCCATAGTCTATACCAGGGGTAGGGAACCTTTGTGTGCCAAGGGCCGTTTGTATGGGGAAAAAATCCTTTGTCCTGCTGCAGCCGTCCCACGCTCTGGAGGCTGCCGCTGAATAGGATTAAAGTAAGTTTAATGGTCCCGCGCTTTGTCGTTAAAGCAGCTCCTATAATTTTGATTCATAAAGGGTGAGGGAGGAGCGCTAAAGATTTGATGGGGTAGTATGATATATAAATAGCCCTAAGATTAAATGCAATATTGTGGTAAAAGAAGCTATGTTTAACAAATGGAATTAATGTGCCTGGATCATCTATATAATAAGTTGAAGAGTCTGTGTGCGTGTGTGTGTGTGTGTGTGTGTGTGCGTGTCCGTTGCATTGCGGACACACCGTGGCACTCAGAGCCCCCAAATTTGGCAAAAAGGTACCTCTATACCCGGTGGTGTGCACCTCGAAGCCGTTTTTGGGAAATTTCACTTAGAAATTTAAAAAACACCAAGTTTTAATTTGCCTTCATTGATGATCTGGGAAAGAGATTGACGATCTGGGAAACCGTTGTCGAAGGAACAACTCCACACCTGATTTCATTGCTGTCATTGAGTATGAATGACACATTCTAACATTATGGTGAAGGCTTTAAACAATTAGCAATAATTGAGGATATACATAGACCACACATCACTGTACACGCACACACACACACACACAGTACACCACATATGCACACATAGCACACAAGACACACATATATACGTAGCGCACCCCACACACTTACACATTGGACACACACACAACAAAACACACACATAACACACCACATGCAGTACAACACAAACCCATATACACTACAACACCACACAAAAACAGTACAACAAACACACACACTTAAACATTGCCAGGATACGCACAGCACACTACACACACATATATATGTAGCGCACCTCACATTTGGCAGATACTGTACACATAACCCGCCAACACACACACATAACACACCACTCACAGTACAACACACACCCACATTCACTACAACATGCACCCAAAAACAGTGCAATACACAGAACACACAAACAAACATTGAACAGATACACACAGCACATTACACACACACACACACACACACACACACATTTATACGTAGCACACCTTACACACTTACACATTGGGCAGATCACACAACACACACACATAACATACCTGTAACAGCACATCACACACCCACATTCACCACACACACACACACACACACACACACACAAAAAACAGTACAACACACAAAACACACACATAAGCTGTGTACACATGGGGGCGATAGGGGCTGAAATCGCTGGAAATATGGTCGCTGGCGACCATATTGCCAGTGATGGGAGTGTGCCCTGGCGATAACTCCCGTTTTCAGCCCCATTCTAATCGCTGGTCGCAGGAACATGCTCCTGCAACCAGCCGATTACTGCAACCAGACGATTACCTCTGCGACTCCCCCGGCAGAGGTTCCTTTTCATCTCTGGTCGCTGATGAAAAGGAGAAACTAAGCAATATATTGCTCAGCAATATATTGCTAGCAATATATCTCCCCGTGTGTATGGGGCTTTAAACATTGCACAGATACACAAAGGCACAACACACACATACACATACTGTATATACATAGCACACCTCACACACTTATGCATTGGACAGATACATACAACACAACACACACAACCACATACACTACAACACACACAAACACAAAAAAAGAATTTGCCATTTATTTAACAGTCTGTACCGGCAAATAAAAACTGTACCTAATGTACCCTTTTTTTCTTTTTCCCATACCCGTCTCTGCGCTCCCCGGCCAGTTGCACTGAGAAATCTTTGTCCTGGCCAATGTACCCATTGATCAATACAAAGTATGTACACTGCACTCACCCTGTTAGTCAGTTGGATGTTAGGCACTGCTCTGCCTTAAGGGTTTCCCAGACTCATTTGGTTCACAGATAATGTTTAGTCGATGGGCATGAGCGCTGCATGTATTAGTTTGAATGTTATGAGTGTAAGAAGTTGAAGAATAAGACTGATGTGAAGATTTGTCACGTTATAGTGTACAATTTACGCAATAAATCGTTAAATAAATATGTGTACATTGAAGTACAATCAAGAAATGAAAGTAGGATTAAAAAATAAATTCTGATTCAAACTGATAATTGTTTGGATGGGGGTGGGTTGCGAATCAAATCTATAGGTGGAGGGGGTATGGAAATTGTGGGCATAATTGGTGTTTGGTACACCTACAGGGAGTCCCCAGTTGATGAGAAATTTTCACTACAGTGTCACCATAGGGGGATTTCCAATCAGGGTTCAGGTGGTCTTTTAGGGACCCCTTTACAATCCCATTTTCTCTTCTCCTGGAGCCTACGGTCTCCCTCAGTGATTGACTATCATTAAGGGAGACCATAGGCTCAAGGAAAAGAGACCTACGGGATTGTAAAGGGTCCCTAAAAGACCACCTGGATCCTAATTGGGAATCCCACTATGGTGACACTGTGACCGTGACACTGTAGTGAAAATCCCATCAATTGAGGACCCACTGTATGTGTACCAAACACCAATTATGCCCACAATATCCATACCCCCCACCTATAGATTTGTTTCGCAACCCACCCCCATCCAAACAATTATCAGTTTGAATCAGAACTTATTTTTTAATCCTACTTTCATTTCTTGATTATACTTTTATGTACACTTATATTTTTTTGTTCATGATTTATTGCATAAATTGTACATCTTAACATGGCAAATCTTTATCTCAGTCTTATTCTTCAACTACTTACACTCCAAACCTTATCAATGCACCCATTTATGATTGCGATGGCTGGATCGGTGGATTGGCCCGGCGGGTGTAGGGAAGAACACCCAGTGGTGCATTGCAGTGGTGCGGGTAGCGTGCGTTGCGTCATGACGTCATGTGGCCAGGCCTGTGGACCTGCTCCCACACTCAGGGGCTGCCCCACTGTTTGGTAGAGACGCCCGGTGCATTTGCTTTACAGATCTCCAGACCTCAGAGACTGCTGCAGGCAGGATCGGTGAGGGGAGTGGCAGTGGCAGGGAGCGGTGAATTTTTAATTAATTATGGCGCGGAAAGTAACGTCCACACCAGTCTCCACGCACTCAGTGCCTGTAATTACACACCCTAGAAACTGTACCATGGAGTAAAGAAATGGAGGTGTGGCCACGTCCCTTTCTGATTTTGTACCGATTTCTGACCCTCAGATGTTGGAGGGTATGTCATAGGTGCAAAATTTCAGGAGTGGATGTAGAATTCATCAACACATACAAGTTATTAACTCAGGAGCGTTGTGTTTCAAACAACAACCCCACACCTGATTTCATTGCCATCATTGAGTATCAATGCAAACACATTCTAACATTGTGGTGGAATCTATAACAAATTACAATCTTAGGTCTTTGGCACAGCATACTGTAAGATGACATTTTTCAGCAATTTTAGAAATAAAAAAACCCCAAGGTTTTCCCGGGCAGCGCCGGGCGGGTCAGCTAGTTTAAAATAATTTAGGAGTGGTACCTGTAAAAATAAAAGTGGTTAATACCAATGTTTACACTCTTTTGGGGAAAGAGTGGGGTTTTGTGAATGATGATCAGTCCAGTATAGCTGTCCCTATCTAACCCTGAAATGATTCCATGTTGGTAACCACCTGGGGTAGTGGCAAGTTGGACTACTCCATCTAGAACGAACAACCTCTCGCGAGAATTCCCCTGTACTTGACTCCTGGCAAAGGCACCGGGCGGGTGGGCGGGCCACTCAGACCGGCTATGGGGGCCACATACCGCCCCCGGGCCTGAGGATCCCCACCCCTGGTCTATACCATGGCAGTTAAGAGCTGATTGGATGGTACTTTTGTGTCTATTTACTAAGCATTGCATGGAGCTATAGTGGATGGAGATAAACTACCAGCCAATTGGCTCCTAACTGTCACATCACAGACAGTTTGTAAAATGACAGTTAAGGGAGGTGTGGTTGGTGCTGTATCTCCATCCAAGGCTTAGTAAATAGACCCCTTTATCTTCAAGGTATTTATTAATATTATCTGCACCACTAGTTGTGTGTGTGTGTGTGTGTGTGTGTGTGTGTGTGTGTGTGTGTGTGTGTGTGTATGATAATGCATTAATATACAGCTGTTCAGATTACACTGTACCTTATCTGTAAATGTATCATCTGTACTATTTGGTATTGGCAGAGTCTATAGGTTTTGATATAGTTGCCAGTGGGGTGTAGCGGTGGACAGTGCACATGATGAAAAAGCTGTGGTTTATTAGCCAGGTAGAATAAGTTGTTGGACTGATGCATTAGGTACACAATAAAAGCAGGTTCCATAGATTCAGCCAGGGACATGTGACAGACAGTTAAAGCAGGTGGTGAGTGTATGAGGAGCACACAGCCGTGTTCCTCAATGGCGGGTGGAGCTGAACATGCATGGACAGCCCGCATAGTGTAGTACAGCATTCAGGCCAGAACAGGTGTGTCTCTGGCACTTCATGACACCCAGAAGAGCAGACTCAGACCCAGAAGAGCAAGTTCTCTGATCCAATATACAGGATGGAATTGGATAGTCAATGTTTTCTTGGTCTTGGTAAAAGGAAAACAGAAATGATGAAATAACTATACTGTATGATTAAAGACTGACATTCATTTTTGTATTTGGTGGTGCACCTTTTCCATACATCTGGTCCTGCAGATGTAACGCTTGTAACAGAGCTGGATTGAGGGCCCCCCCCCCCCCAAATTACTGAGGCGCTAAAGCAGCTGTGCGGGCGGGCGGCTGATTAAACAGTCCCTACGGACCCCCCGCCGAGGTGCTGGATGACACTCCAACTGTCGGGATTCCAACAGTCATTTCTCCGACATCTAGGATCCGCACTGCTAGATGCCCAACAGTCGGGATCCCGACTGACACAGGCTTTATTCCTTCGTGGTGGTCCCCAACCCCCGATAGAGGGAGATTAGAACCCGTGGCAAGCGGACTACTGACCGTTGGGATGCCGATGTCAGAGAAATGACCGTTCGAATCCTGACTGTCGGGCATACGACATCCTTCTTCTCCCTCCACCTGCAAAGCAGTAGAAATATGTTGTCGAGAAAATAGACATTAAGATCTCAAACCTATAGGAAAAAAACACTGTATAATAGGTAATTAATCATATGGGCTGTATTGTAGCGCTTCTTAATAAGATCTTTGACTGGATGTTGCAGTGGATTACCATAAATGCTTTTGTAATAAAAATAATTGTGCATCAGGGTTCTCCGCTACGGGCACACATGATGCTGAGATGCTGCATTTCTTTTTTTCCTTCTGACTCCACACCAGACCTGAAGGACCGTTGACGGATTTCCTGCCAATGGACATGTCATACCAACAAAAAAGGTTTCTGTGTGTCCCTGTCAAGGCCTTAATCAGCATGTCGCACAAAGGGAACGCTTGCACAGGAAATATATTTAAGCCTTTCTGTCATCCTTGAGTACATTGTTAAGACATTTATATGTCTAGATAGAAGACACAATCTACATGTATCTGACAAACTGTACTAAATCAGAAAGCCGTAAGATACTGATGCAGTGTCTTCTGTCTGGCCTTGTTTAGATTACTACCTCTATATAGAGGCATTGGGCCAGATGCACTAGGTTTCAAAAAGTGATAAAAGGGAGAGTGATAAACAACCAACCAATCAGCTCCTTCCTGACATTTTTTTAAACACAGTCTGTGACATAGCAGTTAGCAGCTGATTGGCTGGCTGTTTATCACTCTCCATTTTACCACTTTTTGATGCTTAGTGCATCTGGTCCATTGGCAGTATATGGAAAGGGGGTGTGGATCAGTTGGTCACCAGCAAGTTGCTATACAGTCATTAGGTCGACACCATTAGGTCGACATGCAGTTAGGTCGACATGCAGGAAGGTCAACATGAGTCTGGGTCGGCATGGGTTAGGTTGACAGGGTCATATGTTCGACATGGGTTAGGACCGACAGTCAACAGGTCGAAATGGGGTTGTTCACTGGTTTTTTACCCAAATGTCGACACAGTCAACATGGACACAGGTTAAAGTGCACCACGTCCCCTCGCATGGCTCGCTGCGCTTGCCATGTTTCGGGCTCGGTGCCTCGCCATGCTCGGAACACTATTTTGTTCTCCAGCCACGCCCTACCTCGACCTAAATGCATGTCAACCTATTGGTGTCGACCTAATGACTTTCACTCCAACTTAAAATGGATTTAGTTTCTTGTTTTATTGGAAATGAGAGAATTGTTTTATGCCACAAAAACATGACATCGTTTCAGCACAGCGGGCCTTATTCAGATAATAATTAGTAAGTGGTTTGTATTGTTACTATTGATTCGTTGGATTAATTAGGCATTAATGAACTGAGTTTCCAATGAGTAGAGTCAATGATACCATGGGAGGTTAATTACTATAGGTGTGGAATCTAATTAATTAAAGGAAGACTGAAATGGGGAATAAATATGGTAGCATACTACATGCATCTGAAGTCTTGAAAAAGATCCTTTACTTATCCGGATTGAATGCGTTGACGTCACTCTGCTGTGTTATCTGTCATGCAACGATTACGATCACAGTCCGGCTTGGTGCGGCTCCATCATGTGGCATAAGGACTCCACTTTTCCCAGACCAGGCAGACACAGTAGGGCAGGTGAATGTGACACTGTGGGGCAGACAGGTAGGTAGATGTAATACAGTAGGGCAGGTGAATGTGACACAGTATGGCAGGCAAATGTGACACAGTCCAGCAGACAGATAGGTAAATGTGACACAGTAGGGCAGGTGAATGTGACAGAGTCGAGCAGACAGGTAGGTAGATGTGACACAGTAGGGCAGGTGAATGTGACACTGTGGGGCAGACAGGTAGGTAGATGTGACACAGTAGGGAAGGTGAATGTGACACTGTGGGGCAGACAGGTAGGTAGATGTGACACAGTAGGGCAGGTGAATGTGACACAGTCGAGGAGACAGGTAGGTAGATGTGACACAGTAGGGCAGGTGAATGTGACACAGTCGAGGAGACAGGTAGGTAAATGTGACACAGTAGGGCAGGTGAATGTGACACAGTCGAGCAGACAGGTAGGTAGATGTGACACAGTAGGGAAGGTGAATGTGACACTGTGGGGCAGACAGGTAGGTAGATGTAATACAGTAGGGCAGGTGAATGTGACACAGTCGAGCAGACAGGTAGGTAGATGTGACACAGTAGGGCAGGTGAATGTGACACAGTCGAGGAGACAGGTAGGTAAATGTGACACAGTAGGGCAGGTGAATGTGACACAGTCGAGCAGACAGGTAGGTAGATGTGACACAGTAGGGAAGGTGAATGTGACACTGTGGGGCAGACAGGTAGGTAGATGTAATACAGTAGGGCAGGTGAATGTGACACAGTCGAGCAGACAGGTAGGTAGATGTGACACAGTAGGGCAGGTGAATGTGACACAGTCGAGGAGACAGGTAGGTAAATGTGACACAGTAGGGCAGGTGAATGTGACACAGTCGAGCAGACAGGTAGGTAGATGTGACACAGTAGGGAAGGTGAATGTGACACTGTGGGGCAGACAGGTAGGTAGATGTAATACAGTAGGGCAGGTGAATGTGACACAGTCGAGGAGACAGGTAGGTAAATGTGACACAGTAGGGCAGGTGAATGTGACACAGTCGGGCAGACAGGTAGATGTAACACAGTAGGGCAGGTGAATGTGACATAGGGCCTTATTCTAGTTCACTCTTTCTGACAAAATCCTTCTTAGATGGACAAAACCATGTGCACTGCAGGGGGGCAGATGTAACATGTGCAGAGAGAATTAGATTTGGGTGAGTTATTTTGTTTCTGTGCAGGGTAAATACTGGCAGCTTTATTTTTACACTGCAATATAGATCTCACTTTGAAGTAAAACCCCACCCAAATCTAATTCTCACTGCACAAGTTACATCTGCCCCCCTGCAGTGCACATGGTTTTGTCCATATAAGAAGGATTTTGTCAGAAAGAGTGAACTAGAATAAGGCCCATAGTCGGGCAGAAAGGGAGGTAGATGTGACACAGTAGGGCAGGTGAATGTGACACAGTCGCGCAGACAGGTAGGTAGGTTTAACACAGTAGGGCAGGTGAATGTGACACACTCGGGCAGACAGGTAGGTAGATGTAACACAGTAGAGCAGGTAAATGTGACATAGTCGGGCAGACAGGTAGGTAGATGTGACACAGTAGGGCAGGTGAATGTGACATAGTCGGGCAGACAGGTAGGTAGATGTAATACAGTAGGGCAGGTGAATGTGACACCGTCGAGCAGACAGGTAGGTAGATGTGACACTGTAGGGCAAGTGAATGTGACACAGTTGAACAGACAGGTAGGTAGATGTGACACTGTAGGGCAAGTGAATGTTACACCGTCGAGCAGACAGGTAGGTAGATGTGACACTGTAGGGCAAGTGAATGTGACACAGTTGAACAGACAGGTAGGTAGATGTGACACTGTAGGGCAAGTGAATGTTACACAGTTGAACAGACAGGTAGGTAGATGTGACACTGTAGGGCAGGTGAATGTGACATAGTCAGGCAGACAGGTAGGTAGATGTCACTAAAACAATAGCGCTTCAATTGAATTAATAATCCTTAAGAATACTCCCCTGTGAATGTGTTCTTACAGCGGTCCCCTTTCTGAGATTCTCAAGATGGTCTCAAGGATATATGTGAAATAAAAGAGAGAATACACACTTCTCCTCGTGCAATAATGTTAGCTTGTACGGTAATTACAAAGTTTTCATATCCATATCCATACACCTTGAAAAAGATCTAGTATAGATCGAAACGCGTTGGTGGAGACTCTTCCATTATTTCCTGCAGTGGGGACTGGCTCAGAGTGTGGACAGAAGGGATTCCTTTTTGGATTGTCGGGGCCCCGTCTTATCCTTTAAACACCTTAGGAACCCTGGTCTCAAAATACTTTTGAAGCTAAGTGTACCCACCTTTTATGTTTTCTGTAAGTTTTGTGCTGTGATTAAAGGTATATAAGAACTTTACACAGTGCTTCCTTTGTGTATATCATTATCCAGTGATATTGCATGAGGAAGTGAGGAGAAAACGAATATCTGGAGAAAAGATCCATCTGATATGCCGTTTTACAAGTGATAGCTTGTAAGTAATTGGTGTAGGGGACCTCCCCCAAACCCTATATTTTTCAAGAGAAAGACATCTTTTGGAGCATACTCTTGTTTAATGCCTATTGAAACTTTGTAATTACCGTACAAGCTAACAGTATTGCACGAGGAGAAGTGTGTATTCTCTCTTTTATTTCACATATATCCTTGAGACCATCTTGAGAATCTCAGAAAGGGGACCGCTGTAAGAACACATTCACAGGGAAACTTAAGAATTGGTCGGTGGCCACGGCAGTGCGGGAGTGAGGAGGCTGGAGTGTGAGCTCCCCAGCAGAAGGAACAAATACCCACTCTGCATGTACCTATGAGCCGCTCCCTGCAGCTATAACCCGGCTCACAAAGAGCTAAGCGATACCACAAACCCGGTTCCCGTCTCCGGCACAAGAACGAGACTGTACCTGGCGGAGAGAGGCGGTGGAGGGGACGCTGCGCTGTAGCCGGGCGCTGAGATACACGTAGCGCGCCACGAACCGGGTGACGTCATCTAGGAGAGCCGGGCAGAACGCTGGTGACGGCCCCAGCAGCGAGGATTAGCGCCGGGCACCGTCTGCCGCTGTGAGCACAACGGGGGACAGCGGGAGCAGTGAGAGTGCCCCGTGCCCCAAACAAGACCCCGAACGGTGCCTGGGGCGAAAAAATTATAGCAGTTGCAGCCGGGAACAGACGGGGAGAGCGTCCTCAGCCTACACAGCTCCACTCCCGGCCGGTAGCTCACCCCCAGAGAGCACGGCGGGGAAGCTAAGCCCCGAGATACCGGCAGCAACTGCAACCGTGAGAAAGGGGGGACAGAGGTGAGAGAGCCCCAAGCCACGGAGGATATCCAGACGGCGTATCCCCACAACTGTTGCCATGAATGGGACTGTGATATTGGGACAGCTGGGCACGGTGAGAGCGTTCTCAGCATTTACCTTCCTCCCCTAAAATTTATCAAGAACCACAGCAGTGATCCCGGCGAGCCACAGTATGGAACCAGCATTCTAACCAGCAGGACATCTACTATCAAGAGTCTGGTGCAGTATAAACTTTCTTTCAGTACTCACACATTAGATTGCTGGTATAGGTAATTGCATAAACAGAAGAGATATCACCCAGATATATAATTCCAGGCATTGGTACGGGACTAAAACTAACATTAAGTGAGTCAAGTGCCACAAACAGGGGGGGAAAAAATCGATTTGTAAACCCTGCTGACGCATTATCAATTTTTAAGGCACCCGGGCAATTGGTCATGGACTAACAAATCATAATAACTTCATTGACTGCCTGAGAGAAGGCTCTGGTATAGCGGGACTGCATATTCATACCGTTTATAGTACCTGCAGAACTGCGCCTAACACCCCATTTCCCAAAAGTTGATAAAAATCCTCTCTTTTTTGAGAGTCGGCAAAATGAGTAAGTCCGGCAAAACTGGGGCAGCCACCAGACTTGAAAGGTATGCCCGGGCACAGGGCGGGAATCCGCCGCAAACCCCAACAACAACCCCACAATCCACTCCTACAAAAAATAAAAGCCCAGTTGGGAGTGCAGAAATTACGCTTCAACAGGTGTTAGAAGCCATAAATAATAGTGAACTACGTCTGTCTGAGCAAATCGCTACAGTACAAACCGAAATGGCTACTATTAAAACGGAATTAAAAATACAGTGGCAAGAATCACAGAAACCGAGGCAAGGATATCAACACTAGAGGATGTGAATAATCAATGGGTCCATAAAGTAAAAGACCTATCAAAACAAATGACGGTGATGAAGGCTAAAATAGTGGATATAGAGGGGAGATCCAGGAGAAACAATCTCCGATTTGTGGGGTTGCCGGAGAAGCAGGAGGGCTTAGACGCACCGAAATTCATGGTTAAATGGTTAACAGAGAAATTTGGTAAAAATGCATTCACAGACCATTTCGCTGTGGAGAGAGCTCATAGGGTGCCTCTCCGACCCTTGCCACCTGGCGCTCCCCCACGGACATTAATGGTGAAATTCCTAAACTTTCAAGATCGTGATGCGATACTTCGATTAATCCGCTCCGAGGGCCCTCTGGAGTGGGATGGAATACGAGTGGCAGTATTTCCAGACTTCGCTCTAGAGGTCCAAAAGGACAGAGCCAAATTCAGTGAAATCAAAAAACGATTAAGGGAATGCAACTTTGTGTATATCAATATTCCCACAAGATACAAATTGGGCTACCGTATGTAGATAAATGATAAAGGTGTTAGCGTGGAATGTGAGGGGCATCAATAAAAAAGTGAAACGATCTTTAGTGTTAAATCAATTAAAACAGTATGGGGCAGACATTGTCTGCTTAACCGAAACCCACCTGGTCGGGGGGAAACTGATGACCCTTAAGAAGCCCTGGGTAGGACAAACGTATCATGCTCCATTCACCTCCTCTTCACGTGGGGTATCTGTCCTGATTAGGAAAACACTAGCATTTAGCTGTAAAAGGGTAAGCATAGACCCCGGTGGAAGATTTATATTTATTGACTGTATAATCAACTTAAGGCCTTTCCTCCTGCTAGCAATATATATTCCTCCCCCATTTTCCTTCGAAGTTTTGATAAAAGCCTCTGACTTTATGATATCTTCACCAGAAGCAAGTATTATAAGTATGGGGGACTTTAATAACACAATAGACCCTATATTGGATAGATGGTGGCAGGGACAGGTGGGCACTGCCCGGAGTAATATGGGGTTTACAAAATTTGTTAAAGATATGGGATGGTGTGATCCCTGGTGGGAGTACAACCCGAACTCTAGGCAATATTCTTGCTATTCAGCGACACACCAAACCTTTTCCAGAATAGACCTTATGTTGATCTCCAGAAACCTAATGCCCCTAATTAAAAAAATTTAATACAAACCAAGGGGTATATCCGACCACTCCCCTGTATGGTTAGAATTGTTGGATGCAGAGGTACGGGGACAAGGTTTCTGGCAATTTAACGCGGGTTGGCTACGTTATATAGACCAGGAGGGGGAATTGGTAGAGCAATGGAAGGAGTGCTGGGAGATGAATAGGGGGACGGCAAGCCCAGCTATAACATGGGACACGTTCAAGGCCTATATGCGAGGTACATTAAAAAAACGCATATCCAATATTAAAAAAGAGAGCAGAAAAAGGGTGGAGTTGAAGGAAAATAAGTATATAGAGGCGGAACGTAAATATCTATTGGATAATACCAGGGAAACGCGTGAGGCATGGAAGATTGCAGAAGCTGAATGGCTGGACATAGTGAAGGCAGAAAACTTAAAAATGATGGCCTATAGAGAGCAGAATAAATATCAAAACTCAGACCGTACCGGGAAATATCTTGCCTTTATTGCACGCACTGAATCCCCCCCCAATAATATAAACACGATAAGGGACGAGGCAGGACACTTAGTAACCTCTACTCCACAAATAGGAGAGGAGTTTAGAAAATATTTCAGTCAAATATACGCCAGCAGACTAGAGCGCGATGACCAACAGATAAAGCAGTATCTAGAACAGATTAATCTGCCAATCCTAAATCCAGTAGATAGCCTTGCAATGGAGTCCCCTATTGATATTGAAGAGGTTAGAGGTGCAATTAGAGACCTCCCAGGAGGCAAAGTGCCCGGGCTGGATGGAATTCCAGCCGAGATATACAAAAAATGTGAACTAGTCTTGGCCCCTATGCTATACGAAACCCTGAATCAGTGCTTTGCAGGGAATAGTATCCCGGATTCAATGCTCGAAGCTAAAATTGTGGTCCTACTAAAACGGCCGAAGAAATGGATTCATATAGACCCATTTCTCTTCTAACTACCGAAGCCAAGATCCTGGCCAAAATACTGGCAAATAGATTGAATAAGAACATTCTTAAAATTATTCATACAGACCAAACGGGCTTTATGCCCGGGAAGGCTACTGCCATAAATTTACGCAGATTGTTCAGCCGTTTGCAGATGGTCGGGCCCAGGGATAAAGATCCAGTGGTGATATCGCTGGATGCAGTAAAGGCCTTTGATGCCGTGGAATGGCCCTTCCTATGGGCAACACTGGAGGCATTCGGTATAGGCCCGAACTTTATAAAATGGTTAAAATTATTATATTCTAAACCAATGGCACGGGTATCCGTGAACGGCTGGACCTCTGCACCTTTTCAACTTGCCAGGGGGACAAGACAGGGATGTCCACTGTCCCCTGTCTTGTTCGCCCTGGCAATTGAACCCTTGGCGTGTCTTTTGAGACAAAACCCTAATGTCAGGGGGCTCGGCACAAAGGATGTGATATCATTATATGCTGACGATGTGCTGATATACTTAACAGATTATAAACACTCTTTGCCAGTGGTCATGGACCTCATCGAAAGTTATGGCGAATATTCAGGTTTTAGTATCAATAAGGCCAAGTCTTTTATCTTCCATGCCTCCGGGCGAGATAATTACTCTCCTCTCCCTCCACTGGCTCTAAAATGGTCAGAAACTTTTAAATACTTGGGGATCTGGGTGAGTAAAGACCCGAAGGAATATGTCACTTTGAATATTCTGCCAGTAATTAAATGGATGGAGGGTAAATTTAAAACCTGGGGTAGACTGCCAGTAACGGTTTCCGGCAGGGTTGGCCTGGTAAAGATGATCGTTCTGCCAAAACTTTTATACATAATACATCAATCTCCGATATTCTTGCCGCAGTCGCTCTTCCGGAAACTGAATGGTATGCTTTCCTCCTTTGTGTGGAACAACGCCCGCCCGAAAATACTATTGGATAATCTGATGCGTGATGGGGGCGAGGGGGGTCTGGGGTTACCAGACCTTAGGAGATATTATCTAGCCACACAATTAACCCAAATAAGACCCTGGCTGGTGGAGGATGAGGGGAGTGAACTGGTTAGAGAACTGGTGGCATTTACAGGGTGCACCAGTAGCCCGTTGGGCAGACTACTACAGGGTCATACTCAGATAGCAGACCCACCCCTGCTTACCCAAGCCGTCAGGGTATGGAAGGAAGTACACAGGAAGGGAGAAAGTAATATTATCGATGAGGAGCACCCGGTGGACGATGGAATAACGTTTACCGAGCTGGCAGAACTCCAGATTAAAAAAGTATGGGTACCCTACTCGATTAGGACCTTAAAACAACTATACAATCGGGAGGGCCTTAAATCCTTCCAACAACTAGAAGAGGAGTATACGGTCCCCCGGACACACTTCTTCAGGTATCTACAGATTAGACAGGCCCTGGAGGCACAGTTTTCTAATGGCCCCCCAGCATTCGGTGAATCAACAATTAAGAAAACGATAAAAAGAGGGGACAGAAGAAAGCTGGTTTCCAGGGTATATAAAGATCTGGGAAAGATAAAATATACAGACCAGTTGGAAGGGCTAAAAGAGAAATGGGAGGCAGATGTAGGGGCTATTAGCAAGGAAGAGTGGAAATCAGCAATGAGAGCAATCACGAGGGCCACGAAAGGGATCCGGACGCAGCAGGTTCAACTATTTGTTTTGCACAGATCTTATATGACTTCAGTTAGAATGGCTAAATTTAAGGCGAGAACATCAGAGGATGCCCGAAGTGCCGGAGGGAACCCGGGACGTTTTTTCATCTCATATGGGAGTGCCAAGTGGTCCTTACATTCTGGCAAAAGGTCAGGGACATAATAGAAAGCACGGGCGTCCCGGGTGATATTCTCACGGTCAGAGGGTGTATCTTAAATATTTGGGAGGATAAGGGGGATATGAGGTACAACAAAGTTTACATTAATAGTCTGTGCGCTCTGGCCAAAGTAATAGTGGCCAGACATTGGATGGACAGCAGGGCCCCAGAGATTGGTAAATGGTTGGCCTTGGTTAATTATACAGTAACGCAGGAGAAACATATATACATAAGGCGTAATAACGTATATAAATATACTCAGATATGGACCCCCTGGTTGACATCTATATATTTTAAAGCTAGTGAGCAATAATTGCTATCAATATTAAACACGTAATGTTAGTTTCACAGATGCACGAATAAGGAATGGTAAAGAATAACATTCAGTAAAAAAAAAAAAAAAATAAGGTGGAGAATGGTGGGGGAGCATATTTATTCTTTCTCACTTGGGCCCTTATTCTGATCGGTGCGGATATTCCCGCATTCTTACGGAGCGGTCCGTACGCCACGGTGTTTTGCCGCGTGCGGCCATCGTCCGTAGAAACGCCCACGTGTCCTCCGCATTCGGACGGACTCACTCTTTAAGAACAGGGCGTGTTTACGGACGACATACAAACCATGCGTGTGCGGGAGAAACACTCCGATTCTGCACGGTATTACAGAGTATTACAGAGTATGCTCGGGAATACCGCATCCGAACGGGAGCCAAGCGGTGCTACCGCACGTAAGCGGAGTATTTACGCCAAACAACCCACTATTATGTATCTTCTGCAATACATCCCATGACCCACTTATTCAATTACCTATCCTCATAAAAAACTTCTTATTTGGAATTGGAATCAATTAGATGCCAATATATCCTTACAAGCATGCCTAACACATGCATTGCACACATTAACCCTTACAGCAATTGAAGCAGCAATGGTTTCAATTAAAGCACTGACAAGCGTCCTATTAGTGAGTAATGAGTAAAGGAGTCGATTCTATTGGGTTCAGGTGTTAATGCTTGTAGTCATTAGGCGGTACGTTCGCCTACCGCATGAACGAGTGGTGTCCGCAAAGCAATAGTACACTTGTGGACACCGCAAATTTCTGCCCTTTTTGGTCGCGTGCATTCGGAGTGCGATCCGAATGTACGCCCACCAACATAAGTGTACTCCCCCGTGTCCGCCCATGTTTCCGCCCCGTTTTGCCCACTTTGAAACTACGCCCATGTGTCATTCCGCATGACGCCCATAATACGCCCATATTTCCCGACTGATTGCGGTGCACAGTTTTGTACGGGATTTGGCCGAACAGGTACGGAGTCAATGCGTGGCACATGCGCGTTGCGTTCTCCACGCATGCGCAGACGCCGTAAAGACGCGATCCGAAAGTATGCGGTAAAGTACGCGTCAATCAGAATAAGGGCCTTAGATATGTCACTAGAAAGAATATACAACTAGAATGATAATCACTCAGTCATTTTATTGGCGAGACTTGATTCGGACAAGCCCATGTAAGAATGCACTAATAATTCACTATGATAGATAACCACGACCCATTTCTTGGTTTTTTGAATTTTCACCACTGATGTAATTATCGACACAAATACTGTTGACATTCAGGAGGTATAACATAGGAGGTTCCATATCTATTGTATTAATATATTCCCTTTAATTCATTAGTATAGGTACGAGTCAATGTTGACCCCAGATAACTGGGGTAAATCTTATATATGGTAGATCAATAGGTACTACATGGCTAAGCAGTACCCCGGCTGCATTGATCAAAGTCCCTTACGGGAATCAAACTGTGTGCTTTTCCTTCTTTCTCTGCGTATCTGACTGTCCCTGCACCCGTTTCCGTTTAGAGTGGAGTTGCCACATGGGGATGCTATTTAGTTAACCCTGTATAGAGATACCCAGGTCATGACATAGGAGGGTCTACTACAGTGTGCTTTTGCTTCTTCTTAATCTTATCTTGCTATCCTTTACCCATTCTCTTTAATTATGTGTCCCTCCTTATTGAAATATTTAGTTACCCGCCTCAGATGAATCCGAGAGGATGATGAAACCCAATAGACTCCCACTCGTATGCTACTGGTTAATCCCACAGAGAGATATCCAGGTTATTCCATAGGTGTACCTATGAAATGACTAGAGTGTGCTTTTTCTTCTTCTTAATCTTATCTTGCTATCCTTTACCCATTCTATTTTATTATGTTGTCCCCCCTTATTGACATATTCTGTTAACAGCCCCATAGGAAATTGAGAGGTCGTAGTAAATTAAGTTGATTCCCACCAGATCAAGAGGTACAGCACGGGAAACCACATTACTAATGTTCCTAAGGAATAAGAAATATTGTCGTGGGTAGGGCAAATAGAGATGGGGGAAGTACAATGTATGCATGAATGGTGTAGTTGGTATAGTGTCGATCCGTGACAAGGCAGCAAGAGGGAAATTGGGAGATAAAAAGACACAGTAGGAAACCAACGCACTGAAAGTGATATGTTTTTGTATTTGAGTGTGATAAATAAAAAAAAAAAAAAAAAAAGAACACATTCACAGGGGAGTATTCTTAAGGCAGGGCTTTACAAATCTTTCTAAAATCTAGGAGCCAGGACAAAAGTTTGGGAGCCAAAGTAAATTTGTCCCCCCCCCCCCCCCCTAAGCAGCTACAAGTAAGCTGGGTACAATCCTATGTCCCATCACCTGGTTACTGCTGGCCAATAAACTGCTTAAAGTTCCTGCAGCCTTCGAGATCGAGAGGTCTCATCTTATGTACTTTTGCTGGTTAGTGAGGGAGAAGGGGGAGAGGGCAGCGCTGCCGCTGCTCAGGCAGGAGGGGGAGACAGGCAGTGGTGCTGGTTAGTGAGGATGGAGGGGGAACAGGCAGCGCTGCCGCTGATCAGTCAGGGGGGGGGAGAAGGGGAGTCGGGCAGCGCTGGTTAGCGAAGGAGAAGGGGGAGAGGGCAGCGCTGCCGCTGCTCAGGCAGGAGGGGGAGACAGGCAGTGGTGCTGGTTAGTGAGGATGGAGGGGGAACAGGCAGCGCTGCCGCTGCTCAGTCAGGGGGGAGGGGGAGAAGGGGAGTCGGGCAGCGCTGGTTAGCGAAGGAGAAGGGGGAGAGGGCAGCGCTGCCGCTGCTCAGGCAGGAGGGGGAGACAGGCAGTGGTGCTGGTTAGTGAGGATGGAGGGGGAACAGGCAGCGCTGCCGCTGCTCAGTCAGGGGAGGGGAGAAGGGGAGTCGGGCAGCGCTGGCGCTGGTTAGCGAAGGAGAAGGGGAGTCGGGCAGCGCCGGTTAGCGAAGGAGAAGGGGGAGAGGGCGGCGCTGCCGCTGCTCAGTCAGGGGGGGGGGAGAGAGAAGGGGAGTCGTGCGGCGCTGGCGCGCGAGGGAAAAGGGGGAGAGGGCAGCGCTGCCACTGCTCAGTCAGGGGGGAGGGAGGGGGGAGTCGGGCAGCGCTGGCGCTGGTTAGTGAGGGAGAAGGTGGAGAGGGCAGCGCTGCCGCTGCTCAGGCAGGAGGGGGAGAAGGGGAGTCGGGCAGCGCTGGCGCGGGTTAGTGAGGGAGAAGGGTAATCAGGCACCGCCCACAACCAGATTCTGCTTCCTCCCTCCCTGCAAAAAAATCTGGTCGCCAGGAAGCAGAATCTGGTCGCCATGGCGACCTGGCCCCCAAGATTTGTCGAGCCCTGTCTTAAGGATTATTAATTCAATTGAAGCGCTATTGTTTTAGTGAGATAACTGTACTTATTCTAGAATCTTGTTGGGTTAGGTGATACCCTTTTTTCTCATAGAAACATAAGCGATTCACACTCAGCGCAGACAACCTTCAATCCAACCTTTTCTATATCCAGGTAGGTAGATGTGACACTGTAGGGCAGGTGAATGTGACACCGTTGAACAGACAGGTAGGTAGATGTGACACTGTAGGGAAGAGGATGTAACACAGTCGAGCAGACAGACAGATGGATTTGACACAATATGGGAAATTGACTAAGGTGTTAACACCTGAAATTGGTGTGTTTGTAGGCTGTCGTATGGAAACACGACTACCTACACATATTTTTGGCATTTGCTATGCCCGAAATATGGCTATTCGCATTGTTTTGACAAGCGTATAGGTATTACTAATCAGGAATAAGAATGTGTATGCCATCGAAAGAATACGAGTAGGAATCACCATTTAGTTTAATTGTGATTCCTAATTTACTACCAGCCATATGTAATATACGGGGAATAATTGCCGTAAAAATATGCCTCATTTTTCAGACGTATTTGGGTAAAGCCTGCATGGATCAGTCAGATCCACGCAGGTGTCAGCGTAAAAAAATAGTCACAATAGATAAATGATTTAAAAAATCAGCACTGAAGTAACATCTATAATTTGCACAATATAAAATTATACAAAGCAGCTGAGCAGCACTGGCTCACTTGTCCTTGGTATTCCTTGCTTCATACATCTACCACCCCAAATCTGCTGTAGCAAAGCTCCTATTCTCCACATCACACTGATGCTGGCTCCGGCCTTGATCTTCAGCACCACCCGATCAGTACCTCACGCACACCTGGTCTCCTAGATGCGGTTTCCTGATAGCTGACACCTCACTTTCTACCCCGCACACTAACCCTTCCCTGTAGCCTAACCCCCCTTATTTTTGCCAACCCTCCCTACAACCTATCAATAACCTTCTCTGCACGATAACCCACCCTTTAGTACCTACACCTAACACCCCCCCCCCCCCCCCCCCCTGCAGCCTAGCCCTAACCATCTCCAGCAATGTTGGTATTCAGCACCAGTATTCTGGTCACAAGTCAGGATTCTGGCATTGGTGTTTTGACCGCCCATATCCTGCGCTACATAAGCGCTGTGAACCAGGAACCACAAGCCCTACCCTAGTTACGGCCCTGACTGTATTACATACAATGCATTTTGTATGGGTTCGGCTATAATTACATGTTAATAATGCATCCTTCATATGCTATCTACACACTGGGCCGCCAATAGGGGGTGCTGTGGGTACAGGTGTCCCGGGCCCCGGCATTTGAAAGGGCCCGGGCAGCTCATTTTGCCCACCACAACCCCCTCCCTCCCCCCCCTCAACTGCCTCTGCTGTGCTGCGATCAGTGCGCTGAACAAAGCAGGACACGGAGCGCAGACTTATTCAACCCAGGATGCCGGTAGCCAATTAAAATGCTGCACCGGCTTTTGAGCCAATCAGAGCTCGCGTGCCGGCAGCCAATCAGAGAGGCTGCTGGCACGTGAGTTCTGAGCCAGTGCGGAAGAGGAGATGGGGGAGCAGGAGCCAGGTTACGTTAAGTCAAGTGAGGAGGGGGGGGGGGGGGGGGCGTGGACTGGAAATTCCTGATGGCAGCCCTGTCTATACATCCTCTAAAATCGAACATTTGGAACCCTCCTCTAGAAATCCTGCATTTGTCTCTGGAATGCCCAGATGCTGCTTAAAATTAGCAAAGCAGTGCCCACACACCGGTCTCTTTTATCTAAACTGAGAAGAAAATGCATACATATTTGTGAATGTTATAAACTGTCTTTTCACATTTGAAATTGTATTTTAGAATTAGCATTCCTTTTATATTGTTAAATGGATATGGAGTTCAATAATGAAGATCATTAAACCAGGCCATCATGTTTTCAAATTGATCTAGACCATGTGATTTATTTGACTCTTTATATATAGCAATTAATACTCATGATTTTTAGAAGAACTTTAGTCAATGAGCATTATCCAGACAATATATTTCAGTTATGTTTTAACATATGTTGAGAGCTTCAAAGCAGATTGTGTATTCTACTAGTATTAAATGCTACATTACATTCCGGTAGCATTAATCTACAGCTCTACATTCCTGTCTTGTCCTAACCTGCCTCGGAAATGCCACATACACTGCTTATAGATCTGACACAGTGATCTATTAAAAAGTTACATTTGACTATACTCAATGAAAAATGCAATGATTAAATACTATCATTTCAGCATACCGAGTGATCCATTAAAATAATGATTTCTAGACATATTAAAATCTAACAGCTTCAAATCTGTTTGCTTGCAAAGTTAATATGTTGATTAATCACCTGTAAGAAGTGTAATTTCTATTTAATTAGCGAATAGGATACCGTTTTCACAGAGACCTTGAAAGAAGTTGGGACTGTATAACACAATTGGCTTACCTCTGATTTTTGGGTATTTATGGAATGGTATTGTTACCATGCTGGGACTAGTAGTTCAACAGTAACTTGGACTTGTTTAAAGTTTCTCTATAGCTCCTATAACAGCAGAAACAGCGACGTAACTATAGCACCGCAGCCCCCGCCACCACGGGGGGGGCGCTGTGCATGTGGGGGCGCCGGGGGCTGCGGTGCTATAGTTACACCCCCCCCCCCAATCCCCCGCAGACTTACCTATCTCGCTGGTCCCGGCGGCTCCGTTCTTCTGCTGAGGACCACCACAAAATGGCCGCCCCCATATAGCACACAGTTCTCTGAAACTGTCTGCTGTATGAGGGCGGCCATTTTGTGGTGGTCCTCAGCAGAAGAAGAACGGAGCCGCCGGGACCAGCGCGATAGGTAAGGCTGCAGGGGATTGGGGGGGGTTGCATGGGCGGCGGGGCGGCGGGGGATTGGGGGGGGGGTTTGCATGGGCGGCGGGGGATTGGGGGTGCTTGGCGAGGTGGCGGCGGGGGGGGCCCAAAACTTAGTTACGCCACTAAGCAGAAATGATGGCCTAAATGTTGGGTGAAATGTAATAGGATGAAAGATTCGGAAAGTGAGAGATTTGGTAAGAAATCTCCAGTTTTTATAAAGTGGCAATCATTTACACTGCAAAACCAGTCTGGTTTTGCAGTGTAAATGATTGCCGCTTTAAAAAACCTGGAGATTTCTTACCAAATCTCTCACTTTCTGAATCTCTCATCCTATTAAAATTTCACTTTCATTTCCCCCCCCTGTATTTCTGCAACCAGGACTGGCTCAATGAGACCAGGGCTGGTTAGTGCTGGCCAGGGGGACTGCATGCTGTTTTTTTAAATTATATTTATATATTTTTTTTTTACATAAATGCAGGCTTCAGCCAAATATGCCTGGAATATTAAGTCTATTTTAGGTCTACAAATTCAGCAGTACAAATGAATGTAAATTTGCCAATCACATAGAACTCTATGGTCAAATATGGCCAAGTTCTATCGATGGTTTAATAATTTGTATAGTCGAATTCGGCTGAAGTTGCCGTTCCTAAAAGTGGCAAATCAGCCGAATTCGTCTGATTGTAAATTTGCCGAGCCCCGGGTCCCGGACATATTTCACATCGAATGGGTACAAATATGTATATTCAGTCCCATTTGATCTTATTCAAATCTGATCGTAGTACAAATTTCTTCTCAAAATGGGCAAAACCATTTGCACTGCAGGTGGGGCAGATGTAACATGTACTGTATAGAGAGAGTTAAATTTGTGTAAGTTATTTTGTTTCTGTTTCTATTCTTACACTACAATTTAGATTTCAGTTTGAACACACCCCACCCAAATTTAACTCTTTGAACGTTACATCTGCCCCACCTGCAGTGCACATGGTTTTGCCCATTTGAGAACAAATTTGTCCTGTGATCAGAGCTAAATTAGAGCCTTAGTACATTCCCCCTACATCTTTCTGTAAAAAACCCACATGGATGTACTTTGAAGGAAAAGTTTAATATATGGACTGATTTTTATTAACATTGTAATTAAAAACCTTGATATTTAAATTGGATTGTTTTAATTGCCTGATTGGTCTGTAACTGTTATGTCATTAACTGGCATTTGTTGCATAATAGGCTCATGGCATGGTGATATTTGGTGACATTGCAAATGGAATTTAGGGTTAAGTGTGCCATTTTGCAGATGACACAAAGGTATGCAACAGGGTAGATACACCAGGAGGGGAAACAATTGATTGATTATCTAGGTAGATGAGAGGAATTCTTAGATTTTAGGCAGCTTTTGGTGTTAAGGCCCCCATACACTATGCGATTTGGTCCTGATTTCACCCGATTCAGATGGATTGGGCAGTGAAACCGGGCCAAATCGCATGTCTGGACACCCGGTCCGACTGGATGCATGGTCCCGTGCGCATCGGATCGGAGTCGGGAGGTCAGACCGGCTGCACATAAGATTTGCTTAATCTTATGTGCAGCCGGGAAGTGGACTCTGTGAGGTGGCTGGTGGGGACACAGAAGCAGCGGACGCCGGCGAGGGATCCGGAGCACCGAGCTGTCAGTGCTCCTGGTAGGTGGAAGGAGCAGGGGGACAGGGGATGCTGCAAGGCGGCTGGTGGGGGATGCTGCTAGTAGGGCAGAGGCAGCGGGCAGGGGACGCTGCGGGGGACACAGAGGCGGCAGTAACGGAGAGCCGGGCAGGGGGAGCCAGGAGCTGTCAGTGCTGGGAAAAAAAGCCCATACAATGAATTGTCAGCCTGTGATTGGCTGAGCGCTCTCTCAGCCAGTCAGCAATTGGCTGAGAGAGCGCTCAGCCAATCAAAGGCTGCCCATTCATTGTGTGGGCTTTTTTTTTCAGTACTGACAGCTCCCTGCTCCGGCTTCCCCTGCCCAGCTCTCCTTTACTGCCGCCTCTGTGTCCCCCACAGCATCTCCTGCTCGCTGCCTCTGCCCTACTAGAAGCATCCCCCGCCAGCCACCTTGCAGCATCCCCCGCCCGCCACCTCGATGTCCGCCGCCCCCCTGCTCCCTCCATCTTGCAGCTCCCGGGAGTTGCATATGCGATTTATCATATGCAAAACTCTGCACATCAAGTGCCTAATCGTGTATCCCCCTCCCAGGGGGCTGCAGGGGAAATCAGGTCCGTCTTGTCCTTAGGACAAGTCGGACTAATGTATGGGGCCTTTAGTGAGGCTCAATTGAGATTTTTCCCCCAAACAAGTTCTTTCATTCAGAGGAAAATTTTATCAGAAAGGCACAGTATATTTTAGTGCAGGCAGCTGATAGAATATCTGAGGAAGCCGCCAATCGCTTGGAAAGCAGAGAAACACGTAAGACAGTCCTACCTGGTACCAGTTCTTCAATTTTGGTGACTTGGCTGTCGGCTGACTGACCCTGACATGGTGAAGTGGGAGTGCTAACCCATCAAAGTATCCGGGAGCCAGGAGCCCTCTGCCTATTCCATCTATCCACCAACTATTTGTCTTCCATCCTTTGTTTAAAAATCCTCTTCACGGACAGAAAACGAAACATTGATCTAAGGATGTGGTAACTATACCCCTTTCAGTTGCTTGCACTAAAACAAACTGTGCTTTCCCTGCTAAAAACTGCTTAACCATACTCTTATCAGCTACAGTACCTGCACTAAACAAACTGTGCCTTTCTGCTAAATACTGCCTCTGAATTACAGAACGTTCTTCTGGCAAAAATCTCTAATGAGCCTCACTAAAAACAAATGCTGCCTAAGATCTAAGAATTGCATATCTATTGGTCACATATTTTCTGAATTCTTAATGTGGATATTTCCCTGATATATATAGCAAATTGTTATTAACTACTGCTGTATTGGTTAGATACTTTGTTCCATTATATTGTAGTTATAATAAAAAAAAAATTATTTATTTTTAAATGATAATTCCCTTTTAGGGCAGTGTTTAGTGTTTTTTTCTGTTTTCCATTTTGAATGTGGGTTGGTAGCCACATTTCACTGCAGCTATAAGAGGAATTATTACAATAAGTTTACATACACGCATTGGTCTCTCTAGTGCACAGCCTTCCAATTTTTTGTCTAGACTAGAGGAATGGTCAAGAGCATGGTAACTACAGCTTAATGACACAAAATGCAAAATCATGCACTTGGGTCTCAAAAATCCAAAGACTAAATATAGTATAAATGGCACTATAATGGAAACTACTGAGGAAGAGAGGGATCTAGGTGTCACTATTTCAGGGGACTTAAAAGCAGGAAGGCAATGTAACAAAGCAATGAAGAAGGCAAGTCAGATGCTTGGTTGCATAGGGAGAGGTATCAGCAATAGAAAGAAAGAAGTATTAATGCCACTGTATAGGTCATTGGTATGACCTCATCTAGAGCAGTGGTTCTCAACCTGGGCGGTAGTGCCCTCTGGTGGGCGTTCTTGATTTCCAGGGGGACAGTGAAATGGAAGGGGGCGGTGAGGGGGCGTTGGACGTTTTACGGGACTTCAGGGTTTCTTCCTCCTTACATGGCTGCCGAGAAGAAGCTGGCTGTGTGGCTGCTGGCTGCCTGTAGGGGGAGCAGCAGCATCATTACACAGCTCCTCTCAGGCAGATCAGAACTCAAAGTTAACATGGAGCTTTGAAACAGTCACAGAGCTGGGAGAGGCAGTGGTTGTCACCAGCATTCCCAGTGACTCTGCAGCAGCTAGGTGGGTGTTACATATTTTCAGGGGATGAAGGAAGGCAAGTACTGTCAGTGAAGTTACATGATGTCCCTATTACAGCAGCAGTTTGTGTGAATTGTTTGAATAACATGTGTAAGGGGAAGAGGTGTGTGTGTGTGTGTGGGGGGGGGGTTTCCTGCTGAGTTTCATGTTAATGCAGGGCTTAAAGTGGTCCTGGTGATGTGGTGGAACTCTTCTCCCCTGCCACTGCCCCTCACCCCTCCCCCCAAATGGCGGAGCCCTGGCCCCGGATCATATTACAGCACAAAGTAGTGCCTCTTATTCAAGTTGTGCTGCACAGAAGTGCCCCTTATACATTTATGGCACACAGTAGTTTCTCCTCACACATAATGCCCACAGTTGTATTGCTTATACTCATAATGCCCACCGCAGCAGTACCCCTTACACAGAATGTACACATATCTGTCTCTGTCCCTCCAGCAGCTTCCTCTCTTCTCTTTAGCAGTGGTGACGGCATTACATTATATACGCCGTGCCAGAAAAGGAAGCCTATTGGACAGGCTTTTCTGTTGGAATTACTGTGCAGAGATGTGGTGGAGGTGGAACTGAGTTCCCCCTACCATTAGAGGTGGTGGAACTTAGTTCCACCCAGTCCGTCCCCAACCCCACTTTAACCCCTGTGTTAATGGTATGTACATATGCTGTGTGCATGTATACTGTGTGCATGTATATTGTGTGTGCATGTATACTGTGTGCATGTATACTGTGTAGTGTATATACTGTATGTGTGTTTGTGTAGGTTGTGGGCATGTATACTGTCTGGGTGTGTATACTGTGTGCATGTATACTGTGTGTATACTTTGTGCATGTATATTGTGTGTGCATGTATACTGTGTGCATGTATACTGTGTATATATGTGTGTTTGTGTATGTTGTGTGCATGTATACTGCCTGGGTGTGTATACTGTGTGCATGTATACTGTGTGTGTGTGTCTGTGCTGTGTACATGTTTACTCTGTGTGTGTGTGTGTGTGTGTGTGTGTGTATATAGTGTGATGGCTGGTGAGTTGCTGGAGGAGTCAGACCAGCAACTCTGGAGTGTGGTGATGACAGAGCTGACCTGGCTGAGCAATTAGGCGGCATATAGAAATAGTACGAAATATTGTTAGGTAGTTAGGGGGCACTGGACAACTGGCCATTAACCAAATGGGGGGGTAGGCTGGAAAAGGTTGAGAACCACTGATCTAGAGTACTGTGTTCAGTTCTGGAGGCCATATCTCCAGAAGGATATAAATACATTAGAGACTGTAAAAAGAAGGGCAACAAAAATGGTGCATGGCCTACAATACAAAACTTGGTACTTCTGTAGTTTCACAGCGCCAGCATGGCCGTGCGCTACTTCCGGGTTGGCTCTTGCTTTCTAAAATAAACTCCATACCAACGTGTATAGTTCATACCCCCACTATCCACGTTGGCATGGAGCTGATTTTAGATAGTGTGGTGAGTGTAGCGAGCCACCGAGCCCGTAGCATGGGCAAGCGCAGCGAGCCCCGCAAGGGAACACAGGCGCGCGGCCATGCTGGCGCCGTGAAAGTACACAAGTACCCAAAACATACCTGGAAAGACTAAAAGATCTTAATCTGTATAGTTTAGAGCAGAGAAGCGAAAGGGGGGACATGATAGAACTTTTCAAATATATCAAGGTTTTAACAGGGTACAGGTGGGAGACATTCTTCACAGGAAGAGGAGCAACAGAACACGAGGACATGCACTGAAACTAGAGGGAGGAAGATTCAGGAGAAATTTCAGAAAAATGACGGTACTTGTGTAGTTTCACGGCGGCAGTTACTTAGTTAGCATAGCGTCCCTGTCAGAATCAGCCGAAGCGTGGCATGTGTAGCGAGCCCCGGGAGGGGATGCGGTACGCGTCTTTCTGATTTGTTCATACCCCCACTATCCACGTCGACGTGGAGTTGATTTTATAAAGTGCCCGAAGCGCGGTGAGCGCGCGCGGAATACACATCAAGTAATCCACGTCCCCTTGCGGGGCTCGCTGCTCTCGCCCCGCTTCAGGCTCGGTGGCTCGCTGCGCTTGCCATACTTTATAAAATCAACTCCACGCCAATGTGGATAGTGGGGGTATGAACAAGTCAGGAGGACGCCTACCGCGTCCCCGCTCACGGGGCTTGCCACTTTTTGAGCTGGCGTGGATAGTGAAGGTTTCAAATGAAGGCATTTGCCAGTATGTAACATGGAGCACTGGCAAATGCGTCCCTTATTGTGCATGAGACGCACTTGCACACCGCACCCCCATTTGTGCAGGAGAAGCACGCGCTACCAAACCCCTAACTCTGTTTGCAGGGTTGATGTTCCCTGCCGCAATACTTACTGAGACGTATAAGCGCCTGAGACGTTCCAGCATCGCCCGCATGACCCCCTCTCCGACGGCATCCGTCAGCGCAGGGGATCTGGCGGTAATCAGTAAAGTTACTATGCTAACTACGTAGGACTGCCGCGGGGACACTACGCTTACTACGCTAGGCAGCCATTGGGGTACAATAACAACGTAGCTTAGGCTGCTGCCGTGACACTACACAAGTAAGGCAGCCATTGGGCTAGGCTGACAACGTAGCTTCAAATGTAGCTTAGGCTGTCGCCGTGAAACTACACAAGTACCAAAATTACTTCACAGAAAGGGTAGTGGATAAGTGGAATAGCCTCCCATCAGAGGTGGTAGAGGCAATTTAAACATGCTTGGGATAGGCATATTGATATCCTTACAAAGAAATAAGGATAAAATATGGTTTGAGGTAATAAGTTTAAAAAAGGGACAGACTAGATGGGCCAAGTGGTTATTATCTGCCATCAAATTCTATATTTCTATGTTTCTATGGCATCAACAATACTAACTTAGGACCATTAAGTAATACAATGCAAATTGTAAGAACCGGTGAAATTCAGGCATTGTAGAGCATAGATTGAAAATGGCAATGAGTTAAAAGGCAAACCAGGAAATACCTACTTTTTTTGTGGATTATCTGGGTAAAGCCAGGAGCTGAGAGACTTCAACCCACTTCTCGTCACTATACTCCTCCCTCAACACTGGGAGAAACATGTGGAGCTCAGCCAAATCGTACAAATTCTTTAGCCCCTTCCCTGTGCCCAGCAATTCCTAGTGCAGTAGGCAAGATGGTGTGACAATTGCTGGCAATCACTAAGAAGCAGGCAAAATACAGAAGAGCCGCCAATTCTTACGGGACTGTGGGTCTACCACAACTTCTGGGAAGGTATTCAAGCATAAACCAGGGTGCATACTGTATGTGATATGGCATTGGAGCTTGCACACACCAATATTTCTATTGTCACTGCATGGCAGTATATATATATATATATATATATATATATATATATATATATAGTAGATGCTGAACGGCTGGCACTCTCAGGGTTTTGTATATCAAATGAAATTCATTCAAAGAAGATACCGACACAAGGGTATGGGACACCATACCCTTGTGTCGGTATCTTCTTTGAATGAATTTCATTTGATATACAAAACCCTGAGAGTGCCAGCCGTTCAGCATCTACTACATTACCCTGCTCAAACAGGGTCAGCAAGGCACCCAGGTCGCTGATTCATACAGCGAGTGCCAGGAACTCTTCTACTCTATATATATATATATATATATATATATAGTTCTGTGTAGAACCGGCACTCCCAATAATATAATTCAGCTGCCCCAGGTGCCCTCGGTGGGATTAGGATAGATATGGGTAATAATCCGCGTCACTCAGGGGGTCTTGATAATAGAAGTATTTTATAGGTAAACGTCAATCAATACATGTGCAACAAGGTCGACGTTTCAGTGCCCGCAAGCACTTTTGTCAAGACTGCACAATGTAACAATAACTCGCACGGCGGCGAGAACACATACTCGCTCGGCGGCGAGACATAATAGACATTTATACATACCCGTCCTTGATCCTTCCAGCAGCCGGGTGTGAGTCGCATCCGCTCCCGGGGGAGAGGCGCTGATCACTGACGTCAGTCCCGACTAAGTTGCCAGGCAACGGTGCAGGACGCCGTCCCCGGCCACCAGTTGGATCCGTGCGGACCGGGCTACAATGAAAAACACACAATTAGCAGCACAAAACTAGATAGGCAAAGTACATAAGCATTATACTGCATAAGAGCATGAAAGCTTTGTTTAGAGAAAAGTGTGCCAGCTAAATCGTTCATTCAGACCTCCTGGTCTGATAGTTTGCAGGCGAAATATCCATTTCGATTCCAACTTAAGGAGATTACCATCTCTGTCCCCTCCCCGAGTTGGGGCTGGTATATGGTCAATCAAAATGAATCTCAGGTCTTGAATGGAGTGGCCAGCCTCTAGCCAATGTCTGGCTACTGGTTGATCAGATCTGTTGGACAGGCTTTTCTGTTGGAATTACTGTGCAGAGATGTGGTGGAGGTGGAACTGAGTTCCCCCTACCATTAGGGGTGGTGGAACTTAGTTCCACCCAGTCCGCCCCCCCCCCCCTCCACTTTAACCCCTGTGTTAATGGTATGTACATATGCTGTGTGCATGTATACTGTGTGCATGTATATTGTGTGTGCATGTATACTGTGTAGTGTATATACTGTATTATACTGTCTGGGTGTGTATACTGTGTGCATGTATACTGTGTGTATACTTTGTGCATGTATATTGTGTGTGCATGTATACTGTGTGCATGTATACTGTGTATATATGTGTGTTTGTGTATGTTGTGTGCATGTATACTGCCTGGGTGTGTATACTGTGTGCATGTATACTGTGTGTGTTTGTGCTGAGTACATGTTTACTGTGTGTGTGTGTGTGTGTGTGTGTGTGTGTGTGTGTGTGTGTGTATACAGTACATAGTGTGATGGCTGGTGAGTTGCTGGAGGAGTCAGACCAGCAACTCTGGAGTGTGGTGATGACAGGGCTGACCTGGCTGAGCAATTAGGCGGCATATAGAAATAGTACGAAATATAGTTAGGTAGTTAGGGGGCACTGGACAACTGGCCATTAACCAAATGGGGCGGTAGGCTGGAAAAGGTTGAGAACCACTGATCTAGAGTACTGTGTTCAGTTCTGGAGGCCATATCTCCAGAAGGATATAAATACATTAGAGACTGTAAAAAGAAGGGCAACAAAAATGGTGCATGGCCTACAATACAAAACTTGGTACTTCTGTAGTTTCACAGCGCCAGCATGGCCGTGCGCTACTTCCAGGTTGGCGCTTGCTTTCTAAAATAAACTCCATACCAACGTGTATAGTTCATACCCCCACTATCCACGTTGGCATGGAGCTGATTTTAGATAGTGTGGTGAGTGTAGCGAGCCACCGAGCCTGTAGCATGGGCGAGCGCAGCGAGCCCCGCAAGGGAACACAGGCGCGCGGCCATGCTGGCGCCGTGAAAGTACACAAGTACCCAAAACATACCTGGAAAGACTAAAAGATCTTAATCTGTATAGTTTAGAGCAGAGAAGGGAAAGGGGGGACATGATAGAAACTTTCAAATATATCAAGGTTTTAACAGGGTACAGGTGGGAGACATTCTTCACAGGAAGAGGAGCAGCAGAACACGAGCACTGAAACTAGAGGGAGGAAGATTCAGGAGAAATTTCAGAAAAATTACGGTACTTGTGTAGTTTCACGGCGGCAGTTACGTAGTTAGCGTAGCATCCCTGTCAGAATCAGCCGAAGTGTGGCATGTGTAGCGAGCCCCGGGAGGGGATGCGGAAGCGCGGTGAGTGCACGCGGAATACACATCAAGTAATCCACGTCCCCTTGCGGGGCTCGCTGCTCTCGCCACGCTTCAGGCTCGGTGGCTCGCTGCGCTTGCCATACTTTATAAAATCAACTCCACGCCAATGTGGATAGTGGGGGTATGAACAAGTCAGGAGGACGCCTACCGCGTCCCCGCTCGCGGGGCTTGCCACTTTTTGAGCTGGCGTGGATAGTGAAGGTTTCAAATGAAGGCATTTGCCAGTATGTAAAATGGAGCACTGACAAATGCGTCCCTTATTGTGCATGAGACGCACTTGCACACCGCACCCCCATTTGTGCAGGAGAAGCACGCGCTACCAAACCCCTAACTCTGTTTGCAGGGTTGATGTTCCCTGCCGCAATACTTACTGAGACGAATAAGCGCCTGAGATGTTCTAGCATCGCCCGCATGATCCCCTCTCCGCCGGCATCCGTCAGCGCAGGGGATCTGGCGGTAACCAGTACAGTGACTATGCTAACTACGCAGGACTGCCGCGGAGACACAACGCTTACTACGCTAGGCAGCCATTGGGGTACAATAACAACGTAGCTTATGCTGCTGCCGTGACACTACACAAGTAAGGCAGCCATTGGGCTAGGCTGACAACGTAGCTTCAAATGTAGCTTAGGCTGCTGCCATGAAACTACACAAGTACCAAAATTACTTCACAGAAAGGGTAGTGGATAAGTGGAATAGCCTCCCATCAGAGGTGGTAGAGGCAATTTAAACATACTTGGGATAGGCATATTGATATCCTTATAAAGAAATAAGGATAAAATATGGTTTGAGGTAATAAGTTTAAAAAAGGGACAGACTAGATGGGCCAAGTGGTTATTATCTGCCGTCAAATTCTATATTTCTATGTTTCTATGGCATCAACAATACTAACTTAGGACCATTAAGTAATACAATGCAAATTGTAAGAATAGGTGAAATTCAGGCATTGTAGAGCATAGATTAAAAATGGCAATGAGTTAAAAGGCAAACCAGGAAATACCTACTTTTTTTTGTGGATTATCTGGGTAAAGCCAGGAGCTGAGAGACTTCAACCCACTTCTCGTCACTATACTCCTCCCTCAACACTGGGAGAAACATGTGGAGCTTAGCCAAATCGTACAAATTCTTTAGCCCCTTCCCTGTGCCCAGCAATTCCTAGTGCAGTAGGCAAGATGGTGTGACAATTGCTGGCAATCACTAAGAAGCAGGCAAAATACAGAAGAGCCGCCAATTCTTACGGGACTGTGGGTCTACCACAACTTCTGGGAAGGTATTCAAGCATAAACCAGGGTGCATACTGTATGTGATATGGCATTGGAGCTTGCACACACCAATATTTCTATTGTCACTGCATGGCAGTATATATATATATATATATATATATATATATATATATATATATATATATATATATATATATATATATATATATATATATATATATATATGGTAGATGCTGAACGGCTGGCACTCTCAGGGTTTTGTATATCAAATGAAATTCATTCAAAGAAGATACCGACACAAGGGTATGGGACACCAAACTTAAGTGAATAGATATGTGATGTGTACATTTTAAAGAATTATATCCAATAATACGAGTAAATAATAAATTATACGGTCATGACAGATGTCCCTTATTTGGCAAATCTCCAAACAACATGAAACCGTTATAGACAGTATTATTATTACTACTACTGTATTTGTTATTTTTTATTTTAGTTTTTAAATAAGAGACATACATACATAATTGAAAACCTTAAATTACATTGAGATGTAAAATGAACTATCCTTATAGCAAATTATAATGGTAATTTACATTGCCGCTGATTAAAATGTAATCTTATAATTGGACTTTGATGGAACAGCGCCACCAGATGGCCACATTAGTGTGAAAAATGTCAGTCTGCTATTGCCCATAACCTCTGAACAATACTTTTCCAAGATGGGAATTTCATTGGTCTTTTCAAGTAAGAAACCCATTGCAAACATAGAATACTTTCAAATACAGAACTGCAAAGGGCTTCAAAGTGCTAGAAGAATGCTTGATAATTGTTCTTTAAATGTTTTTAAAATTCGCCTCGTATTTGACTCTAATGTTATACATAAGTCCAATAATATATGAAACTTGGACTTTTTTTTCCCTCTTTTATAAATCTAAGATGGCTTAATCAGTAACAGCGAGTTAATATTAGAATGGGTCATGACAATTCCTTCTGGCTAGTTGTTGCTTAAAAAAAATATCTACAGTATGCAACATTATAATTACATTTCTAAGCATATAATTCACATGACTTACTGTGTTGTTTTTCTTCTTTTTTTTTTTTTTGCTAATTAAGAACAGTGGTCTAATAGGAATTCAATTAAATTCAAATGGCAAAGCTTGCTGTAATGCAATGACTTGGGATAAATTAACAATGGTGGGGTCACTTACTATAAAAGTAAAGGACGTAGCTTACAAGAATTGCTACCCAACTAGTAACAATGTGCAAGCCTGGATAATGAACTTAAAACAATACTAATTAGCAGACAGAGACAAAAGGATTTAAATTAAGGAATGAATGTTGCAGTCCTTGCTGGCTGCTTGTAAAACAGCACTAAACCAACGTAATCCTTTTCTAATTCCATGCAATATGCAAAGTGCAAATGAACTGGATTTGGGGGTCGAGTTCAACTTCTGAGAAAGTGTGATACATTCACCTGCGACAATTCTTTCTGGAATGATAAAGTAAAAAAAGTCCCCTAAGGGCTCAATGTGACTCGGCAAGGTCCCCAAGGATCAGGTGTCAAACTTGTCTATCAGATGCCTGAAAAGAGAAGAGAAAGGGATTACTCTGTGCTATTGTGAGACAGTTGTCATTGACTGATCAGGCCTTTTAAGCAAGCTTTCCCAGTCAATGAAACCACCTGAATGGATGAAAGCGAGACAGCTCCTAACAAACAAGAGACTATGGAATATTCATTGTGCATCTGTAAAGTAAAGATTAATGTATTATAAATTAAAATGGGACCGGGACGTATGATCTCGCTCTAACACTTGGCCAGACCTATGTCACCCTCTGCCTATTGCTTGAAGTCGACAGACAATTCTGCCAGGGTAACGGAGAATCATTAAGCGTCCTCCTTTTGTGCATGCTGAATAATAATACGTCCCTCTATTCTCTGTCTGCAGCTGACAATGAATAATTCTGGAGCTATTTGCAATGTTAACAGCACCTATCTGGGCCATCCATTCCTTTATGATAAGGATGGAAATATGCATTTCAACAGTCTGTACAGATACAGATTCACAGCATTTCAAAGGACACCTGTCATTCAAGAGAAGGACCTGTCAGTCTTTAATGTATGACGGTACCAGGGAAATGGCCAAAGCGATTATCAGCACCTTCCATTTTTTTCCCCAGATTATAACACAGTTACATTTAGCGTGAACTGACAAGTGATTTACACTTGCCACAAAATTGTGTTCTGAGCAAGACTGGTGCTATTCTCTTTGGCTGCCGTATTCTTTAAGAATTACATCTGTGGAATATAATATCAAGAGATCTGATCTAGACTGAATGTCATTAAGGGTTGCATTAAAACCATTTAATCGGTTTGCTGACATAAAGGTGACAATGATAAAGCTGCGGGTTCGACGTCATAATCAGTGGAAGCGAGAGAGAAAAAATAAGAGTTGCTATGGAAGTCTTGAGGGTTTGTTAAGTTTGTTCAACAAATAAAGCTACTCTTGTTCAGTTGGAAGTGCAAAATATTGCATTGGCCTTATACAGTATAGCGTTCATGGTGACCCAAAAAACATTGAATAAGTAATTTGTAAGCCTGCAGGCAAATCTTGTTTACGTAGGATGCAACTACAGTATATAAATGCCACACGTCTAGCCATTACAGGGTTGCCGATTTATGTAATCTCCTCTCCAGGAGATGCCCGGAGAGGAGACTTTCAGCAGGCGTTCGGGGGTGGGGCTTGAGCGTGCCGTCACTAAGCCCCGCCCCATGCTGGAAAATGACCTGGTTTGACGATCTCCGAGAAGGGCGCAGGGCAAAGTGACGGGATTATGACACTTTAGCCCGGAGATCGGCATTAAATCAGGTTATTTAAAGCTGCGGTCAGGGGGAACTCGGGGAGGAAGCCGCAAACAGGAGGGAGGAGCGGGGGTCCCCTAGAAACCGGGAGGGTTGGTCACCTTTCCGGGGGGCCGGGAGGGGGACCCGATTTTCGGGACCCTCCCGGCCATTCCGGGAGGGTAGGCAACCCTGAGCTATTATGCACTCCACCTAAAGTCTAGATAGTTTTTGTCTTTCTATGTAGTTACCCCAATATGATGTGCTTGGCTGCATGAGGTTCTATGTTGAAATGATATGGCATTACAGATCGGTCATTCTTTTATTTTTCTTAGCACAATATGTAGAGTCTCTATATCAGGCATATCCAAACTATGGCCCTCCAGCTGTTGTGAAACTACAAGTCCCATCATGCCTTGCCAAAATTTTCATATTAGGGTATGCTAAAACTATGGCAAGGCATGCTGGGATGTGTAGTTTCACAACAGCTGGAGGGCCACAGTTTGGACATACCTGCTCTATATGGTATACTTCAGGTATGTATTGAAATACATACAAATTACTACATATCCACTGGCTGCCAATAGCATCCACTTGGGTGGCAGCCAGTTTACCATTAAAGCAAAACATATACAAGTCAATTAAAGAGTCCAAGATTTAACAATACATTATGGGCCTGATTCTGGTTGACACCGAAAGCTGCGAAGATCGCAGCTTACCAAGTACCAGAGTCCCCGCCCCACCAAGAAAAAGCCCCCCTACCAGCTTATCCCCTTGCGACCATGCGAGGGTAAGTGTTATGAAAACACATCCCCTCGCACGTGCCCGCAGCAGGATAAATCATTCCATTTCTCCTGGGCTCGCAAATGTAAGTCAGTGGAGACTGACATATTTCCAGGCTCTGGGACGAAGACAGCGTGGGGGGCTGACGTCATGTGATGTCAGCCTTCTGCCCCGGCACACTGCGTCATGGCCATACTTGCATGGGAACGCCCAGCGTATGCATGGGGACGCCCATGATTTCTGTCTGCCTGCCATCACCAATCATCACATCCATGTTCCTTGCTAGTAGTTATTGTATTGTAAGAGGATTATCATACATCAATCAGATTTACCCAATCACTTGGAGAAGATAAAGCATTTATAGATAAGAAAATGCATAGGTACTTATGTAGTATCTGGGCGCCCCATTTTAAGATCGGGTCGGAAAATCGCATCGAATCGCATTGAAATTGCATCAAAATTGCATGCGATATCGCATGCGATGCGATTCGATTTTCTATAGGATTCAATGTTAACAAGGTCCTGTTCATTTCCCCACTATCCAAGTGGGCATAGAGTTGATTTTATATAGCGTGGCGAGCCTGAAGTGTGGCGAGCGCAGCGAGCCCCGCGAGGGGCCGCGGATTACTTCAAATGTTTTCCGCGTCCCCTCGCGGGGCTCGCTGCGCTCGCCACGCTATATAAAATCAACTCTATGCCCACTTGGATAGTGGGGAAATGAACAGGACCTTGTTAACATTGAATCCTATGCAAAATTGCATCGACTCGCATGCAATATCGCATGCAATATCGCATGCGATTCGAGGCGATTTTGCCGAAAATCGCGTCGAATCGCATCTGATTGTATGCCTTAAGGTAAGGCATACGATCACAAAATCGGGTGCCCAGATACTACGTAATTACCAATGCAAACAATTGAACTGTAGGAAATAAAGAGCTCCACTAGGAACTTTACTAGCTCTAAATAAAAGCTCTCTAGTAGAATATTTTAATACATTCAACCATTAATATTTAGGTTATGACGCCAGTCCGTTAGGATGCTAGAGTGCCATATAAAGTGTCTAGTTATAAAGTGTCATCTATTTAAAGTACAAGTAAAGTGCCAAATAAAGTGTCATTGGTTTATTTTTAACAGATTGGGGATTGACTCCTCCTCTCTCATTCTCTCCAAGAGGTAAACCTACTTAGATCAATTTTGAAGACAATCTCTACCTGCATGTGTTCTTACATGTGTTATTTTTTACAGTTTTTTTCTAACAGCTCACTCCCCCCCCCACTGTGTGCCATTCTTGTAATGTGTTCCTACACTGATTGCACATCCTGCCAGTGGTGACCTATACAATGCACTCTAGATAGTTGCTTGGGATGGTTCCTCCAGAGGAAGCATGTTCTTTACATGAATCTTTCCATACAAGGTATATCATGCTACACAAGTGTCTGTTTTCCATATATGCATTGGGACCTTGCATGGTCCCACAGTGTAACCTTTGTAGTGCACCCATCGTGGCTGCCTCATCTGGTATGCTTGTGGATGGGATGAAAAATACATGAACCTGATGGTTTTGTTTTTGCTAAGAGGATGCAATCACCCCATTCTGTGTCATTTCTTCTAGGGGTAAGCCATTTCACTCAGTGTAATCCTATGCAGTGTGCCCAAGATGGCTGCCTCACCTGGTACCTTATGAGGGTGGAATACACAACCCTAAAACTTATTATTCAAAATGCCAACAACCTTTCTGGAACCACAGCACTGTAAAGTATTAGCATTTGATCCACAGCACCCCTGGGAGCACCCCTGGGATTTAAGTTTTTTTTTATAGATAAATTAAAAAAATATATATTAAATTAAGTATATTGTGCCTACTTGTTATCTTTTGGGTGCGTTATGAGGTGGTGTACAGTTGTACTTATGATTGTCCACATGTTTTATGATTGGTAGCAGCTAGCACTGAATTTACCTATCACCTTAAATATAAACAATTTGATTTGGTCCTGGACCATTAAACCTGGGCACCCCTGTAAGAGTCTTGCGGCACACCAGGGGGGATGCAGTGTAAATCCCGGCGGTCGGGATCCCGGCGTTCAGAATCCCGACGCTGGAATCCCGATCGCCGAAATCCCGACACTTTCACCCTCCGGGGGTGTCCACGACACCCCCGGAGGGAGAATAAATTAGTGTGCCGAGCGTAGCGAGGCACCGGGCCCGCTGCATGGCGAGCGCAGCGAGCCCGCAAGGGGGGGGGGCGATCCACGTCCCCCCCTTGTCGTGATTTCGGCGATCGGGATTCCAGCGTCGGGATTCTGAATGCCGGGATCCTGACCGCCGGGATTTAATACTGAATCCCACCAGGGTGCCTAGGCACACAGTTTTGGAACCACTGGCCTACACCAATCATGCATTAGGCTTTGGGTGTGCATTAGGCTATGGCTATGTGACTTTTCTATTGCTGTATTACGTAAGTCTTCTGTATTAAGTGCATTGTTTTTTATGTCTGTAAAGCGTCTTGAGTCCTGTTGGAGAAAGAGGCTATATAATTATTATTATTATTATTATTATTATTATTTTCATTATTATTTTTACTACTTTAGACCATTATAAAGGATAAATAAAAAATAAAAGCAGTCTCTTCATGATGTTATACTGTACCCAACTTACTCCTGCTATTGAATTTTGTTTTTGACCGCGCTCTGACTGGTAAGCTGCTCCAATAGGGGGATACGTGGTAGATTTGATGCAAGGAGCGCTAAGGGTTAGGAATTAGATGCGTGACATGCAATTTATATTATATGATAAAAATGAAAAAGAGTGAAAAAATTTGAAAAAATAGAAAAAAATAGAAAAATATATATAAATAAAAATAAATAAATAAAAATAAAAAATAAATATAAATAAATATAAACAATATTTAGGTAAGGATAAAGGATAAAGGCAGTAAGTAAACAATATTTAGGTAAGGATAAAGGATAAAGGCAGTAAGTAAGATTTAAATGATCAAGCGTGACCTGTAAGAAAAAAACATTAGATAATGTTTACACTCCTTTGGAGTATTGTGGAGTCCAGATTCCCTATCTCTCCCTTACTACGCGGCTGATGTTACCTTTGCCGCGAGTTGCAGTCTCCAAGCCTGGAGATTGACAGCGGGGGACCGTCGAGCTTCAGTGCTGGGATGCTGTATATGCGGCTGTTCGGATTCTGCCGCCGCTCTCACCGCCGGGTGGATGCGGTGTGGGGGATGGTTGGACAGCGTCCCAAATGCACAGGATATCGATGGCGGCAGATGGCAATGTGTCTCCTAGTTGCTCCAACGCGTTTCGTACCTTGCTGGTACTTTTTCAAGGATGCAGCCATGTTTAAAAAACTGTGTTTTTATTTGTAAAAACTTTATTGTGCCACAGGATGTCCGGTGGCCATTTTGGTTAAAAAGGTGGGAATCACATGTTCCCTTTTCCTTCAAAAGCAGGTCACACTTTGATTCGAAGATTGTAGAGATAAAAAAGGTATTAGTGAAAGTAGATAAGAAGTAAGAAATATTGAAGAGAAACAGAATAATAAAGATAAAGATAAAAATAAATAAATATGGAGATAACGTTAAATCATAAAAATAAATAAAGTGAAAAATAAATAAAAATAAAAATAAATATAAACATATGAATAAAAATAAAAATAAATAATAAATGTAAATAAAAATAAAGATAGTAAAATAAAAATATAAAATAAAATGAGAAATGATATAGGATGAATATAATTTTCACTCTAAAAGAGTGAAAAATAAATAAGAGTGGAGGAAATATTCAAGGTTGGGCAGAGTAACAAGTCCATGATTTGTCTGGTCTCAGAGGAATGCATTTAGGCCTATATCAATGTTAAGACCTCTTGTGGACAGGGTTTTTAGCTCAAAGATCCATCTTGTTTCATTTCTGAGTAGATCTTTTACCAAATCTCCTCCTCTCCAGTTTTTCACAATATTTTGAATAATGATGAAAGTCAAACCGCTGGGGTCTTTGTTATGGTTTTCTGCAAAGTGATTTGATACACTGTGTGTTGTTAGCCCTCTTTTGGCTATTTGGTTCGGCTATTCTGATTTTTGCTTTTCTTTTTGTTTGGCCGACATATTGCAAGTGGCAGGGGCATTCTAGTGAATAAATTACTCCTTCTGTCTCGCAGCTGAATTTTTGTTTGATTTTGTATTCTTTTCCTGTAGTGTTGGAGTTGAAGGTTGTTATTGTTTTAGTTGTTGTTGGTTTAAATTTACATCCTTTACAGTTACAGCAGTAATTGAAACCCCCAATTGTTTGTTTTTGCTTGGTTTTGTCAGTCGGCAGGAAGCTGGATGTAATACTTTGTTTCAAGTTTTTTGCTTTTTTGTAAATGATATGTGGTCTTTCCGGTAATATGGTTCTTAATGAGTCATCTAATTGTAAGATATGCCAATGTTTTTTCATGATATCTTTAATGTATCTGTGATTGCTGTTAAATTGGGTTACAAATGAGAGTTTGAAGTCTTCAATGGGTTTCTTCTTTTCTTTATACTGTATCAGTTCTTTTCTGTCAATTTTGTTGACTTCTTCCAGTTGATCTTCTAGTTTCTTTACATTATACCCTTTTTGCTTGAAGTTTTCCATCATGTTTTCACTTTGGGTTAGGAATGTGTTATGATCTGTACAGTTGCGTTTTATTCTTCTGAACTGTCCACTTGGTATGTTATTGATCCATTTTGTATGATGGTTACTTGATGCATGTAAAGTGTTATTTCCTGAGACTTCTTTAATGTGAGTCCTGGTGTTTATTGTTTTGTCTTTGATAAAGATTTCTAAGTCTAGGTAGATTACTTCTGTTTTGCTGATTGAGGTAGTGAATTCTAGGTTCAGTGTATTGGAATTAATGTATTGAATGAATTTCTGCAGTTCTTCTTCTTCACCTTTCCAGATGAGAAACACATTGTCTATGTACCGATGCCAGATTATGATGTTGTCCCCATAGATGTTGTTGTTCCATATTTGATCATCTTCCCATTTGGCCACAAATAGGTTGGCATAACTAGGGGCCAGGGGTGTCCCCATAGCCGTGCCGCATATCAGTAGGTAGAAGTTGTCATTGTACCAGAAGAAATTGTGTGACAGTATGAATTCTATGTTGGTCATAATGAAGTTGATTTGTTCATTTTTTAATGTTGATTGTTCTGTCAGGAAGTGTCTGGTATGTTCACAGCCTTCTTTATGTTGAATTGACGTATACAGTGATTTTACATCTGCAGTACACAGGATATAGTCGTCTTGCCACTCTACGGTGTTTAGTAACTGTATGATATTGGTGGTGTCTTGTAGGTAACTTTTTTGTTTATGTACTATGTCTTGTAAGAAACTGTCCGTGTATTTTGATCGGTTTGAGGTTAATGACTGGATCCCTGATATTATGGGTCTTCCAGGGGGGTTTTGAATGTCTTTGTGTATTTTTGGTAAAAAGTAGAAAGTTGCGATTTTTGGATTCTTCTCGGCAAGGAAATCAAACTCTTTCTTGTTGATTATCCCCAGTTGTAGTCCCTCTTCAAGATGTTCAGTAATTTCTTTGGAGAATTGTTCTGTGGGATCTTTTTCCAGAACGATGTAGGTTCTGGGGATAATCAACAAGAAAGAGTTTGATTTCCTTGCCGAGAAGAATCCAAAAACTGTAAAGGATGTAAATTGAAACCAACAACAACTAAAACTATAACAACCTTCAACTCCAACACTACAGGAAAAGAATACAAAATCAAACAAAAATTCAGCTGCAAGACAGAAGGAGTAATTTATTTACTAGAATGCCCCTGCCACTTGCAATATGTCGGCCAAACAAAAAAAAAAGCAAAAATCAGAATAGCCGAACATATATATAACATCAAAAGAGGGCTAACAACACACAGTGTATCAAATCACTTTGCAGAAAACCATAACAAAGACCCCAGCGGTTTGACTTTCATCATTAATCAAAAAATTGTGAAAAACTGAAGAGGAGGAGATTTGGTAAAAGATCTACTCAGAAATGAAACAAGATGGATCTTTGAGCTAAAAACCCTGTCCCCAAGAGGTCTTAACATTGATATAGACTTAAATGCATTCCTCTGAGACCAGACAAATCATGGACTTGTTACTCTGCCCAACCTTGAATATTTCCTCCACTCTTATTTATTTTTCACTCTTTTAGAGTGCAAATTATATTCATCCTATATCATTTCTCATTTTATTTTATTTTATTTTATATATTTATTTATTTTTATTTTACTATCTTTATTTTTATTTACATTTATTATTTATTTTTATTTTTATTCATATATGTTTATATTTATTTTTATTTTTATTTATTTTTCACTTTATTTATTTTTATGATTTAACGTTATCTCCATATTTATTTATTTTTATCTTTATCTTTATTATTCTGTTTCTCTTCAATATTTCTTACTTCTTATCTACTTTCACTAATACCTTTTTTATCTCTACAATCTTCGAATCAAAGTGTGACCTGCTTTTGAAGGAAAAGGGAACATGTGATTCCCACCTTTTTAACCAAAATGGCCACCGGACATCCTGTGGCACAATAAAGTTTTTACAAATAAAAACACAGTTTTTTTAAACATGGCTGCATCCTTGAAAAAGTACCAGCAAGGTACGAAACGCGTTGGAGCAACTAGGAGACACATTGCCATCTGCCGCCATCGATATCCTGTGCATTTGGGATGCTGTCCAACCATCCCCCACGCCGCATCCACCCGGCGGTGAGAGCGGCGGCAGAATCTGAACAGCCGCATATACAGCATCCCAGCACTGAAGCTCGACGGTCCCCCGCTGTCAATCTCCAGGCTTGAAGACTGCAACTCGCGGCAAAGGTAACATCAGCCGCGTAGTAAGGGAGAGATAGGGAATCTGGACTCCACAATACTCCAAAGGAGTGTAAACATTATCTAATGTTTTTTTTCTTACAGGTCACGCTTGATCATTTAAATCTTACTTACTGCCTTTATCCTTTATCCTTACCTAAATATTGTTTATATTTATTTTTTATTTTTATTTATTTATTTTTATTTATATATATTTTTCTATTTTTTTCTATTTTTTTCACATTTTTTCACTCTTTTTCATTTTTATCATATAATATAAATTGCACGTCACGCATCTAATTCCTAACCCTTAGCGCTCCTTGCATCAAATTTACTCCTGCTATTACCAAGATAAAATGTATTGTGTCTCTTATGTACAGTATAATGTTCTTTTCTTGTGCAAACCGAATGCTAATGGATTTTTAATTTTATACGCCCCCAGAGTAGGCCAAGTCCTAGTTATGTAGCATTGTTTTCTCTAATATGAATCAAAGTGTTTTACATGGCAGGTGTTTACAAGAGTCGGCCATAGTGGATGCGCTCTGATGCTGGCCAAACATCAGACCAACTTTCCTCCAACTATCCAACTAGTTGGTTGGTTGGTTGGTTGGTTGGTTGGACTGAAAATCTGGTACTGTATGGGGGCAAATGCCAATAAGCAATTTGCTCACAAACTCAGGAGAATGGACAAAAACATTCAGTGAAATTGTTTAAATCAAATAGGTCCAACTACAGTACATTGTCTGAGTGACAGTTGTTGACCTTTTTCCGATTTGGGAAACAAATGACTTAATTACAAATTACATTTGCTCCTATCCAGTACCAGTTTATTCCATTCAACCAACTAGTTGGATGGTTGGAGGATGGTTGGAGGAAAGTTGTTCTGATGTGTGGCCAGCATAATGGTTATAGTAGGTGAGTACAAAACATACCAAACAAAGTACAAGATACCCACAAACATATCAGTTCCATGGATTGTTTATCCTACCAACAAAAGAGCCAGGCACGGCAGCCATATTGGGGACACTATATATATACTGTAGGTTATAAAAGGGAGTGTATAAGTAATAAGTGGAGATATTACTATACTTTGGGGTGATACGAAGGAAAGACAACATGAGAACAACAAGATTCACTAAAGTAAGCAAGAATAAGACAAAAATGACATTGTGACTTCTGCCAGAGAAGGAGTCCAACAATATAGGGCCTGATTCGGAATTGTACGTGACACAGTCATAATTTCGCTGTCTCCAGCGATTGAAAGCCCCAAGGGGCAATTACAGGAGCAGTTGCATGCTCGTTTCCATAAGGGTTTACATGCGAGTGTGATTGTGGGTGGGCATGCGGCTGGGTGTAAATGCGGGCAGGCGAATGGTCCGGCATCCAGGCGTGTGCACTGTACTTTAGCTGTGCACAGCACCTTCTCTGATCAGGACTGCATTATTTGCCTGTCCTCGCCGGTTGCCTGTACGCCCATCCAGGTTGATCACAGGGGGATGATATGGGGGGTGCCGGACATTAGGGGCTGTCGGACAGTGTGTGGAGGCCCCAAATGTGTGGTCGTCCCATATATAATCTGCCCCTGCATACCTGTATTATACTGTATGTAATATGTTCTGTGCGAAAGACACTATTTACTTTTAACCCCTTCACGACATTTGACGTATATATACGTCATGGCCGGGAAGTACTTCCCGACACATGACGTATATATACGTCATGACTTTAAACTGTCACTGCGTCTAGAGACGCAGTGACAGAGGGACGATGTCTGCTGTCCCTGACAGCAGACATGTCCCTGCATGCCCAGGGGGGGCTGCGATGCCGCCCCCCCGTCGGCGATCGCTGTGATTGGCTGTTCAGTGTGAACAGCCATTCACAGCGTTTTCCTGTGTTACCAGCGAATCAGACGCTCGGTAACACAGGTGTCAATCACCGCCGGGCGTCAGGGGGCATGAGGGGGTCATCGGTGACGATGACACCTCACCCCACCCTCACCCCACCTGCCCCCAAGGCTGTGATTGGTCCGTGGGACCCACGGACCAATCACAGCCAAGGCGCGACATTTAAACTAACGGTGACTGCGCTGCAGACGCCATTCCGGTCTGGAATAGCGTGCAGAGCGGTCACCGTGCCTATCTGCTGTGATACTGACCTGATCCTTGCTAATACTTACCTGATCCTTGCAAATACCTTACCTGATCACTTGATCACTGCTTGTAGCGTGCTGGACGCTTCCTGGATCTGACTTCCTGAGACTTCCTGCTGCTGCTGCAGTGTGATAGAGAGATAGAGAGATAGAGAGAGAGATAGAGAGAGATAGAGAGATAGTGACAGAGAGAGCTATATTTTGTGTCTGCTACCCCCCCTTTTTGGGGGTGCAGGGGTTTTTTATATATAAATAACTGTCAGTGCTGCTGCTGCAGTGTCATAGAGTGATAGATAGTGATAGATAGTGATAGATAGTGATAGATAGTGAGAGATAGAGAGATTTGTGTCTGCTACCCCCCCTTTTTGGGGGTGCAGGTTTTTTTTTTATATATATAACTGTCAGTGCTGCTGCTGCAGTGTCATAGAGTGATAGATAGTGATAGATAGTGAGAGATAGAGAGATAGAGAGAGATAGTGACAGAGAGTGATAGAGAGTGTATATTTTGTGTCTGCTACCCCCCCTTTTTGGGGGTGCAGTTTTTTTTTTATACATATAACTGTCAGTGCTGCTGCTGCAGTGTCCTAGAGTGATAGATAGTGATAGATAGTGATAGATAGTGAGAGATAGAGAGAGATAGTGACAGAGAGTGATAGAGAGTGTATATTTTGTGTCTGCTACCCCCCGCCTTTTGTGCTGATCACTATATCTGAGGTGATCAGCAACTTTTTGGGGGCGCAGAGGTTTTTTTTTTTTATATATACCTGTCAGTTGCTGCCAGTTGCACTGTCAGTTGCACCAAAGGTTGTGCACCTGCTGCCCCTCACTGGTAATCAGTGTCGCATCACTGATCACCTTTTTTTTTTTTTGTGGGTGCTGTGTGGTCTTTTTTTAATTTTTTTTTTACACACACTGTGATTTTGTGGGTGTCCTGTGGCCACTGTGCGCTGATCAGTGACGTACATCACTGATCAGCTTTTTCGGCACAGGGTTGATCTATTTTTTTTTTTTTTTGATCAAATTCCTGTTGCCTTTGAGCGCTGTTCAGTGACGGACGTTACTGACCAACATCTGTGCTCAATTTTTGGCGCAGGACCTTTTTTTTTGTTTTTTTAACCCCTTCAATTTTTTTTTTAACCCCTTCAATTTTTTTTTTTAACCCCTTCAATTTTTTTTTTTTTGTATAAAGTATTTTTTTTTTTCTGCACTACATACACACTACACACTACATACCCCCCGGGTTGAAATAAAGTTTGTACCCCCCCCTACACTATACACGTGTTGAAACATTTCACTACCAGTAACACAAAAATAAAAATGGCATCCCAAATGTCATCCCAAATGTCATCCCAAATGTCATCCCAGTCATCCAGAAGAATGTATTCAGTGGAGGAGGCATATGCCATGCTTGCCTCTGACTCTGACACAGCCAGTGAGGCAAGCGGGGAATTTGAAGGATTCGTCTTAAGCTCCTCTTCCTCCTCTGGTGATGAGGGACCCCCTCAAAGACGCCCCCGTAGAGCAGCTGAGACCCCCCCCCCCCCCCCCAATAATTGATCTCGTATGGACCCCACCACCAGACAATTTTGAGCCCCAGGTTCCTGAGTTTTTGGCCATGCCAGGAATCCAATTTGATTCCACAGGTCTCAGAGAAATTGACTTTTTCAAATTATTTTTCTCTGATGATTTTATAAATTTAATGGTGGACCAAACTAATTTATATGCCCAGCAGTTTATTGCTCAAAACCCCATGTCATCATTTGCTAGGTGGACCCCTGTAGATGCAGTAGAGATGATGACGTTTTGGGGTCTGGTGTTTCATATGGGCATAGTAAAAAAGCCACAAATTAGGCAATATTGGAGTACAGATGTTCTGTACAGCACCCCATTTTACCGTATGGCCATGACTCGGACTCGTTTTGAGACAATCCATAAATTTATACATTACACCGATAATGCACAGTGCCCACCCAGAGATGATCCCACCTTTGACAGGCTATTCAAAGTCAGGCCGGTCATTGATCATTTCAGTGCCAAATTTGCAGAGCTATACATCCCTGATAAATGTATTAGTATCGACGAGTCCCTTATACATTTTAAAGGAAGGGTTAAATTCCGCCAGTACCTTCCCAGTAAGAGGGCAAGGTATGGCATAAAAATGTATAAGCTGTGTGAAAGCACCACAGGGTACACCCACAAGTTTAGGGTATATGAAGGGAAGGATTCAAGAATTGAACCGCCAGAATGCCCCCCCTCCCTCGTAGGTGTTAGTGGAAAAATTGTCTGGGATTTAATGCACCCCTTCCTGGATAAGGGTTATCACCTCTATGTGGATAACTTTTACACTAGCATCCCCCTGTTTAAGGCCCTTGGTTCAAGAGGTACAGCAGCTTGCGGTACTGTGCGCAAGAACCAAAGAGGCCTCCCCAAAACGCACATTGCCTAAGTACTAAGAAGGGGTGAAAGCAGGGGAATATGCACCGAAAATATGTTGTTGGTCAAATATAAGGACAAGAGGGATGTCCTTATACTGACAACAATTCATGGAGACAGTACCACCTCCATCCCTGTACGAGGTACCAGTACCCACACCTCAAAACCAAATTGTATCCTAGATTACAATAAGTACATGGGCGGAGTGGATCTTTCAGATCAGGTACTGAAGCCGTACAGTGCCCTGCGGAAAACAAATATCTGGTACAAGAAGCTGGCCGTGTATATCATCCAGATGGCACTGTATAACGCTTACGTGCTATTCCGTTCTACCGGCCAGAGGGGGACATTTATGCACTTTCAAGAGGAAGTCATAAAGGGCCTAATATTTGGGAACCAGCAGGCAGAGGGCCCCAGTACTTCTAGTACTGGCCCCCGTATTGTACCAGGGCAGCATTTTCCCAACGAAATCCCCTCCACTGCAAGAAAGGGCAGGACACAAAAAAGGTGCAAAGTTTGCTATAAAAAGGGAATAAGAAAGGAAACTATTTTCCACTGTGAAACTTGCCCCGACAAACCCGGCCTATGTATAAAGGAGTGTTTCAAAATATACCACACATCTATGGATTATTAGGTTCATCATTTCACCGTGCTTCGGGGGTCTTGCTAATGCCACATAGCACCCACCATTCATTCCACCAGAATCTGAGCTGCAAAATCCAAAAATCACTCCTTCCCTTCTGAGTCCTGCCATGCACCCAACTGGTATTTTTTGGTCACATGTGAGGCATTGCCATACTCTGGAGAAATGGGGGCACAGATTTTTGGGTGCTTTGTCTCCTTCATTCCTTGTGAAAATGACAAATTTTGAGCCAGAACTGCATTTTTGTGTAAAAAAATGTAATTTTTCATTTTCACTGCCCAGTTGTATCAAAATTGGTGAAACCCCTGGGGGTTTGAAATGTACACTATACCCCTAGATGAATTCCCTGAGGGGTGTAGATTGCAAAATGGGGTGACTTGTGGGGGAGGTTCCTAACTTTTAGCACTTATGGTGCCTAGAAACCTACATGGTGCCTAAAAAAAAATCTCATAAAAAGGAGGCTCCAAAATCAAGTAGGTGCTCCTTCTGTGGTTTGGTCAACGTGCACACTAGGGCCACATATAGGATATTTTTGAAAACAAAAGAATTGGGGGAATCAATTTTTAGTCACATTTCTCTAGTAAAATCTACTGTATTCGTTAGAAAAATGTATTAAAATTGAAACTCTGCAAAAAAAAAAGAAATTTTGAAATTTCACCTACACTTTGTTTTAATTCCTGTGAAACACCTAAAGGGTTAACAAACTTCCAAAATGCTGTTTTGAATACTGTGAGGGGTGCAGTTTTTGAAATGGCATCATTTATGGGGGTGTCTCACATACAAGTCCCTCAAAGTCACATCAGAACTGAACTGGTCCCTAAAAAAATCAGTGTTTGAAATTTTCTTGAAAATTTGAGAATTTGCTATTCATATTGTAAGCCTCCTAGTGTCCAAAAAAATTAAAAGGAAGTTGAAATAATGATGGAAACATAAAGTAGACATATGGTCTATGTTAGTTATTAACTATTTTGAGTGGTATGATTATTTGTCTCACAAGCAGAAAATTTAACATTTTGCAAATTGCTAAATTTTCCATTTTTTCACGATATTTTGGTATTTTTCACAAAAAAACACAGACTGTATCGACCCAAATTTACCACTAACTTGAAGTACAATGTGTCACGAGAAAACAATCTCAAAATCACTGGGATAAGTAAAAGCAAAAAAAAGTTATCACCACTTAAGTGAGACATGTCAGATTTGAAAAAAAGGGCTCTGTCATGAAGGCACAAACTGGCTCTGTCATGAAGGGGTTAAAAGTGAGTGAAAGGGTTACAGTAAAGTTAGTAAGTCGGACTTTATTACTCAAGATGTGTCTATCAATCTCCTCATACCTCGCACATGTCATTGTTTTACAATTTCTTTGAAATATGGGGCTCCTTATAACCGGTATGCACATAGAATAATCATTTGTGATATATGTGCAAATTTCTAAGTTTTATATAACTATTTTGCTTTATAGTTTGTTGTAAAATAAAGCATTATATTCCCTTTACAGGCGACCATTTTTACACCGACTAAGGCTTCTGTATTTTCATTTGAATTCTTGCAAGTTATATTTGTGTATTCACATGATTTTATTTGAAATGCTGGAATCTATGCTAACATCCATGTATTATGTTTATGTTCTATGTATAGTTTATCATTTACATTGCAAAGTTACGGAGGATCTGAATCGTTTTTGAAATGTTGTAAAAAATTAACAAGATGAATGTGGAATAAATGTAAAATAATCCTGGGTATTTATAAGGATATTACTTACCTTACACCCAGGGACAGGGAATAATGTACCCTCTATCAGGGGGCCCCCTGGGCTTGAGCACAGTGAAATCACTAGCTCTCCTAATTTCTGTCCCAGTGTGTAAGTAGAACAGAGGCTGCTGCTATACTTACATGAGACAATATAGATTATACAGTACACTATGTTTATCTATTTGTTTTTTAAATTCTCTCTACCTGGACTTCCCTTTCAGTTTTAGATTGAAATCACCTGTGTTTAAATTCCTTTATTTCAAACTACATAGTTCAACACAGTTGATGCCAATCATATATTACGAGGGAAGTCCAGGTAGAGAGCATTTTGTCCCTCCTGGAATAGGTCATGGTGGGAGGTACTGTATGCACAATCTAATAATATACACCTCATTTCCCCTGGGGGCCCCCCATTTTAAGTGCCCTGGACCCCGTCAAGCCTTAATCTGGCCTTGCTTACACTGAGAATGTGATGTCACTCAGGTGCTAAAAGGGAAGCGTAAGTCTGGTTAGGAAAGAACATTTCGCTATCCAAATTGCACACAGGGCCTTATTCTGCTTGGTGCGGTAATTTCCGAATTATTTCGGAGGGCGCTTTTTAGCCGTCTGCGCATGTGTAGGCAACGCTATGCGCATGTGCCACGCATGGTCTCTGTACTCGTTCTCACTAATACCGTACAGAAATGTCCACCGAATTGACTCGGGAAATATGGGCGTTTTTGGGCGACATTCAGACTTATACAAGGGCGTGGTTTCAAAGTGGGAAAAACTGGGTGTAAATATGGGCGTACACGAGGGAGTGCACGATCTCTGGTAGGCGTGCATTCGGACAGCACACCGACTGCAAACGAACCAACACGCATGAAATATGCGGTCTTCATAAGCAAGTTTCACTTTGCGGAGACCACTTGATCATGTGCTAGGCATTCGGTTCGCCCAATTAGTACGCCCGCACCTGAAGCACTGTCAGCTGAACACAATATAATCCACTCCTCTACTCATTACTCATTAATTACACTCTTTTCATTGCTTCAATTGGAAGCATTGCTGACTAAAGGGATCATTACTTAAAGGGGTAACAATGATTGAATAGCACTTCACATGATGTAAGGGTTAATGTAAAGTGGTAGTAATGTGTTTAAGTATCAAATAGGATTTAATTGATTACAATTACAAACAATCCCTTTTTTATGAGGTAGCCTAATTGCATAAGTGTGTCATGTGACAGATTTATGAGTTCAGATAATAGTCGTGAGTTTTGCGGAAATACACCACATTGGTGCGTACGGCCAGCTTCCCGTCCGTTCTGACGCTGTAAGACCGTGCAGAATCTTTGTGTGGCCACCGCACACGCACGGTTTGGATGTCCGAAAACACACCCTCTTCTTAGAGAGCGAGTCCGTTTGAATGCGGAGGACCTGTGGGCGTTTGTTCTTACAATGTCCACACAGCGTGGCGTGCGGTCCGCTCCGAAAGAATTTGGAAAGTTACGCACCAACCAGAATAACCTCCACAGTGAGAAATAACTACATAATAATCAGATAATACAGAGATCTTGGTTGCATATATCTGCAGATATAGGATAAGAATCCCAATCGCAGCCGCAAAAAATTCATAGATCAGCACCTTTTAATGGATCCTCAAGGTTTTTACATTAAAAATGAAAACAAAAACAAAAAAGTCTGCAAAACCCTCCAATTTTAATTTCTTCCAAAAAATATGTTCAAAGAATATAAGATACCCCCATTACTCTTTCACAAACTATAAACTCTTAAAATAAAATTGCAAATATATTTCTGTAGCATTTTTTTATGTATTTTAAACTACCGGTATTTACATTACTGTACAGCACACTAGTTATAGATATCATTTAAATAATTTTCCCTTAATTGGTTGATTTGTTTGTTTATTTATTCATTTAAGTAAAGCTACCTAATAAAAATCTGAGTACATATACATTTTGACAGAATATGTATGTCAAAGTTTTTATTTCACATACAATTTTTTTTCATTTATAAGATGGTTAGAATTGCATTAGATCTTCAATTATAATGAATAATACATTTCAGCTGTTGTTAGATCAATTTATTTCTTTAGCTACTGTATATATCTACAGTAAATATTGTTACTTTGTACCAATTATCTCCTATTAATTTATGATAACACCCTTTTTTATTGCGTTATTTGTATTTTTGGGCTATTTTCACACCTGTGGCATGAGAAAAAGGGACAATTCCTGGAACAGGTTATGCTTTATTCTGTCAGTCTTGTCAAGCAATGCTGAGATTTTGTCTAGACTGTTAAAGATTGTTCATTTCCGTTTTGTCAAGTGACTGATTGGTACTTTGACTTTGCGCTTGCATGAGATGCCTGGCATTAAAACTCCCAAGAGATAATCCTGTGTTCATATTAACGATTAAACACCACAGTTCACATCATTTACATTACCCCAGATGCAAATTGCTTTACAGATTGCCAGATGTAACGTTGTTACACAAAACAATATTTGAAAAGAACAGGTTACAATTTGTATCTCTGCTTTTCTATAAAAATCTATCTACCAATATGGATATATAAACTAAAAACTCTTTTTTCGGGATTTTTACATTTCTAAATATACAAGCCACCAGGCCCAGCTATAACTTATAGGCTTTTTACTTTTTGATAGCTACGATTGGATTGGATGCTTTCTTCATGACTTTCTGCGAATGCGCGGACAGATTCTAAGGTGAGACAGATGGAGCCGCTGGCATCTCCTGCGTGCGCCCCATTCTGTTGGACTCTGGTGGAGATGCAAGGGACGGTGCATGGCGCTTCTATCACCAGGAGCTGCTCTAATGAGAGCGCCCCATTCTGTCGGAAGCCTCTGCAGCTGTCTCCTGCGACTGCCCGTCCCCCGCTCGTTGCCCGCTTCCTGCTTGTCTCCCTGAAGCGAAGATGGGCAGGGAAGCACCCGGTCCCCGCTGCGTTGCTGATGGGATGCGCAAGTGAGTTGTCTGCTCGCGTGTCCCCGTCCACTGGCCATGCCCCCCACCAGCCTCCAACAGTGCTATGGATATGTCACACTGGCAGGCTGGCAGAGGCTGGCTCCATCTGTTAACCCTGAAATCCAGGGACTGCAAAGGATAGCTTTTTTCAGGACAGCTAAACTGTGCATTACTAATTGCATATGTTTGAGCATATGCAGATGCTATTGATTGGTACCTTACATCTCTCCCTCAGAGCTGTAACTTCTCCCTGCACAGTTATTTTTACTCTCCCCTGTGACAGTTGTTCTGTTCTAACCTCAATAACAGTCATTTCCACTCATTTCTATTCAGGTTTGACCACCTCACAGACTCTATCCAAGGAGCCTTGCCAACACCTTGACAAGCGTCCAGGATGGCGCTGGTTTGGTACCGCTCAGCCTACACTGCACCGCTGCTACTGCTGGACCGCGAGATGGGACCCACCAGTGAATGCTGATTCTGCATGCTTCAGACAGATGAATCTAGAGGGTCTGACCCTGTCACACAGCATAGCTAGATCCCTGTAAATTCACTGCGGGCTCCGGTCCCAGTGGCTGATAGTGCTACCTATATAATACTGTAGGAATACACACAGATTCAAACACACACCATATTTGATTTCCCTTTTTTAAAAAGGGCACACACCAAACTCCAACTTACCTCTGGGTGACTGTTAAGAACTTACTTCCATGACCCGATCCAACCAATAATGACATTTGTTGACTAGTACTTTATCTACAGTCAAGTTTATCTCTCTCCAAGGCTTAATACATAGACCCCTGTGCCTTGAATTACATTTTGATTACATCAATCAGCTAGGACATATTGGGTGAAATTTACTAAGATGTGAAATACACTTCACAGGTCATGTTGCTATGGGCAACCAATCACATCCTGTCTATTATCTTCTAGGCTGTGGTAAATAAATAAGAAGTAGATTGTGATTGGTTGCCCATAGAACATGACCTGTGAAGTGTATTTCACATCTTAGTAAATTTCACCCATTATATATATGTTATTTGTAACATTCCTAGAATTAAGGTAAAGATCTGTTTTTAGGTTATTTCATTTGGTGCAATAAAAAAGAAAATATCATTAAGTAAAATGCAAAAAAAAGAATTGTATTGTATTTTTTCAATAATTCTGTGTTAAAAATTTTCTGAATACCACAATACATGTTTCAGCATAGTGAGGGGACAACATATTGGCCAACTGGCAGTAACAAACTATTTTGGCTAGCCAAAACCACACAGTATGATTTGCATTGGCTGCACTTATAGATGACTGGCAAAAGAAGGAATTTGTATTGGCAGAATCTCAGGAATCCTGAGGAAAACATTGGTCCTGCAGCTGTTCTGGTAATGATAGACATAGTGGGCACAAGATACAGTACAAGCTTTTCTTGTATTTATGTGTGACTATAATGCTTTGTCTGAACTGATGGACACAGGAACAATAGAAGTTAGCATTTTTCACTTAGAAAATAACTCCCTTAATATTATGAATGTATTGTATACAGATTAAATTCTTTTTGCAGACAAATTCCTTCAGCAATTGTAAATTGCTAACGATCAGGGCCATCTTTCCCATTGGGCCCTAGGAACTAGGGGCCCAACCCAATGGAAAAGACGACGGTGATCCAGGGGGTGGGGTCAGGGCACATACCCTTGTAGTTTCGGGACGGTGTAGTTTCCTACACCATTGGCTGCTCTTCCGGCAGCGTGAGCTGTGAGGGGGAATGGCTGGCCAAGGCTACAGCTCCTGAGGTGCCCTGTGGGGGGACTCAGCCCCGCTCACTCACCCTAGTGATGAGCAGCCCTCCCACTACCGCACCGCACATGGCACACTGAGGACCGATGGTGTGCGTCTGTGCATGTGCAGAAGCAGGCACCCACGGCGAACAGGATGCACCCTACACAGCGGGCGAGGGGTGGATAAGGGCGGGGGGGGGGGCACAGGGCATCTCCATTAGCATATGGGGACGCCCAAAGTTTTATGGGCAGTCCCATGAGATCGCTGGGCGTTCTCATGCTAATGAGGCCATGACGCAGGTGCGGGGGCAAGGCAGCTGACATCACCAAATGTCAGCTGCCCACCCTGTCACAGGGCGCCCACAGTTTAGCGACGCCATATAGGTGTCTCTGAAATGCGAGTGCTGGAGAAATCATTCGATGGTCACGACCATCGAATAATTTCTCCCCGCCTGCAAATGGGTGATTATGTAAATCATCCATTCATAGGCGTTCCGGGGGTCGCGTGTGCGAGAGGGGGGTGGCCAGCACTGCGGGCAGCGTCTGATTAACTCGCAAGGCTGCGCATTTCTGCGGGCCAACATGAATCACCTCCTAAGTACCTAATCTGCTCATGGTATATACAAGTATATTCATCAATACGTAAACATTTATCTCACAATATCATGATAATTATTCTACATTACATCAACATTTTAAAATATATTACAAAACAAAGAAGAAAACATGAAATAGAGGATTTCAGGCGTAGAAAAACTTCTGAAGAGGTGACTGGCAGTGTCACTAAATTTAAACGTGTGCCAGTTCCCTCTGCAGATTTGACTCCTGGCTCTTTAGTGGAAAGAGTCTGGGCCCCAGCTGGTGAAACGAAAACATAATGCAATTTCTATAGTTTTCCAATATCATTTACTTTCACTGCGGAGATGACATTTGCCCTTAAGGTAGAACAATGCTGTTTTCAAATAGCCTTATACAAGCAAAAAGACAATACCTAATGCTAGCCAACGCTTACAATGATGCAGTCAGTAAATGCATAAACGTTTTTTGTTAGACTAACGCAGCGGAAAGAAAATATCTGCGTTGGAAAGCAGACTAATAGACTACCGACTGTTATAAATAGTTCCCCAAAAATCACATTTATCCATATAGATTTCCGATCAAAATATAAACATCTCTAAGTGGTTTAAACGTATAAAACGATTCGATTGTTAGATGCTCAGTTTTAAACTTTTTTATGTTTTTGGGCAGATGTACCAAGCCCTGGAGAATGATAAAGTGGAGAGAGATAAAGGACATTGGACCTTATTCTGATCTGTTCGCAGCCAGTGTTCGTTCGCATGGGGACCAATGTTTGGTGTATGCGCATGCGCAGCCGCATTTTTGCACATGTGCATCACTGGGGCCCTTATTCTGGTTGGTGCGGTAATATCCGCGTGCGTTCGTGCCGCCGATGTTTTGTGTCTGCGCATGTGCAGAGGCGTCTCTGCGCATGTGCGAGCGGGACGCACGACCACATTCCGCATGAAATGTGAACACTACGAACAGGGGGTGGAGAGGGGCGTGAAGGGCTGTTTGGGCTCATTACCATATGTTTACACCCTGCGTTTCATGGGCGTTCCCATGCAAACGCTGGGCGTACGTATGGTAATGCGGCCGTGACGCACGTGTGGGGGGCGGACATATGACATTGGCGGATATCAGCTGCCCGCCCAGATCCCTGCTTTTGCACGGAGAAATGCCCGTGTGGTCTGAGGTTGCGGGAGCTGCCTGGCCACTCGGTCCTGTATTCGATGGTCTGCGATGGGGGAGGTTCCCTGAGATGGAGGAGGTGTATTCTTGAGAAATACACGTGCGGTCCGTTTGGCCAGCTTCTTACCGCGTTCGGACGGAGTTGGCGATCCGTATGGAAGGCGGGGTTTCGGACGCACGGTCCTGGCCGCATATTCGGATCCGGCCGCACCGATCAGAATAAGGGCCTGGATGTCAGCTGCCCATCCACCTCCTCCTGAGGGTGCACACAAATCTAAGTGACCTAAGAGTCATTTAGATATGCACGTTCCACATCATTCGCTGGTCGGCGACCAGCGAATGATGTGGGTGTTCACCCACACGCTGCGAATGGATGTTTATGTTAAATAATAATTATTTTTTCCGGCATAAGCTTCGCATATATTTTATGGTTATACACACATCAGATTTTACACCTCTTCTTTTGGTGAATGTGTGCACTTATAATTTAAGTGTAGGCCCATACTAGTAGTTACTAATCTGTATATGAATCCTCATTTTGGGTGAGATTCAATCTGTGCCGCTATTTCCCCCAGCGGAAATAGCGGCACTCGCCTATTCAATGGTACCGTTTCCGACCGCATTGAAGGCTTTTTTAGATTCAGCTTTTTCAAAGTCAAATCTGAATTGTCGGAAACGGACGCTGATTATGAAATTTGTGGCCCGTTCCAAACCCTTTCCGACAACACATGGCCGGTCCGACACTCCACAGTCAGAACTTTGGAACGGGTCAAAAAAGGCAGTGAATCCGACTGTCGGAGACGACCCGACAGTTGGATTCAGGATTGAATACAACCCTTTAAACTCAAAAATTGCCTCCACTTTGAACTGCTGCTGCACCCTTTGTATTGCCCACCGAAGGAACGCCTGTTATGGATATAATTGTGAGCCTCTGAGGGAAGGGCAAGGGGGCCTGTATGGATATGCGGCATATATTAATGACTCTAATTGAGTCTGTTGGGAAAAGCAGCAGTTTAACTACTGGAACTAATTTATACATTCACTACATCATAATTAGTCAATTTTAGTTTCCAGAAATAAAACTGGATTCTTGGGTATAGATTTGAACTATAAATTTCTGCAAGAAAGGAGCCCGCGTATTCATTATACATTGTAAAATTACCATATGGACCTGTCAACACATCTTAGCACAGCTTACTAATAATGTCATTTAGTTTAACATTGCAATATGCCAGTGTAATTAATATGTTTGACATGATGAGATTCTCAGGCTTTCAAAGAATATGTATATGCAATATGTATAGTGTATTTCTTTCCAAACAGGTACGTATTTATTTCTTTAATTTCCATTGTCTATATCTCAGTTCCACTCTGTGGTATCTCTATGGCTGATGACAACAGGTTTACCATCCATAGGTCGACATTGGACAACATTGATGACAACATTGATGAAAAGTTGACATGCCCAAAGTCGACATTGTCAAAGAATGGACACAAGATGAGATGAGCACATTATAAGACAAGAGCAAGATGGAGGTCCTTGCCATCGTTGTACAAATCCATTGGCGATTGAGCATGAAACGTTGAATGTGCTCTGCGGCAGTATGCAGGGGTTTATGGTGAATTGTAATCAAGGGTTGGTGCACTGTCTGGACCAGTGTTTGACACCCATAGATGAATATGCAAATATTTGACAAGCAAAGACTAGAGGCAAAGTTCCTTTTTAATCTGAGCAGAATGGATTTGTTATGGTGTAAGGATTTGTTATGGTGTATCACAGTCAGGCAATGGGGATCCTGCCGCTTTCTGGTCCAAACGCTGCAGCATGGTGGTCTCATTGGAGGAGCAGCAATGGCGTATTTCTGGTTTATAGAAGCTGGAGTTTCTAGTGCAAGCCTGTAAAGTCTCCGCTGGAACTTAAAGGAAATGGGTCCCACACAATCTTGGTACTGGGTGCTACCATCTTCTTTTCTATCATGTGACTTAATTTCAGCATTCTTTATTTCCAGCCCGAGAGTATTAAGAGAATCTTGTCTAATGGAATTCATCGTAGTATTCATCGGTTCCAGTATGATAGTGTTCACCATACCATACCTATCCAATACTATTCATCCTAGAGCTTGTCAAGTCTAGGTCAGAAATATTCTTCATAGTGTTCCTTGGATTTAGTCCGGAAGCATCTGCCATAGTTATCATCGTATGTAGTAGTATTCATTCAGTCTAACTGATATTGCCCTAATTCATTATTGTACCAGTAGTTCTTGTCTGATATACCTCATTGACTTTTGCTACTCCGTGCCTCATAGTATTGATTATATCCTTCACTCTAGCACTGATACTGTGTGACCCAGGCAGAGAGCAGTGACCTTCACATCAGGCTCCCAAAGTCCATCCTTCTTTCAGGAGTCCCTGATGAAAACTACCAGTGCGCTACATTTTGTGCCTCTGCTCTGGGTTGCAATCAACTGCCTGGTATTAGTCAAAAATCTTTCCTCGTTCCTGAGCAGGAATTCTTACCGGCTAGTTTCCAATCACCTGGACCAGAATCCATTCTAGTCATAGATCCAACTGGATACACAAAAAACACAGATTATGACAAGGTGTAGGCAGTCAGTACCAAGACCATGCTGGGAAGCATTGGCAGATAATAACAAATACAGGAATATGCCCTCAGCCAGAAGAGAGCATAGCCTGCATATCAGTCCATTCAATGTCAATGTAATTGTGTAAAAGCTGGCAGAGTGGGGCAATGACCTCACTGTGGTGTAGAACAAATCCTACTACTTAGTCTATGATATTACAAATACAATTAATATGGGGACTTTATATAGGTGTACATCATTCTCTTGCTTAAAATACACACAACAGGAATTCAAACACATGCAATAGTCAGACATTTGGTCTGGTTGGTTCTGTTACGTAAAGTGGATTTACGTAGCTGCTGTAGAGGATTAGATAGTGTTCACTGTATATTTTTTTTAGGGCAGGGTGTTGAACACAATGGAAGACACATCTACAGTATGCACACCAAAGCAGAGCCATAACTACACATGTTGGTGCCTTGTGTACATTAAGGACATTGTGTCTCTCCATACTTTAAGCAGGGAGAGTGCACACCCCAAAAATGGGCATTATTTTTCAATGAATGGGGTGTCCACACAACAGTTATACAGTATTTCCAGGGCCGGCGCCACCACTAGGCAGGTTTAGGCATTTGCCTAGGGCGCCGGCCACTGGAGGGCGGTAGTGAGCTGCAGGCCAGCTACCGCAGAGGAGAGCCGGAGGAAGGAGAAGCTGCAGCAGCATCGATCTACTCTGGTGAGTGATATCCCTCCTCCTACCCACCGGAACCCCCGTGAAAAACGTGCTGCCTCTGACTGGTCGTCAGCAGCCAGGCCAGCGGCAGTGTTCGGCGGCGCCCCAGCCCCCGCCACATAGTCAGCACTTAGCTGCCTGTAGCTTCCCCCCAGCTGGACAGTGCCCGCAGTCCCCCCCTTCCCCCCCGGCTGGACAGTGCCCGAAGTGTCCCCCCCCCCCCGCTGGACAGCGCTCATAGTCCCCCCCTCCCCCCCGCCCGAAGTCCCCCCCTTCCCCCCCCCCCCTGGCTGGATAGCGCTCGCAGTCCCCCACTCCCCCCCGGCTGGACAGCACCCTCAGTCCCCCCTCGCCTGTAGTGGCCGCATACCACCTACCCCCCGGAGCTAGTGTAGCGGCAATCCGCTGCCCCCCCCCAGGCGATCAGTGCCCGTTGGGGAGAGAGGGTGGGCGGGGGATCGCCTTGGGCGCTAACAGGGCTTGCACCGGCCCTGAGTATTTCCCCTTATTCGTGTTATGTCACACAGCAATTTATCTTATTCATAGTATGTCACACAGTAGTGCCCCTTCTTCCACATTATGCTAAACAGTGGCAGTGCCCCTTCTTCCACATTATGCCATGCATTAGCAGTACACCTAACATCACATTTGTGATGCGGTAGCTGTGCCCCTTACACCATATTATGTAACACACACTAGTACCATTGCAAAAATGTAAGCACAACTCTGTCTCTAGATAGAATGGCACTCAGGTATGCAACACCATCCTTTAATCTAGATGTTGGAGATGCGGTTTAGTGTGTTTAGTATTGGTGTATCAATCTGTCCTCTGTCCAGGGTTCTCATTGTTATCAGTCTTTATCGCTCTCCACTTTATCACTTTTTAAGCTTAGTACATCTGGTTCCTTAACATGATCATGATCATAAATGACTGCATTCTGTCTTTGTGTTAATTTATGAACTTCGTTGTACCCTTTTCAGTGCTTCAGAACAAGTGTGGCACCATACAATTAAATAATAAATGATGATGATAATATTATTATCATTATTATTAATAATAATAATATTCATATAGACCTGAGCAGTGTTTTTGAGTATGTAAAGGTGCCCATACACTAGTCCAATTTGGGCCGATTTCACCGATTGATCGGGACGAGAAATCGGCCCAAATCGGAGATGTTTGACGTCCCTCTCGGGGCCAATGCACTGTCCTATGCGCATTGGACCGAAGCCAGTGATTGGACCTGCCTCTGACTCGGCGGGAAACGGTGTCGCATGCGATACATTGCATGGGAAAGTACTGCATGAGATGTATCGCATGTAATCCGGTGCCTCGGGGGGGGGGGGGGGGGGGGTGATGGCGGAATCCTTTAGGCTCAGAGTAGCTCAAAGGGAAATTATTGATTTTTACAAAAAGATTATATCGAAAAAATGATTGTCCTGTATATGTGTGTCTTGTTCCCACTGACTGCTGCTCATTTCATCGTGGAACACAGAACAGGAAACCTCATTGGGAAGTTATTGATTATAAGAGGCAACACATACCCAAAATACTGAAATGGCGCACATTAGATACCTTAGTAGTTTTGCTGAAACCTACAGTAATAAATGAAAAAGACTCAGCTCTCAACTCCGAGCCCATCACTCACCGGGATAGCCCTGTTACTCGGAAGACAAATGAGTAGAATATATTTGTATGTATTTAAATGTCACTTTGCCATCAAAATAAACTGATCTATATTAGGAAAAAAATAAACAGCAGAATGATAAACAAAGCTGAACAGTTTATTATATATGCTGTCATGCAAAACACAATGGGCACACAACTCATTAGATTTCAAGAACACTGATCACTTCTAGAACAAGTAAGGCCTGTGTGTGCTGACTGCCAATACATGCAAGATAATGAGTCGCCGAGTGATTTCCCATAGGAAAGATAATTTATCCTAAGTATATAACATGTCAGATTGCTACAAGATCTAACAAGGGTTTAGAAGGCAAATTCACACATATTTATGTAAAACACTTAACTCTTTTAGCACCACACAGGCTGGTAGAGTAATAAGGATACAGAAGGAGTTAAAATTGTTTTAATGCAGAACTTCTGCTACAGTATATAACAGACTAATTCCTGCTAATCATTCAGATGTGAATATGCAAAGATGATAATCTGGGACCCAAATAATCAATGTTTAACATTTTTTTTATGAACCCTTTGAGTGCCAACATCTCTGTGAGAAATGTTCAAAATATTCACTAAAAATGCCAGCGTCGCTCACATTTGTTATATAAATTCAAATGTATAATTTTTTTATGTCTCGTATATAAGGTAAACCAGGCATGGCCAAACTGTGGCCCTCCAGTTGGTGTGGACCTACACATCCCAGCATGCCTTGCCATAGTTTTAGCATTCCCTAATAGCAAAACTGTGGCAAGGCATGATGGGAAACTACATGATTGTAGTTTCACAACAGCTGGAGGGCCATAGTTTGGACATGCTAGAGAAATATTGGCAAGGGCGTAACTACCATAGGTGCAGGGGGTGCAGCTGCTATGGGGCCCAGAGCTAAGAGGGGCCCACTTTTTCTGTCAAAGTATCATGTGCTGTATACATTTTTCAGCATTAGGTGATAAAAAGGGGCCCTTACAAACATTTGCTATGGGGCCCACATGTATCTAGTTACGCCACTGAATATTGGATAATCTCAGAAGCAGATTCCTCTGGTGTGTACGGGCCGCTGGTACACCTTATCACCAAGGGCTATTACTGTACAAGGTACAGTCTAAAGTATGGAATTATAAATTCAATACATTAAAATGTAAAATAATGCAAATAAGGCAAACAAATCCAAACGGTGCATACATAAATAATGAAGGTTATGTAATATATATGCAGTACAGATGGTGTAATGGTTAGTATTACTGCCTCACAGCGCTGAGGTCATGGGTTCGATCCAGACCATAGCCCTAACTGTGTGGAGTTTGTATATTCTCCCCGTACTTGCGTGGGTTTACTCCGGGTACTCCGGTTTCCTCCCACAGTCCAAAAATATACTGGTAGGCTAATTGGCTTCCAACAAAAATTAACCTTAGAATGTATGTACGTGTGTACATGTGGTAGGGAATATAGATTGTAAGCTCCACTGGGGCAGGAACTGATGTGAATGTTAAAATATTCTCTGTAAAGCGCTGCGGAATATGTATGTGCTATATAATAAACTGATAATAAATAAATATATAGAGGCCACTTTGTCAGTATTCCCTTAAGGAAGATACAGTATGGTTGGAAGCACTAGGGAGTCTGGGGTGGGTGGTTGCATGTTGAAGCCTATTTAACACTATTAACGATAGTAGAATATAAGGTACTTGTTTCCTAGCACGGCCACAATCGCGGGCATCGTGTGCCTTAACTTTGAGGCACACGATGCCCGCGATGCCCGCGATTTCCTTTGAAAAAAGCACAACTCGGGTACATCGCGTCAGTCGTGTGCCTTAAGAAGGCACACAACGCGACCGACGCAATGCCCACGATTTCCCCATAGGCTTCAATGTTAAAATATTTTAACATTGAAGCCTATGCGCGACCGACGCGATGCCCCCGATTTCTCCATAGGCTTCAATGTTAAAATATTTTAACATTGAAGCCTATGCGATGGACCCGATTTGTCCATAGGCTTCAATGTTCAAATATTTTAACATTGAAGCCTATGGGGAAATCGCAGGCATCGCGTCGGTCGCGTCGTGTGCCTTCTTAAGGCACACGACTGACGCGATGTACCCGAGTTGTGCTTTTTTCAAAGGAAATCGCGGGCATCGCGGGCATCGTGTCCATTTAACATAGGAAAAAATGGGAAATGGCCCAATATGGGCCATTTCTCATTGGGTATGGCCCCGGCATATGTGTGTAAAAAATAATGGCCCCCCATTGTGACCGCCACCCCCACGATTGACGCGAATCCGAAGCGTGTCGAGCGCAGTGAGCCCGCGAGGGGCGGCGGTGCGCGTCCTCCGACCTTTTCATTCCCCTACTATCCACGTCGGCGTGGAGTTGAGAATATAAAGTGTGGCGAGCGCAGCGAGCCACCGAGCCCGAAGCGTGGCGAGCGCAGCTTGACAGGTATCCGCGTCCCCTCGCGGGGCGCGATGCGCTCGCCACGCTTCGGGCTCGGTGGCTCGCTGCGCTCGCCACACTTTATATTCTCAACTCCACGCTGACGTGGATAGTAGGGGAACGAAAAGGTCGGAGGACGAGCAACGCCGCCCCTCGCGGGCTCGCTGCGCTCGCCATGCTTCGGGTTCGCGTCAATCATGGGGGTGGCGCTCACAATGGGGGGCCATTATTTTTTACACACATGCCAGGGCCATACCCAATGAGAAATGGCCCATATTGGGCCATTTACCATTTTTTCCTATGTTAAATTGACTCAGTTTCAATGTTAAAATAATTTAACATTGAACCCTATGGACAAATCAGGTCCATCGCGTCGGCACACCATGGACGCGATGGACCCGATTTCTCCATAGGCTTCAATGTTAAATTATTTTAACATTGAAGCCTATGGAGAAATCGGGTACATCACGTCGGTCGCGTCGTGTGCGTTTTGGTATGCACCCGACGCGACCAACGCGATTTTTTCCGACACGACCACCACGATAGAAATCATTGTGGCCGTGCTAGGAAACAAGTACAGGTTGAGTATCCCTTATCCAAAATGCTCGGGACCAGGAGAATTTTGGATAACGGATTATTCCGTATTTCGGAATATTTTAATATTTCAATGATGTATTTTGAAGTATCTTGCATTTATGCTGTATAAACACATAATATACACACAAATATATTTTATTACCACATAAAATACACACAAATATATTTTAATTGTTCAAAAAACAAGGTTTCAAAACGTGAAACAAAATGTGTGTACTATCTCAGCACTGAATTTGAATGCCAAGCAATCATTGTCTTGCACATATATAGTGCCAGTTACATATCATGTCCCCAGTGATGCTGTTACAAATGTCCCCAGTGAGTTTTTAGCAAAAAAAAATTTTTTTTTCACTTTCTGGAATGTCCGTATTTCGGAATAATTCGGATAACGGATATTCGGATACGGGATACTCGACCTGTACCGAATATAATATATTATTTATATAAATAAGGTGATTTTTCAAATTAGAAAGCAATCAGGAAAGCAATTTCCATGTAAAACGGGCATCATCATAATGATATGAGGGGGGACAGGAGGCAGCAGACTGAGAGTTATATTGTTGAAGGAACTTTACCCCCAGCAGCACAGAGTTTATGAGTGAAGTGTCAGTGAGGATAAAGCAGCATGTGACATGGGCAGTGTTATGATATGAGCAAGAAGACAAAGGAAAAAACTGATATACAGTAGTGGAAGAGCAGGGTCATCATAAGCTGAGAGAATGAATTGGAATGATGTGTGACAGACATCTCTATGTAAAACAAAGGTCATAAATGAGATTGGTTAATATTTTTTTATAGAATTCTGTAAGTTTAGTTTGATTGGATGAGACAAACCCACAGTACTGTAGATGCTAAACTTTCACACAATTGCTGCTAGGATAAACCAGGATAGCAAAACCTTGTACAGTATATAATGAACTGTATAACTAGCGTAAGGAGGGTGGTGCTCAACCAAATCGACCTGTGACATTTGGCACGCAAAAAACGTAAAAAACTCTCGACCACGTGACCGTCAACCACGCTCCGGTTGCTCTAACTCTGGCGTCTAACTTCCATATTTGTCTATCTAGACGCGGTCGTCTATCTTAAGGTGTCTAACTAGACCGGTCCAACTAAGGGCGGTGGACCCTAACATGGTCAATCTAGACAACTTCGAAATGCTATGCTATAACCGGGTGTTATGGGAGGTGTTGTCGCACCGGTTGGGATGGCTTAGGGACGGCTATACTCACCGGACAGCTGCTATGTGCCCTTCTCTAAGTTTTGGTTCCTGTATATCCCACAGATCTGTACAAGAAGGCATGGGAGCACCCACCAAAATGGTCTCATCCTTCCTTTCAGCATTTAAAGCATTGGTTAAAGTCTGCCAGGGTGGTGCACTCGAACCTTGGGCAGCAGGGGATTTTGAGCAGGAAACACGGAGTGCATGGCTGCCATGCTACGGTCCTGTGTATAATGGTTTTGTATCTTAAAACTTAATTTGGAGATATAGTAATGGATAAATTATGGAAACTAGGCTGTACGATGACCGCAATGTCCATTCAAGAATAGCACATTGTGCTCACCGACATTGAAAACCATTACAATATTTGCACTACAGGGTTCCCTCTCACTATTGCTCTCTTAAGGACTAAGAATTTTCTCCTTAAGGTAGTATTGAGGGATTCCCATAATGCATTGCATGTTGGAGCAGTGCAGACTGAACTTCTCTTCGTTTGTTACATCATCACTTCTACATGACTTTGAGCCGGCTATTCGTAAACATCTGAGATTAAGAGAATTGTGTGAATATAATAGTGCAAAGTGGATTCACAGGCCCTGAGAGAGATTAAACAAAATGTGTCAGATTGTATTGCAAAAACTGAGTTTAATTCTTATGTTCCCTATACCTTTTAGTACAATGCAGTGGACATGTGTTGTAATGCTGTGTCAGTTACTAGCAGACAGGAGTGGATTCTATCATTGAAGATTTGTTATCCAGAGAGTTTTCAAAGTTAAAAAGAAAAATAACTTTTGCTGCTCATTTATAACTAAATAAATCAAAATGTTTCCTTTAATATTAAATTCAAGGATTCTGCTAAATAAAAGGCAGCGTGTGGAAAGAAAGGAGACATTTTTTCAATAATATTGAAGATATATCCAATGTGCAATGTATTAGGCATTATTTTTTTTAATTAAAATACGCCCTTACCGTACTCAGCATATTTAAGAGCTGCCCTGAATTAGGATTGGCCTGTATACTGGGAGGTGGGGCTTTGCCCCTCATTGTGTATGTATCTATATCTCAGGCTTCCACCACCATGGTTAGCGATTGCGAATCGATTTCCCCCTATTTGCATGGCAGCTATCGCATTCGCAGCAGCGCACAGGGGGGAGGATCGCACGACAATAAGGTCTGAATCAGGCTCATAGAGAGATATTGTACATCCATCCATTACGTTTTTGTAAGGTATATTTTATGTTTATTCTAAACTGATGTATTTTCTATATTTTACAGCTTTATTCTGCAATATTAGTTATTTAACTGCCAGGAAATATAGACAATGTTTAATAATTGTAACTGAGTTGTAATTAAAAATAATACAAAAATCTGTTTTTCATTTTTGGATGTCTGATAACATTCAGAATACTAAAGCTAGTTTTTGTATAAATAGCTCCCTCTAGGGGTCTTTTCTGCATTACACTTTACAAATAGTCCAATAACAATAGGGTGCTGAACTAATATATTTAACCAAATGCAATTGCTTGATAACCATGATCTGCTGATATCATTTTAATTTTCCCATATTCCTTGTAATAAATCAGTAATGTATAATCTGATTTTAGGGTCTACATAGTAAATAGCAAACTACAGATGGGATAAAAGAAACACAAAAAAGTATGAGTTTTTGTTTACAGTTAATAAAGAAAATTCTGAATGAATTAATCAAATACCTTGTAATGTAAAAATATTTTGAGGCTCATACTAAAACTGTATCTGAGGTTATATAAATTAAGATTCAAATATACAGGTTAATGCACCTGGTATTTGAATCTCAATGTACTATAGTCATCGACCTAATTTTAAAGTGCCGTTGTATAACATGCAACACTATTACATAGGGAGCCAATAATAATTTAACGGTGACAATTACTGTTTAGCCAATGCTTGTGTAGCCCTCTCATAAATACCAGTTTACACAGTGCAATTGCTTATTTTGCTAATGAGCATCTTACTAGTGTAGTGTTCCCGCTAGGCTGTTTTAACGGGGCGCTGCACCCTGCCCGATATTTAAAGGGCAAAATGCACCCTGCCCTGCTAGCAGTGCCCCGCTAAAACAGCCTGGTGCCTTCCCTGACTGTGTGCACGGGGAAGCGCAGCGCCGCCTTAGACGGCGATTCCCGGCGCTTCCCAGGCAGCACGGCAACTTCGGCAGGCCCGCCCCCTTTAGTGACAGCGGGCGCCAGGCCCGCACCTTTTCATGACATCGCGGCCCGGGCACGCCCCTTTTGTGACGTCGGCTGCCCGGGACCGCCCACAACTGTGATGTCGGCGGGCCCCTTGCACTGCACCCGTGAGCCCCCTTGCGCTGCACCCGTGCAGCGGCACCCTGCCCGTCCACATTTCTAGAGGGAACACTACTAGTGGAATGTTTATTTTCCAGAACCCAGTTCACTAAGGGACATAGACAATTCTGATCACTGAGATATCTGGCTGTGCACATTGATGTTTAACACAGTAGACAATCTTTGTTCTTTTTCCTGAGGAGCTAAATGGTGCTTAACAACAAATGACCAGTACTGTATATCGGTTGAACAGATTGTTTCTTACGATCTGGGTGGATTCACTGGATATCGCACTTTGCCTGCTACAACTGAAGATAATGTGAAATATATCATTCAGAAAGTGCTTTCTGCATTATATCTTTCACGATATTATCAATGTGCGCTTTTGTGTATCATTACCAATGATTAATATCTACTGAACATAAAGTTCAATACTGCCAAAAGAACGGGCATATTTAGCTGGCCCCGGTGATGTCACCAAACCTATATCGGGGGCCAATATTGTTCAGTGTGGACCCACAACCTCGGCCGCAGCCGATATTGTTAACTATATCGGCCATTGTCCCCCTCATCTAGTGTGTATGGGGCTTAAGATATGTGGGAAGCTTCTGGGTTTTTTTTTTTTTATATGGAGTGATGTTGATAATCTAAGAATGGTCTTCCAACTTTTTGAATTTTTTTTAAAAAGTTTTGGAAAATGTTTAGCTATTCCAACACCATGGTTAAGCGTGCACGAAATGGGATCTTACTATGTAGCATCTACTGTAATTCACCCACATGACTTGATGTAATCAAAGTTATGCTAATAGGTGTATTTAACAAATATGTCATATATATATATATATATATATATATATATATATATATATACTGTATAGCATTTTCCTAAAAAACTTAAATGTAAAAGTACTGGTATTGCTGCTAATATATTATGTACCTTCTAGTACTTCTCATCTCAGCTTCAAGAAAATAGTTTTTGTTCTTTTAAACTGAGGACTTTAAAGTTATTTCCTAGTATTCACCCCAGTTGCTGTGACAGCTCGCTGCCTCGAGATGCCTCCGTTTATAGACACCCCTGAAAATGGATAGCCATTGTCAATCAGGGGACTGAATAAAAAAGTTGTGTGATGTCACCTCGTTAAAGACAGCTTACTCGCAGATGCATAGTACAATGCATCAAAGGAGCTGTCTGTGTGTCCGCGGACATATTTTTAAATTCCCCCATAAATGTAGCACCAGGAAATTAGAAAAAGATATGGCAACTGATTTAGGGGAGTACAGGCAATGAAGGTGATTTATTTAAGCCTTTAATGTTTGCCATCTAAGTGGATCTGACTTAAATTCTCATCAGTCTAAAACATTGGTTCTCAATCATTTTCCGTGTTGGTTCCCCCTGGCAATCCATTCGTGTTATTTGCACACCCAATTTTTATAATGAACATAACTGTTCTTAAATAAAGTATTTGGTCGCCACTACATATTTAAAAAGCATTAAATGTGCAATAAACAAGATTTCAAGAATAAATAGGACAACAATATAATGAATTGTACATAAATATTTCCTGCATATTACAATTTATCTATAAATTACAAATAAACCACTGCTTTCTCTAAGGATTTGTCCTTGGTTACCCTTACCGCGATATGTACGCATGACAGGCATCTTGCGATCTCTCTGTGGCGTGCATTATACACTTTGCATAGGGGAGCTGTGGGTGGCAGTGTACACAGGCTAGCAGGACTTAGGGCCTTATTCTAGTTCACTATTTCTGACAAAATCCTTCTCAGATGGACAAAACCATGTGCACTGCAGGTGGGGCAGATGTAACTTGTGCAGAGAGAATTAGATTTGGGTGGGGTTTTACTTCAAAGTGAGATCTATATTGCAGTGTAAAAATAAAGCAGCCAGTATTTACCCTGCACAGAAACAAAATAACTCACCCAAATCTAATTCTCTCTGCACATTTTACATCCAAGAAGGATTTTGTCAGAAAGAGTAAACTAGAATAAAGCCCTTAGTGTTGATGCAATGCATGTGCCCGTGAGTATATATGGCAGTAACACTGGAAGAGAACACATCTGTATGAATCTATTTATCACCTGATGCATCGCCGTTAAAGAAATGTTTTCAAGTAACCCTAAATGTTGAGACCACTGGTTTAGGCCCATAACTAGGGGTGTGGTAGCAGTTCCATAGGACATAGTGTAGGGCGTAGGGTGACCAGTCCCGGAATAGGGGTTGTCAGGATCCTGGGATTTGGCCCCAAAATTGCCAGGATTTCAATCCTGGGATAGGAGTTTCCACAGTCTAATGCCAGGTAGCATCTGAGCATTAGACCTCGGCGTGCTGCTCTGCGCAGCATGATGGTCAGAGGTCACGCTGTGCAGGCCGCACCGCTGTACCCCCACTCCCAGGGACTGCTGTTGCTGCCGTCCACCCTCTCTGCTGCTGCTGCCACCCGACCACTACCGGAGGCACCGAGCACCACACCTGCACCACGGCTGTCTGCCCTGCTCCTGGCCGCCTACCCATGTAAGTAAATGTGCAGGGTGGCTGGTATGGGGGGACGGGGTGTGTTTTTTTCTTATTAGGTATGTCGGTCCTGAGATAATAGTAATCCAGGAATTGAGCATTTTTCAATCTTAAAAAAAATCCCCCAGGATCTATGAGGGGCCACCATTGCTGCCCAGCATCACCAGCATGTGGTTTGTAGGGTGCCTAGAATTAGCAATAGTGCTACAGCAGTGTCCAAGGGGTGCTCCGTGCAGGCACTCTGCAGCCTTTGGAAGTGACCATGTTCATGGCAGTGCACCTTTGCCCCCTATGCACAATGTCATGACATCAAAGCAGGGACGAGCGGTGAGGAAAATGGCTCATGAGTCCCAGGCAAGTACCAGAGCCAGATTTGCACACAATATATGAGCCCAGGGGTACATACCAGCATTATACACATGTGCAGCAGTATACACTGCTGGAGATTCACTGCGTTTTGATAAGAGAGGTGCAGAAAAGGTAGCCAGGTGAGGCACTGCCTCACCTGCCATAGAATTTTTACTCCAGAGTTTTGACTATAAAAATGATTAGAATAATATAAATAAGATTTTTTTTATAAATTATTTGTATTTTTTACATAATTTATCAATTCAAAATGCCTGTATATACGCTAGTATGACAGGAAAGAAAGAAAGCAGCAGCTATAAAAATGGGGGTTGTCAATCCCCTGTGAAAACCTTGTACTAGAAAAGAAAAGAAGCAGACAGTGGACAGTTTGCAGTTCTATACAAGAAATGTACAGAGGAGATTGCATTCATTCATCATGGTTACGGACTACGTGGAAAAAACCCGGTAACAGATCTCAGTGTGTTATCGACACTACACCTATAATACATCCTACCATCGATGGTACTTGCTACAGCATCGCCTATATCTCTGTGCTTATGATTACCTGTCTGCCATTATTCCTGATAACAAAGTGCCAAGTCTCAATACCAGGGCCGGTGCAAGGCACCGGAGCGCCCCAGGCGAGTCGGGGTGGGGGCGCCCCGGGGCCGGGGGGAGGGAGGGGGGGTGGTACCTGTGTAAAAAAATTGCTGCCCCTGCGTCCCTGCAGTGCTGGGGCGGTCAGGGGTGTCCGTGCCGTAGGGGTACCTGCGGCGCCGTCATGTGTATAAAGCTGGCTGCGGCCGGCAGGGTCCCGGTAGTGAATAGCAAATAACTAGCGCTTCCCGCGCCGCCGCGCGCATAGTGCTAGTTATTTGCTATTCACTACAGGGACCCCGCCGGCCACAGCCAGCTTTATACACATGATGGCGCCGCAGGTACCCCTATGTTACAACTGTTGTATGTAATCAACTATACAGTCTTTCCAGTTGGTTCTTTAACTATTTTTGATTCTCTTATTGTCCTGTGCCTGATACTATTCCTACTTGTCGCTGTTTGTCATCTTACCTGCGTGCTAAATAAAAGACTTGTCTTATAGTTCGTATCCTGTATTCTGGTCATGCCTTCGGGCCTACTCCTAAGGTTACCATATTCTGGTACAAGCACAAGAGCCTTATCCAGGCTCCTAAATTCAGTTTCCCATCAGCCGCTACACCTGAGGCTTCCACCAGTGCAGGTCAGACGTCAGACGTGACATTATCACATTAATCCTATCGCATTTTGACTAGATATGTATTTCATAATTTCACTGAATTTTTTTTGAATATAAAGAATGTGAGATAATTGACACGATGACACAGCGTGACTTCGATTTTCTGGTAGTATTATGTCAGCCTCGTGCCATTAACCTTACTACAAGGTTCCTTAAGATTTATTTATAAATGGCTCTTTCAGATTTTGCTGCTGCTGCAGCTTGGCTGTAGTGATTCCGATCCGACTGATAGGATAACCTAATATTATCCCTGCATTTGAAAACACACTCAGTAAATTGCATTTCTTTCATTTCCATGAATGTAAAACAGACCGGTGGTGTCAATCTCACTGTATAAACAATAGCTTTATTTCTTACAAATCCCGTCGGTGGGCCATATATAAAACTAAAATAAAGTAAACAGTCCTTTTATATCAGAGGAACATAGGCACAAAAATGATGATGCATAAATGTACATTTATTTCAGATGATTTTTATTTCACACGGAGGAGTCTGCCTTAAATTGACCATTATGCGTATACAGTTATATTCAATGGTATGTAGCAGTAAGCAACAATTTGTGTAATGCTTATTATTTGTGTGCAGTGTAATGCTGGCCACACATCAGACCAACTTTCCTCCAACCATCCAACTAGTTGCTCGGATGGAATAAAAACCTGGTACTGGATAGGAGCAAATGTAATTTGTAATTAAGTCATTTGTTTCCCAAATCTGAAAATAGACAACAGCTGTCACTCAGACAATGTACTGTAGTTGGACCTATTTGATTTAAACAATTTCACTGAATGTTTTTGTCCATTCTCCTGCGTTTGTGAGAAAATTGCTTATTGGCATTTGCCCCCACACAGTACCAGATTTTTTAGTCCAACCAACCAACTAGTTGGATGGTTGGAGGAAAGTTGGTCTGATGTATGGTCAGCATTAGTCTGGGTCATGAAGGGCGAATTGGTGACAAACAATGGTAGGAGTCCATGTTGAGGGGTGTGGCCAGTCTTCTGCAGGGGTGTGGCCAGCTATCACATTGGTTTACCTAATCATCAGAGAGTGCATGTCTGGACCACTGGATAAATATACAATAAAGTGCGTCCATGCATGATAATGTACCAACTTAATAACAGCAATGCACTGTAGAAAATACACGTCGTCCTGTGAAGTATAAGGTAACATGTATAACAGTATTTTTCAACCACTGTGCCGTGGCACACTAATGTGCCTTGAGCTGTTCTCAAGTGTGCCCCCAGATCTATAGATGCCCAAACCAGTTTACAGCCACCACCAGTACAACTGTTATTTATTTTCATGTAAAGGGCCAATGTATTTTATTTTTATTACCTGTGGGGACCAGTGTGCTTGTTTTTTATACGGGAGCCAATCGTTTTTTTATTTTTTTTTCTGTGGGGGCTAATGTGTTTTGTCCTGTGGGGATCTCATGGTGTGCCTTGGCAATTTTAAAAACGTAATTAGTGTGCCGCAAGGTAAAAAAGGTTGAAAATCACTGATGTATAAGGTACCATTTAATTGCACTGGGCCAAATTCAGATCTAATCAATGCTGTGCAAATCCCGCACTGTGCAAGTCTGCGGATGGCATGTGAATGGATCTTTGATCACCGGCCAGCTACAAATCCATTCGCAACTTACTCACCATCGAATGCTTTGTCCAGTCTGTGCGAGTGTGTGTAACGCCGACCCTTTCACAACTTTGCGATAGATCCTCCCTGAAAATTAGAACATAGAAAGAGAAAAAGGACTCTCTTTTTGTTGGGGCACTCTTTTGAATGATTAATTGAATTAATTTAGAGATTGATAATTCAATTAAGCATTCAAAAGAGTGCCCCAACAAAAAGAGAGTCCTTTTTCTCTTTCTATGTCCTAACTAATGCTGCTTTCCCACTGCCTACACGGGTAATGACCCGTTTTTTTTAAACGGGTCTTTAAACGGGTAAGAGCCATAAAGACTCTTTCCCACTGCAGCTTTTAAACGGTAAATTACCGTTTAAAAGCTGTTTTTGTCACATTCACACTTACCCGTTTAAAAACCCGTTTAAGCAGTGTAAAGATAGGGGGGGGGGGAGAATTAAAAAAAAAAAAAACGGCGTGGGGTCCCCCCCACTGCCGTAACCAGCACCAGGCTGAAAGAGCCGGGGCTGGTAATAAAAAATCAGGAAACCCGACAAATAGGGGATTCCTGATTTTTTACAACCAGCCCCAGGCTCCAGGTCTGGGGCTGGTTCCCAAAATACGGGGGACAAAATGACTAGGGGTCCCCCGTATTTTAAGAACCAGCCCCAGGCACAACCAGCCAGCATAGGCGAATCTAGGGGGTGGTCCGGGGGTGCACAGGACCACCCATTAGCCCATTTTGTAGCTGAGGGATGGGGCTTTCCAACGAGCCCAGCCCCGTGTTTCTAGCCCCCTGGGAACCGGAGATACTGCCAGGCAAAGCTGGAACATTTTCTCTATAGGATAACATGATACCCGCTAATTCCGACCCCCACACAGTTCAACGGCTGCCAGTTCCCCCTTCGGCATCACTGAAGCTCAAGGTGGATCTCAGTCGAACCCAAATCGCTGGGCCTTCAATCTGATACCAGACTGGATCCATATGGGTTAATTGGTTCCAGGGATATTGAGGTTAAACCATTTTTTTTTCATTTCTTAAATGTAATTTTATGACTGTTTATGTTCTTTGAGGGCAGATTTCTCTGGAACTAAACAGCCCAGTTTCGCGGGACCAAAATCATTTGAAGCCAACTCAAAAGTTCTTCAATATGATACTGGTCTCATGTAAATGGGTCAGTTGGTTCCGAAGATATAGCTGGTTGGTTAAAGTGGGGTAGGGAGAGGGTAGTGGTTGTCTCTCCCCCGCACACCAGAAAATGCAGGGACTAGGCTGGTGTATAAGGGGTCAGCCTGGTAATGTCCCTGCATGATCCTGGGACCATATTCCCGGGTAAATCCCTGCATTTTCTGTTGTGAAAGGGGTATTATTTCAAACAGCCGTGACCTGAAGTGCTCTGAATATAGCCGGGCAGCCCCCTGCTCTCTGCCCAGCTGTCAATGACTGCCACCCCTGCAGCTTCCACTCCAATTCTTCTCCCCGCTTTCACCTCAGCCCACCCCCCCTTTAATCATGTGGTGCCGGTGCCCGGCGTGCTCCCCCGACGTCACGCACAACAACAGCGCGCACAATATTTCAAATGTCCACTCGGCTAGAGGAGACTCCAGGAGGGGAGTGGGAGTGTGCTCTGCGCTCTGCTCCTCTCCCCATAGAAGCAGCTGCACCGCTCTCCATCTCTCCCTGCAGCAGCAGCGAAGGCTCATATAAAAATTTACAGTAAGTGGCACTTTTGGGGGCATTGCTTAAGGGACGCTACAAGTGGCGGTATGTGGGGGCATTACGGATAATGTGTGGCTTAATGTGTAAGGGGCATTATGGTGTGCAGCATTATGTGTGCAACATCATGTGTAAGGGACATTATGTGTGCAGCATCATGTGTAATGGGTACTATGGTGCGCGGCATCATGTGTAATGGGTACTATGGTGTGCGGCATCATGTGTAATGGGTACTATGGTGCCATCAAGCAAGAACCCCCTAGCAATGAGCACGTAGGTAAGCAGCACTTATGTGGCAAATATGTAATGGGCATTATGGTTTGTAATATAGTATGTAATGGGCATCATGATGTGAGGCACAATGTGTAATTGGCATTACGGCGTGTGGCTTTATGTGTAATGGGTATTGCGGAGTTTGCTAAAATGTGTAATGGGCATTACAGTGTGTGGTCTAAAGTGTAATACCACACCCCTTTTTGTGATGCCACGCCTCCTCCTCATGAGGCCACACCCCCTTTTTGACGCGCGGCTACGCCGCGCAAAGGTCCCCCTGCTATTGTGTCTGGATCTGGGACCACCCATTACTATAATTCTAGATTCGCCTATGCCAGCCAGCAGGGTAATGCCACAGCCGGGGGACACTTATGATATAAGTTCCCGCGGCCAAAGCATTAACCCTACCGACCAGTCAGCCTGGCCAGGGGCCCTGGGGGAGTGGGGACCCCCCCAATAAAGGGGTCCCCCCCCTCCAGGACTTACCTGACCAGGCTGAAGCCTGGTGCTGTCCTCGATGCCCCTGGGCGGTGGGCATCGAGCTGATGGTATGGTGTAAAAAATAGAATAAAAACCATTGTCTTTTACTGGTGAACTATGAGTCCCAGCAAGCCTCCCCCGCAAGCTGGGACTTGGAGAACCACAAGTCCCAGCCTGCGGGGCATTAAAGGGCCCGCTGGGTCTTGTAGTTCCACAGTAAAAGAAAGAGTTATATAAACACACTGACACACGTGAAAAATAAAAGTTTAATACATACATAACACATACATACTGATACTTACCTATCTTGAGCCCGTAGGTAGCCCTGGTCCTGATGTCCTGGTCCGTGTCGGCGTCTGTATCCATGTCGGCATCCCTGTCGGCGACGGCGTCGGCGGTCCGGAGTCCGAAGAAATCCATTTGGGAAGCTGTGGAAGGAAACCATACTCACCTGTCCCAGCGCGACGTAGTCCAGGTAAGGTCTTTGCAAAAAAAACAAACCGAACACCCGAACCAAGCGGACAGCTGAGACGCACGGTGTTTGTTTACATCGTGCGGCTCCGCCCCCGAATGCCGCTATTGGCCGCTAGGCCGCAAGGCGGCCAATAGCGGCATTCGGGGGCGGAGCCGCACGATGTAAACACACCGTGCGTCTCTCAGCTGTCCGCTTGGTTCGGGTGTTCGTTTTTTTTTTTTTGCAAAGACCTTACCTGGACTACGTCGCGCTGGGACAGGTGAGTATGGTTTCCTTCCACAGCTTCCCAAATGGATTTCTTCGGACTCCGGACCGCCGACGCCGTCGCCGACAGGGATGCCGACATGGATACAGACGCCGACACGGACCAGGACATCAGGACCAGGGCTACCTACGGGCTCAAGATAGGTAAGTATCAGTATGTATGTGTTATGTATGTATTAAACTTTTATTTTTCACGTGTGTCAGTGTGTTTATTTAACTCTTTCTTTTACTGTGGAACTACAAGACCCAGCGGGCCCTTTAATGCCCCGCAGGCTGGGACTTGTGGTTCTCCAAGTCCCAGCTTGCGGGGGAGGCTTGCTGGGACTCATAGTTCACCAGTAAAAGACAATGGTTTTTATTCTATTTTTTACACCATACCATCAGCTCGATGCCCACCGCCCAGGGGCATCGAGGACAGCACCAGGCTTCAGCCTGGTCAGGTAAGTCCTGGAGGGGGGGGACCCCTTTATTGGGGGGGTCCCCACTCCCCCAGGGCCCCTGGCCAGGCTGACTGGTCGGTAGGGTTAATGCTTTGGCCGCGGGAACTTATATCATAAGTGTCCCCCGGTTGTGGCATTACCCTGCTGGCTGGTTGTGCCTGGGGCTGGTTCTTAAAATACGGGGGACCCCTAGTCATTTTGTCCCCCGTATTTTGGGAACCAGCCCCAGACCTGGAGCCTGGGGCTGGTAATAAAAAATCAGGGAACCCCTATTTGTCGGGTTTCCTGATTTTTTTAATACCAGCCCCGGCTCCTTCAGCCTGGTGCTGGTTACAGCAGTGGGGGGGGACCCCATGCCGTTTTTTTTTTTAACGGGTAAAGGGCTACCCCTTTCCCACTGCCGAAAAAACGGCTTTTACACGGTAAAAACACTGCTTTTTACCAGGTTAACAAATACCGGTATTTGTTAACCGTGTAAAGCAACCTGGAGCTTTCCCACTGCAGCTCTAGCCGTTTAAAAAGGCTAAAAAAACGGCATTTTACCGTGTAAAGCCTGCAGTGGGAAAGGGGTATAATCTCACTCTCATGGGAGCACCTCCACACATGTTACCTGTGTAATAAAATACAACATTTTATTTATATTGTCATTATCTGTGGACCAACATACTTCTATCTAATTATTATCAGATCTTCTACGCTTGTGCACTTGTTTTTTTCCCATTTTCCCCTCTCCCCTACAAACATAATCCTCCCTGAAAATGCCTGATTTTCCGGACACTCCAAGAAATTAGCAGGTTACCATCTCCAAACGCCGGCTTTCTGTCTATCAAGTCAAGGGGATTTAGAAAAAGTCATCACTGATTTTTGGACAATGTTTGGCCTTTTGCGTACGCGCTATAATACGTAAACATGTGCAGCCGTTCGAAAATCGATTGCCTTGCTAATTCCCACAACAACAATCTGGTCTGTATAACAGCCACAGATATCTGATCCCTCGAGGAGGAGGTGGGGGCCCAGACAGCAGAGCCCACAAAGGTTTTTCCTGTAGGCCAGTCCAACCAGGTTTCTAGCCAGGCGATTTTGACTAAACAGTCAAAATCGCCTAGAAGGTTAGCCAGAATTGCCCAGTGTGTACACTGCAGGAGATAGCGATGCACAACTCAGCAGCGTTACTATCGCCAGGCCAAATAGACTGGGCAGGCAAGTAAATTTTGACTAGATGATGCACAGGCTATTTGGCTGTACTCATGGGCTGGCAGCTGGGGAAGGCAGCTGTCTATCCCAGGCGGCTACATCTTGATTTTAACTAAGTTAAATCGCTTAGTCAAAATCGCCCAGCCCGAGCCCGTATGTATACCCCTTTAGTGTGCCTTAAGGACAAGGTTGGAAAACATTGCTCTACTTTATACTTGTAGCTGGGAATTCAATGAGGTGCAAGGTTTAGTGAAGTAAATAAGTGTTCATATTTTGCACTATGGCTGGTAAACACATTAGGGTGGTTCAAATATTATTTTTTCAATGATCAAATGCTAAAAGATACTGAATACTTGCTTCTTTGGTCCAATAAAACGAATTTCAGGTTGATTGGTTAATACCTTCTGTTGGAAGCAGAGGTTGCCTTTTGGAAGTTTTCATTAAAAAAAATGCCGCAATTCAGGCTGGGCCAGAGACATGTTGGAACCTGCGCTTGTGATTTCCATCAGTCAATCTCCCCACCAGCCAATTAGCCCTGCTGTCACTGTTGAGAGGCTGAAACGTACTGTACGACACTGCATGCTGAGCTAGAGACATTACATGAGGGGGGTCCTACACAAACTGGGGGTCACACACACTCTGCCATCAGAAATTATGGTGCTGTGACTGTTTTTATAACATGTCAATCTAGCGCTGCCTCAGTCACCACAGTATACAGATGTAGCAGCCTCCATCCTTTCTGCACATGCATACAAATGGCACAATGACTAAGAGGGTTCTTCTGGTTTGATCGCTCCCCCATGCGTTTGCACAGGGGAGCAATGTTTAGCCTCTGTGCATGTGCATTTATGCGCATGTGCAGATGCTTGGTGCGAGGGGGCATGGTAAACTGCTTGTTCGCTGTCCCGAATGTCCCGACCTAGATCGTCGGTGTCCATCGAATCATTTCCTCTCGGCACGCAAGCTGTGAATGGATGTTTATGCAAAGCATCCATTTGCGGGGGGGCCCAGCAGCCGTGCGGGCGGGCAGAGTTTGGTGTACTTTGTCAACCAGAATAAGGTCCTATGTGCGCTCAGCTGGGACTAGTTGCGTATGCAATTACACCATAGCTGTAATTGAACAAATTTTGCTAGTAACCTTTTTGTAGTTTAACACATTTGTTTAATAAGAGTATCTGGTGTCCATACTGATTTGGTTAATGCTATATTGGTATGGAAAACAGCAGTTCCAATAAATATAGGTAGTGCCTACAAGTTGCAGACAGTCCATTGTTCACAATAAAATAACATTTACTACACCAAAAGCATACTTATAGGCTTAGGGATGAATTCACACAAGGTCAAGTTGCATTTGGAATTTATTACTTAGGCATCACATTGTTCATGTACGGTATACTGCGCTGAGTGAGAAGGAAATAAATATCATAGAGAATATATAGTTGCAAACAAGAAACCCCATACTGTAGACAGCAATTGTTTGTATGGTTCTGCAGGTAAACAATACAAAATCTTCTACTGTCTGAATTCACACGGAATTGGATTTACCCATAGGGCTATTTCACATGCTCCGGCTCCTGCCGGGCGGCGAAACCCTGCACGGCCAAGAAGCCATGCCGCACTCAGGAGTTGAGAATGGTAGGGATGGCCACAGCCCGGCAGCCATCCCTTCCAGTGGAAGGATCCGGCTGCAGCCAGGCGTCCGGGCCGTGGCCGTCCCATGTGAATGGACACTATTGTGTCCATTATTAACTACGGTGTGCAGCACGGCTTTTCGCCGTGTGGGGTTTCGCCGCCCGGCAGGAGCCGGAGCGTGTGAAATAGCCAGTGGCGTAGCTTTGTTTGGGGCGCCCCCCCTTTCTGCCCCCCCCCCCCCCGGCTGCCCCCCCTCTCCCCCCCCCGGCTGCCCCCTCTACCCATTGCCGCAGGCTTACCTGTCCGCGCGTCCCGGCTCCCCTCCTGGCTTCAATTAATTCTATGCAGACGGACCACGATAAAATGGCCACCCCCATACCACAGACAGTTTCAGAGAACAGTCTGCTTTATGGGGCGGCCATTTTATCGTGGTCCGTCTCCATAGCATTGATTGAAGCCAGGAGGGGAGCCGGGACGCGCGGACAGGTAAGCCTGCGGGGGATGGGGGGGGCGGGGGGATTACTATAGCACCGCAGCCCCCCCCCCCCCCCCCCCCGGCACCTCCATATGCACAGGGCCCCCCCGCGACCGCGGGGGCTGCGGTGCTATAGCTACGCCACTGGAAATAGCCCATAGGGATCATTTCATTAAGCAAGTTTGTATCTTGTTGAATCTAACAGCTACCATTATTGAGCCCTTTAGAGATATTCACCTGAAAACTGACCTGTGCATGATTATTAATTTGGGTGTTAATTATTAGATAGTGTCTAAATAGACAGTCATTAGGTTGACACCAAACGGTCAACATGCAATAGGTGGACAGGGTCAAAAGGTCCACATTGGAATGGTCAACATGGGAAAGGTCGACGGGGTCAAAAGGTTGACAGGGTCAAAAGGCTGATTGTTGTCGACATGGATCCCCCAATTAGTGTACCCTTACTACATTTGGAGCACTATTATATTCTCACCCTATGCCAACATGGATAGTAACGTAAGAACAAGCCGGTTTAAAAAAAAAAAAAAATAGAAAAAACTCATGTCAACCTTGCAACCTGTCCACCTTTTTCACGTTGTTCCTGATGACATTTTGCCAATGTCGACCAATTGCATGTCAACCTTTTGACCTGACTGTGCTGTCTGGAATCACAGCTGGAATGAAAATGGTGCCAATCACTGGGACCTCTATAGAGTTCGGGTCTCGCTAGAATCCGGCAGCGGGATGATGAGGTTCAGTCGCGTTCTGGAACCAAAAAATGGTGGAATATCGAGCTGTGAGCCAGCCTCAGTTCAGGTAACCCATTCATCTCTAATTTTTACCTTAAAATAAATCTTCCATACCAATGAGGCCGCTCTCATTGTGGCCGCCGGCGTGCCATCCGCAGATTTCTGGAAGATGGTGATCCGCGGACGGGATATGGAAGCATCCACACGCTCATACGTTCATGTATGTGGCATGTGTGCATCGAGATGCGAGTGCGCCCCATTCTGGTGGATGGTGCAGGGTGGCGGACGGCACTAGTCGCGATGGGAGCTGCTCAGATGAGAGCGGTCACATCTGTATCTTGTCACCTGCTAATTTCTTCTGAAAAAAAATATGCAATTCTGGAATTCAATTGTACTGTAAATGTAACGTAATTGACGATGATAGTTTGCCTCAAGAAATTTAATAGGATTGACCTATTAGACTAACTGCATTTATTGTCTGAAGGCAGGGCCATCTTATCGTACGGGCTTACTAGGCAGCTGCCCTAGAGCACAACAATCTAGGGGCATTCGAGCCAGAGTTTCTTGTAAGTCTAGGAGAGATTGCTGCCCAGCTGCTTTGATTGTGAATTACACAAAATTAGAGCTGGTGGGAAACAATCTCTTCCAGCCTGCAGCCAATAAATGGCTGTAGGCCTGCAAATTACTGGATGGGTGATAGCGATGGATAGTGATGGAGAGACAACATGGGAAGTTATGTGTTTTGTTTTTTACTTAAGTACAGACCCCAGTGCATTGCTTTGCCTAGGGCCCACAATGCCGCTAATACCCCTTTTCCCCTAGCAACCTGGGTCAGACCCGGTAATTTGTACCCGGATTGATACCGGGTTGGACCTGGGTTTAAGGCACATTTCCACTGCAGTGCTACTCAGTATATTGCTGGATCAGCCCCGTTTACACTTAACCCAGGTAAAGCCTGTTTTTTTTCCTATAGATTACATAAGAAAAGGCCTTTGTAAAGGGCTTTACCAAAGGGGAGGTCATAAAACAGGGACACCATTACCCAAAAGGGCCACCATTAAACAAAACATTTTCTGATTAAAGAATAGACCAGAAATATTTATTTGAAAAAGTTTTACCTTTATTTTAGTCCCAAATATTCAATATGAAACTTTTTCAAAAGTGTCTTCATACACGACACGTAAAACTATTGTAAAAACTGTTGTTTGTAGTATACCTGAGCCATTGGTGCACCTAGACATGTACAAAATGCACATAAACATACCCCAGAAGCTCCAATCATCTCTGTTTTTCAAATATACCGGGTTGGGAGCGTTTCCACTAACCCTGAACCCAGGTGCAAACCGGGTGCTACCCTGATCATTACCTGGGTAGGATTGCCAGGGAATCCAAACCGGGTTATTTGACAGGGAGCATTTCCACTAGCAAACCCTGGTAGATGCGCGTCCCCGTGGAGATTACCGGGTTATTTCTGCTAGTGGAAAAGGGGTATACGAGGGCCCTGTCTGAAGACAAAAAGTGCACTTAAAGTTCAGTCAGGGTTGTAACTGAAACCATATACTATATAACTTTCCTATCTCTACCTCCTTTCCATAGGACAGCTTATGAGACATTTTTTAGACTAGTCACGTGTTTGATTCATTGTCTCTGTGGAGACATATACTGTAGATAGGGGCGATATTTACAGAAACTCCCTGGAGATAAATAACAACCATTTATAGATGAGCTGATACAGAATACAAGAATCAAAGCACCTCCAGATTTTGCTGATCCGAGCCTATTGTGTTTTGCTAGTTCAGTCTCAGATTTACACCCTAGTTTTCTGGCTCTGATACATATAACAATATCTTAATTGCAGCCTGCGGTCCATTTTAGTAGGAGTGCATGTTCTTTTTGGAATCTGAGACTGTTCTGGAAAAGATCAAAAGATCTTGGAACTAGGTGAAAAAAATATAAATGAGTCTATATAGGATATTAAACGCATGACCGTGACAACAGTCTCCGTGTTTGTGTACAGAAGTATTCTTAAAGTACACTGAGGTGGAAAGTTTACCGCCCAGACTTGCTGAAATCACAGGGCAATATATCTTCTCTTATTTTTGTTTGTGCTAGTTTTATGGCACGGCCTCATTGTACCATTATATTATGTTTCATATGAAGTAGCAAAAGGCAGATTTACATTTTTACTGGGCCTTCTAGCGCAAAATAAAAATGTCTTTTCAGCCACTGCCCGATTCTATCAAGTGAAGTACATTGGATACCCAGAGGCTACAAGTGCTGTGTAAAGCTGACTTGTATTTTAATTAATACTGTGATACACTATCTCAACGGGAAGGCCTTTGGTGCTTTCCTTCCGCTGCTTTGTTTTTTAGATGCGGTAAATAATTTTAAAACACCATATAGGCAAGACTACTATTAAATGTTTTTCCGACTTAAATTAAGTTATTCAATTAAATATTTTTTTTAATACATTAGCAAAAAGCATAGGAGAGAAATATTGTAGCGTTCGTATATAACTGCATCATTTTAAAGATATGTAGCACTGTGACTTTTGCATAGGTAGCAGAAATGCCTTTACTTAGTGATGTTACATTGCAAAATATTCTGAATTTATCTTTGTTAATGGAGTTATGTTTTAGGACTGACATTTTATTTTTATTTATTTTCGTTTCCTTTATTTTTTCTTTCCTTATATTGTTTTTTTTTTTCTTATATTGTTAGAGCATGTGATAATGATTTTTGAAGGATTCCTCTCTATGGGGCAGATTTATTAAGCTCGGTTCACCAAGCTTAATAAAACTACACCTCTGTTCCAGGTTTCTTTGTTTTAGGTTTTTATGTATCAACAATAAAAATTAGAGATGTGCAGACTCGGATTCCAGAGATCCGAGCCCCCACGAACGTCATCATTCCGAGCCCGGTTCCGAGCAGCGCTCGGAGATTCCTGCCTGACTCGGGTCCTTCCGCGTGGTCAGAACGTCATCTCCCGACGCTGGATTTCGCGAGGCTTTAAATAGCGGCTGCTGCGCCTGCCATCTTCACTCCAGTCTAGTAGTGGGTTGGGTGAGGGTGTGTTGGTGCTGCTGCTGGGGCTTAAACTTGAGCTTGAGCTTGAACGCAATATTTTTTATTCGCTGGGGCTGTCTCTCAGTGCTGCTGTGTAGTCTAACTGTGTACTTGTAGTACTACTGTCTCCTCTGTGTGATCTACTTCTGGTGTGCTGTGCTGTAATTATTTTATTCGCTGGGGCTGTCTCCCTCAGTGCTGTTGTGTACTCTGTTCTCCTCTCTGCTTAGGGTGGGATCTCCCTAGCAAGGAGGACAGTCTAACTGTGTACCTGTAGTACTACTGTCTCCTCTGTGCTGGGGCCTACCTCTGGTGCTGTGCTGTAATATATATTATATGAATAATTAATTATATTATATATATATAGTCCACTGGTGCTGCGTGCACTGAATCTGCCAGTATTATTTAGTTACTCAGTCCACTGTTGCCACTGGCAGTGCTACTGCCTACTTAGTCTACCTACCTAGTACATACTAGGCTGCTATATCTAATTTAATTAAAAAATAATACTTGTGCTGTGTGGGACTGTAAAAAATAATTCCATGCTGCTGGTGCACTGACGTGTGCCACTGAGTGCCACTGCCAAGCAGTACCTAATAATAAAATTAATTATTATAAATTCTGCTGGTGCACTGCATAAAGCTATTGGTGGTGTGTAATATAACTACCTTTTGTGGTGACCACTGACAGTGCTACTGCCTGCCTACCTACCTAGTAGTTTATTTTCTCTACCTACTAGGCTGCTATATTATTAATACGTAATTAATTTAATTTTATATAGACCGCTGGTGCTTCCTGCACTGAATACTGTGAATAGAGGTTGCCAGTATTATTTACTCAGTCCACTGTTGCCACTGGCAGTGTTACTGCCTAAGTGTACCTACCTAGTAGTACAACTTCATACTAGGCTGCTCTATCTAATTTAATAAAAAAATAATACTTGTGCTGTGTGGGACTATAAAAAATAATTCCATGCTGCTGGTGCACTGACGTGTGGCACTGAGTGCCACTGCCAAGCAGTACCTAATAATAAAATTAATTATTATAAATTCTGCTGGTGCACAATACTAGTATTGCTGATGTATCTACCTGTCTTGTGCATAGTTATCCAGCTACCTCGGTGCAACCTTTTGCCCTAAAAACAATATTGTGAGGTGTGAGGTGTTCAGAATAGACTGGAAATAAGTGGAAATTAATGTCATTGAGGTTAATATAGCGTAAGAGCAAAAAAAAAAAAAAATTCTGCGATTTTAGCAGTTTTTATGCTTTTTTAACAAAAAAATCAGAACCCAAAACCCAAAAAATCCAAACACAAAACACTTAGGAGGTGTTTTGCCAAAATCCATTAGAACCCAAAACCTCAATGTAATCAAAACCCAAAACCCGAAAAGTGGCCGGTGCACATCCCTAATAATAATATAATGTGTGCGAGAACCAGGAAATGTGGGATTTTGACACATATTTTAAAACTGAAATGACTAACTGATTGCTGCTTTAAAAATATTTGAGAACAAGGATGAAGTCACGCACTTCCTGTTTTTTTACACCCTATTACAATACCCCCCCCCCATTTAAAATAACCACCCAAATAACACATGCTAGAGTATTCAAGTCTCCTGAAGGCTGCAATGTGCATTGTACCCCGCACTGTCTACTTTACTTGGGTGATGGAAGATGCAAATCTTGCTGACCTGCGCCCTCATAGCCATGCTCCCTTCTTTACAACCTTTGCATTGTAAAGCGGATGGCAGGGCTACAATGGCACATTCCTGTATCCCGTTGGCTAATGCCATCTTTTGGTGATTCCAGACATTGTAGTCTATTGGATGCAATGCCACAAAAAATATATGAGAGGGATCCCTTGTATTGCTATCTTTGCCATTGCACAGACCAATGTTTCATTCATGCACATCACATCTATCAGGTCTGAAACCAGTGCATACAGCAAATACCAGTTTAGAACAGAAGGAGTTGTTCTGGCATGTTCATATTGTCACACACAGGCTGTACAGTTGGTGGCGCTGTTGCGATCAACCATAAAAATAGGCTGGAATGATCACATTTTTGTACCAATCTATGAAACCTCTCACCCTTACCTTATATGGACCTGTTATCATTCTGAATACATTTATTTCTTCTTCTCCTAACTTAATGTAGTTTGTCATAAATATTTTATATCCCTCCCACCCTCCAGTCAATCCCAACCGGAAAGTAGGAGAGAGCTGCAATTTATTCTGGCCATCCGGACGTTTTTTGTACCATACTAACAGGTCCCAATTTTATATTTCAGTGTAACGCTTTGAAGTTGATCAGATTAGAAGCAGGGACTTTCCGGGGACAGAAATAATATATATATATGAACAATGATTGGGCACTATAATCTGACACTAGCATGTATTTCAACTGCTATGAGGTGGAACTATGAATCCCTGTTTTTACTATACTTGGCCACACTCCTGGAATGGCTGGGAGGGCAGGCCCCTGGCCCCCTGGAGGGGTGGACAATCCTTCCACATGCCCCCGGCCTCCACGTATCTTCCCACCCCACCGGTAAAATCCCATAATTTGCGGGTGTATGCTGAGCGGGATGGGCTAGAATGATGCAATTTACATCAATTTAGCCCCCTGCCCCCCCCCCCCCCCCACATACATTAGCGAACCACAGGATTTTTGCAATGGAGCAGGGCTGGATGATGTAGGGCAAGGGATGGCCATCGGTGCAATTGCCCCCGATGTTGTTACTATAGTAACAAACAATGTGATGGATGACCACCTATAGTTTTACCTATCAATGGTCATCCATTTTCTTTGACTGACTGACCCATGGGCCAATCAGAATTTGGGGGCGGAGCCTCGTGGTTGTCTGGGTGCAGAGCTGTGCTCCGTGTCCCGACACCTTGAAAAAAAACAAAAAACATTGGTTTGCTGTGCGATCATTGGAGGAAAGCCATCTGGTTCTCCCCCCAGTGATGGCAAAAGTATTTGACATCGGCCACAAACCATCAATGATTTTGAATCATCGATGGTCAATGGCCATCGCTATGTAGGGCTCCATTCCCACACCTCTAATGGCAGCAAAAAGTCTCCTCTCCAGGCTTCTTCCAGAGAGGAGACATTAAATGTCACCAAGTAGGGTTCATACATGCCAACAAGTCTTGTTTTCAGGATTTCCCTCCTTGAGAATTGGACTAGTAAATTAGAATAGTTAATATGTACATATTAACCAAAACCTCAGAACAAGATAAAGTGTGAGGTACGCGAGGTTTAGGAAAACTTTACTTCCAAATAAACAGGTCTAAGTCTCAGCTCAGATGGGAAAAAGTTGATTCAAGTTTATTTCTTACCACTGCTGTGACTATTGCATTTTTAGTTGGATATTCACTTATGTCACGAGTGTTCTTAGCCCCGCCTTCGGTACGGATCGCTCACACCGTCCGAATGCGGTAAGACACCGACCGAACGGACCGCAAGTGGATTTTTCATGTGAACACCTCCTCCATCTGTGGGAACCTCTCCCATCCTCCAATGGTCGCCGACCATCGAATGCTGGACCGAGTGGTCAGGCAGCACCGAGTGCTCCAGACCACTCGGGCATTTCTCCATGCAAAAGCAGGGATATGGGCGAGCAGCTGGCATCCGGCTAAATCATATGTCCGCCCCCACACATGCGTCACGGGCGGATTACCATACGTACGCTAAGCGTTTTCATGGGAACGCCCATAAAACGTGGGGTGTACGCATATGGTAATGAGCACAAACAGCCCTTAACGCCCCTCTCCACCCCCTGTTCGGATTGTTCCAACCGATCGTTTTCTGTACAGAAAGATCATGGATTACACCTTGTGTGCATGAAGTGACATAAGTTTTATGGCCCATGCATAAAATGTATTCCATAAGCACTCGGCAACAGGGGATGGGGTGTGTTGTTTTTCTGAAGGTCGGATTGGCTGATATATATCAGGCTGTCATTGGTTAGGAATTGTTGTGGGTGGGGATTAAGGTTAGGATCATGGGAGATTCTGGAATATTCTGCCTCTTTGATTTCAAACGTTGCCCACCCTCCCACCCTAAGTGGAAGGTAGTAAGTTAGATTACAGTTGTATGTGTCGTCTTTTGGGGAGAGGCCGGTCTCAGAACGGTGGCTAGGTAAATTTTTGCATTAACACCTTTTTGTGATTCATTTCCCTTGAGGGGCAACTCCTTTGGAGAAAGTGACTTTGGCATGGCAACAGTTTTTTCCTTCAGGGGCATCACCGATCCAGGTGGGCCCCTGATGTCATTTTAGTTGAGTTGTGACCTGATGGGGATTTTTAAATTGTTGAGGCAGGTGGCCTGATTTTTATTTTTGAATAATTTTAAAATTGTATTTTTAAGGACAGGGATTTGGCAGGAGGCCAGTTCTTGTTCCTTTGGGTAGTCGGCCCAAGAAATTTTATTTAAAGCAGTTCTGACCTCGCCACCATAGATAGTTAAAGTTCATTTTTATACTGTAGTTAGATCAAATAGGCCGCCCTCTTTCAGAAAAATAAAAAGACGACCCCATTCAGCACATTTCAGTTGTCCGAGACGTTATTTTAGATAAGATGATTTGCGTGGTGCATGAATGCAGTGGGTCATGAAAGACTTATTCACAACGTCTTCGGATGTGCGCGGCGTTCACACATGCGCAGATACGCCTCTGCACATCCGCAAACACCAACCATCGGCCGTCCGTCCGCATTCGGAGACATCCGACTCAATCAGAATAAGGGCCATAATACAGTAAATACATATAACAATAATAATAATAATAATAATATAGTGCAAAATACATGAAAACAATATTTATTTACATTATGTATACAGTAAAACAAATCAATTACCCGGTAGCACATGTTATGTTTGCAGATGTCCTTGCCTTGCTCCTAGATGTCATTTCATGCATTACAATGATTTTGCATTTGTAAATATGGAGCTCCAGACAAACAAATTAAAACATAATTATTTATGCCCTAAGAACCCATTTTTGCCTCCGGTGCTGTCAAAAGGTCAAACATTGCCTGAAACGGTGCTGTGCATACAATGACCTGGAAGAGCCATTGATAATGACCCTATGGCAGTGAATCTCTGTGGCTTAATCATCTGACATAGAAGCAGGCCTAAGGCACTTGTTCTTGGCATTTCGCTTATTGAAATGTACACATACAATATTTATTTTAAACTATTATAAACTCAGAGTCCTAAACAGACAATGTGAAGCGATCACATGCACACATCACCCTGGCTAGGGTTTTTTTTTACCATTATTATATGCCAGAGGGATAATGCGCTTGTTCCGTTTTACTTTTACATGGACTTAATATAAAAATGATGTCAACTTAAAACTGTGTATTAAAATGAGAGCTGTGTGGGGGCTGCTGTGTTCTGATTTAAGTTTTGGTTCTCAAACCATTTTCGTGTTTTGGTTTTGGCAAACTGGATTTCTTTAAAAATGGCTAAAAACAGAGCAAATCTCTTTGTTATAGAATTAGTAGTGTATTAATTTAAAGCTATTGAGAATCATATACAGTCAATTTCCACTGACCTCCTACTATTGCTACCCTCACCCATCATATGTCCCTACTACTACCCCAAACCAACTATCATGTTCCTACTATGGCCTTTGTGGTATTATTATTATCATTATTATTATTAATAATAATTATTATTATTAAATTTTATTTAGGGGCCACAAGTGGTTCGCAGCACCATACATGGTCGACAGTAATAAGGTCAACTGTGCTTTAGGTCAACTGATATAAAAGGCCGACATAGTCACATGGTCAACATGACAGTTGTCGAAACACATATGGCAGACAAGTTTTTTTTTTATGTATTTATTTAATTTTCTTCACCTTTTACCATCCACGTGGACTACGACTGGGAACGTTTAAAAATACAAACTGACGCCCAAAAAGACAAAATAAAAAAAATGGTGTGGGATTTTTTCTTTGTGTCGACCAATTCAATGTCATCATTGAATCACGAGATGTCAGATTTCATCCTCTCTTCGGCGGACACCAAAGGAAATAGAAGTCAGTTGAGGGGATGCGGGTGGCGCTGGCAGCAGGGCGGGGGGCATTCCGTGGGGGCGGGTGGCAGTGTTAAGCTGCTCATTATGCAGCGAACGACCGCTGCTTAACCAGTTAAATCACCCCCAATATGTGCAAAATGGGTGTGAGCCTGCAGTTTGTGCAAATGGGAATTTACAAAAGTGTATACAATGGGTTACTAAAGCATTGGCAATTGTCAAAAATGTTAGTAGTTATAAGCACAGTAGCGTAACCAGGGTAGGAAAATTACTAGAAGTGGTAACATAGAATATTTGTGTTTATTACAGTATGTAAAGATAAAAAATGTAAATGGGTGAAATAAATGATATATGGCATACAGTACTTGGCAACTTTTTTTTTCTCCTCTCCAGGAGAAGCCAGGAGAGGAGACCCGACAGCAACATGTCAGGGGGGTGGGACGGGCAAGCATCATCAAGCCCCGCCCCTATGACAGTCAAATAACGTAATTCGCGTGTCTGCAAATTGGGGGAGGGGCTAAAATGGCGTGATTTGCATCATTTTAGCCCCTCCCCGCGGACCCGCGAAAAAAGGTAATTTTGTGCAGCAGGGAAGTGGTGTGCGGGGACTGCCTACCCAATGCGGGAGGATTGCCCACCTTCCCGGGGGCCGGGAGGGGGGCCGAGAGGGGGACCCGAATTTTCGGGAGCCTCCCGGCAATTCCGGGAGGGTAGGCAAGCCTAATATATGGGCAGCAGACCTCTCCTAGCAGACTGTAAAATGCTCGGCATTTCCTCTTCTATCCCATATACTGTGTTATAAACTTCTGTTCATTATCTGACAGTTTGGCTAAAGAATTCCAGAAAACATGCTTTACTATTTCTTGACAAAAACAACAGCAATTGTTGTTGGAATAGACAAACCTGCACCATAATAATCCTCAATATTTCTGATGACAACAGAGTGGGTGAGAGAAGTTGTAAGCTTTAGATGCTGTGGCTGGTTACCTAAATATCTCATTTAAAAGAAATTGGAACCTAGATGCTGAAAGTTATTACTGAGATAACTACAAAGTAACAAACCACTTTTTTATAATTGCAGCTAGGGTGGCCAAACCTGACATAGGTGAGATCCCGGGATATGGGTCCAAAAATACCAGGATTTCGGGATTAGACTACACATGCGTAGACTAATGCCCACCTTTTCCCAAAGCCCGGTCTGTGGCACTGATGATCAGAAGTCACTCTGCGCAGGCCGCACAGCATCGCTCCCAGGCCTGGCTCCCAAACATACCTCCAGCTCCCCGACCCGGCTCCCAGACGCACCTCCAGCAGCAACAGCATCACTCAACTAATTAGGAGGAGGATTAAAGTTCATCATTATATTGACAAACTTAATCACGGGTATACCAGGAATTCCGGGATTGGGCATTTTTCAATCCCAAAATCCGGGATTGAAAAAATGCCTCAGTTTTGGCATCCCTAACTCACCTTACCAAGTTCCAGAGTGCCTGCCATGGTGAAAAATCACCGCCGCGGTATCCACTAGCGACCATGTGCCCGTTGCAGGTGAAATCATACAATCGGCTAGCATCGAATGATTTCTCCTGGGATCGCAAATATTAGTCACTGTAGACTTACTTATATTTGCCAGCAACAGGATGAAGTCAGGGAAGGCAGCTGACGTCAAATGTCACTGGATGTTCCCATGTCCCAGTGCCCCCATCTGCCCCCCTCCTAGCAGCCAGGCAATAACATAAATCCAGAGGCGTAGCTACCGTAAGGCAGCCATCGTGGTTGCTTGGGGGAGCAAGCGCCAGCGGGGCGCCCCCGGTGCCCGGGCACTCTGGTCAGACCCCCCCTTACCCCTCCGCATGCCGCCACCACTGCATTCAGTCCGGCACCGCAGATAGCCTCCGGGCTCCGTCTCCTGCAGTAATGAAAAATGACACGACAAAATGGCTGCCCCCTAATAGCAGACAGTTTTTAAGGATGCTAGAGGATGCCGCCGCCTCCTCTAACATCCCTAAAAAACTGTCTGCTGTACGGGGGCAGCCATTTTGTCGTGTCATTTTTCATTACTGCAGGAGACGGAGCCCAGAGGCTATCTGCGGTGCCGGACTGAATGCGGGGCCGGCGGCGGCATGCGGAGGGGTAAGGTAATTTTTTGGCAGGGGGGCGCCACAATATAAGTTATGCCTCTGCATAAATCGTCAAGGTTGCTCACAGTCGGGGGATGCACATGGGGCCGGGGCAGGGGCCGATTTACGAGTGTACCAGATTCGGCGCCTCTGTGTTGCCTATGACCTGTCAAAGATTAAAATGCTTCATCAGCTGTGTTTTTTTAAAGAAGTTCCTTAATGTGATATAACGGAAGCAATTATTAAATAAATGATATTGTCTGTTTTAGCTTAAGTCACTTTAAACACAGGAACAATATAACGGCAGCCTACAATCCTTCTCTTTTAATAAACTGTGTGTTAGTTTCATTTACCTCCACTTGCCTCTGGCGCACTGCTGCAGTGAATATTAGTTTAAATACAGATTGCTTGTTACAATAACACAGTTCTGCCTCAAGTTAAGAAATGGTTAGGATTGTATTACATCTGCAGTTTTCATCGGAAACATTTATTCAATCAAAGCAAAAAATAGATGTGGCTCCTCAACTCTGTCAAGATTAAACTGTTATTGATCCTTTAAATGAAATTTGTTCATACTGATCGATCAAACACATTATCTTTTTTCTTCCACTCTATTACCAGCAATTGGAGGCTCGGAAGCGTCAATACCAGTCTGACCACATGAAGCCTTAAATGAGCTCTATGATGTCCTGGGTTCTAAAATATTCTATAACTTTATCACAGGTCTGTGTTAGCCCTCTTCTGAGACAGACAAGTGCGGACGGTCTGAGGTAAGGTCAGAGCCTGGGCTCCCAGCTTGTGAGAAAGAGCTAAACCAGACAGATTCAATGCTTCTACCTGTGTAAGAGAACTATAATATATATATTCCAGAAATATAAGGAAATAAATTTAAACTGAATTATACAAATTAATTAAACCTCAAAACTGGAATATATATTTTTTATTTAATTAAATTACTTTTCTCAGTGTTGGCCCTTGCTATTACCAACCAGAGATGGTGCAGTACCACTACCGCTACAAGGAGGTTATTACTGTTTGAGAGACTTCCTAAATAGCAAATTCCTCCCTATCATTGATAGACTCCTCTCTCTATTGTCTTACAGTTCATACTTTTTATTTTTCCTCTTACATTAAAATACCTAAAGAAGGTTTTGTTTCCTTTTTCTACTATACTTGAGTCCTACTGAAAGAGTGCTATAAAAATAAAATTATTATTATTAGTAGTATTATTACTACTACAGTACTACTAATATTATTCATCATCAGTGAGAGAGTCTTTGGGGGGGTACACACCAGAACGATTAGGGCTCAATTCCATCAATCTGGATCCAATTCCGACCGATTGGATGCAGATTGTATGTAGATTGGGCATGTTTAGGTCCAATTCCGATCCGATTCCAATCCGATGCGCGTCCCCGCTGTCGTTTGGTCGTTTTACAGATCCTACCTGCTGCAGTGAGGATCTGTAAAAGATCCATTCAACTGGATACAGACTCAGATCGGATTGGGATCAGATTGGATGCAGATCGTTAGCAGATTGTGTGCTCCAACAGATCGTGCGAAAATCACACAATCTGCTAACGATCTACTAACAATCAGGATCGTTCTGGTGTGTACCTGGCCTTTCTGACTCCACAGAGTTCAGGTTGTTAATACTTCTTGTGGAACCTGGAAACGTCCATATTGGGCACTGCAGATTAATGCCTCTCATCATACTTATCTCTCATAACATATATTTTTAGTGTCCTGTCCAGTTACTCTGCAGTCCTGGAGATCTGTATAACACCTCAGTATGGAGAATAACTCTTCCTTCAATTTGTAGGGTTTCCGTAAGGGCCTCAATTTATCCATGAATTTGCACCGAAGTACTGTAATATTTAGATTTTCTTTTGCAGATATTCCACCTCCAGTTCTTCCCAACCTCTCATTTAAAAGTATGTTAAATATAAATGAAATAACATTATATTACTTTTAATATAATTTACTAAAGAATAAAGCATAAACAAACATACATAATCAGAAGTGGTATTCTAAAAATAATGTGCATTAATAGTGGTTTGGAATACTTCAAATCAGATTAGATGGTGCTGGGGGCAGACAAATGCTGATGTGGGTCGTTTCCAGTGAATTGTTGGTTGGGCAAGAGCACAAGGAGACGTTGATGACGCTGCAGACAGGACCAGAAGTGAGGCAATGTGGTTCAGCTTGACGACAATGGGAGACTTCTTCCCCCATCGGGAGACTTCTAGCTCTTCTTCTACCATTACCAATATTATTTTCAGGTAACCCAACCGGTCTGTAAGTACCCCCAAGGCTAAACGTACCGCAGGTTTGGATCCACTGGTGTAAATGAACCCAAGATATAGAGGATATAGTAATTATTTACATGATAAATTAATACAATAGTATTCTAATTTGGCCCTTTCGATGTATTGTCTGATCTCTCCACTCTATCAATGCAACATGTTGAAAATCCACAATTTGCCATTCCAAACACAAAATTAATGGGTTCAACAATTTGTAACATGCTGTATTTTCCCAATTCTCAGAGGATTTGCAAATTTATCATTCATCCATCTGATCGGCATATCGGATTGGCGTTCGAAAGCAGAATCGCAACTCTAAATCATATGGGTCAACTTTTTTAAAAGGTTGGCAGTTCTCATGTTGCTAACCCTATGTAACTTAAAATGGAATGCATACAGATGATCAGTAGCAACAGCAGCCGATATAGGCCCTTATTCTGGTTCACTCCAAATTCCTTCTCAAATGGACAAAACCATGTGCACTGCAGGTGAGGCAGATGTAACATGAGCAGAGATTTAGATTTGGGTGGGATATTTTGTTTCTGTGCAGGGAAAATACTGGATGCTTTATTTTTACACTGCAATATAGATCTCACTTTGAAGTAAAATCCCACCCAAATCTAATTCTCTCTGCACAAGTTACATCTGCCCCACCTGCAGTGCACATGGTTTTTTCCATTTGAGAAGGAATTTGCCTTTGCGAGTGAACCAGAATAATGGCCATATTGTTAGTGCAGAAGAGCCTTCTATGAACAAACCTACTCAAACATATACAGTAACAGATCTGTGTAAACATGGGCTGAAATATTCTGGCAAACATTTCCTTGCTTCTATGTGATGATAAAATGTAATGCAATGTCAGGACTGATTTCTCTATAATGTCCTCTTTTATCATTCAGCATTTTTTCATACTTGCAATAAAGCAACTCTTGCAGCATTTGAGAAATATTAGATATCACCAAGACAGAACACTGCCTTGCAGGGTATTGACAGGAGAAGAAAGAAACTCCCCAGTGGGTTATGAGAAAGAAGACATGTTTTTGTTTTGTCCAGTGTATCCAAAATTAAGTTTATTTTAAAGATTTTTTAGTCTTAGTGAGCCATTGTATTGCACTTCACCAGAGAAGAATTAAATCCTTATTAAATGGACTGCTACAGCATGATTGATCACCATTTCGCGGAATATATAATTCACTTCTTGGCACAACTGTAGTATAAGGATTGTTAACCGCCATTTTCTGTAAGCTTTAAGATAGACATTTGTCGACATGTTTTATGTGACTTTGTTTCTACAATTTCTATTTGTTTGTTTCTGTCTTCTATATTTTATAATGCATCATGGATTTACCCATATAAGGTAACTTCCAGGGCCGGATTAACCATGGGGCGACAGAGGCGGTCGTCCCGGGGCCCCCACGCATCAGGGGCCCCCACACGGCACTGCTGCATTGATGGCAGCGGGGTCAGGCAGCGCGGAACGGGAAGGGGGTCCATGCAACAGCTGGGCAGTCAGCGGCAGGGTCCCTGCGGCGGATGAGAATTCAGCGGCGGGGTCCCTGAGGCAGATGGGAACTAGTAGTAGTGTTGGCAGCGGTGCCCGGATCCCCGCTGCCTGGACCCCACGCTGCACATGTACCACCAGCCTCCATCCTAGACTGGTGGGGAGGGCACAATTTTGCTGTCCAGGGCCCCCACATACCTTAATCCGGCCCTGGCAACTTCAATAAGAGAGGCTGCTTTTAAATATATTTTATGTATATCATGTGTAACACTTTAGCAAGCACACATTATATGATGCAACAAACAATGCAACGGTCATTCCAATTTCTCTAAATCCCAGAATACACTATATAATGGGTAAACACTATGCAATTTTCCAAATGATGTCACCAAATATCAAAGGACAGTATCTAATGAATCGATTCAATTGTACAGTCTGTGCGTACACACTACACTGTGTTATTTGTTAATTCTGCCATCTCATCTGACATAAAGCACATCAGATTGGAAGATGAGGTGAATGACTGGTGATAACGATGGATTGTTCGTAAACATTATAAAATAGTCCTCCAATCCTCCTTGGGATGCTATATTGGATAATAAATCCTATAGTGTGTATCCAGCTTTCTCTCCCATGGGTATTTCTTGAGGTGTTAGAAGATCTTGTATGGATCCCTATAACCTAATTCTAATCCCAAAACCCTCATCCTGGGATTTATCTTCATCCAGAAGATTGCGGGTGACCTTAATGTATTTAAAAATAAAGTATTTTAATTGTTCAGTATTGTGGGTGTGGTTAGCTGCGTCCCACTGTGCACTCCACATAGTGGTAAGTTTGTGCTGATCCTCCGCCTATTGTTCTTTTCCATGGGAAGACCGATGGAGCACTAATTGGATGCCACTAATCATAGGTATCTGTGAGAGCTATCCAATTAGCCCTGATAAACTGGTGTGAGCCGCAGTGTGGACTTTTTTTCACCTGTCAAGTCACCGAGAGCAATCCCCTTTCCATGCAAAAATAAAGTTGGGGCCACAAAAACATATAGATTTCACTGAATCTGACTGTTTCCATGAGAAAATATATTTTTATTGGGTGTCCTAATAGGATTGCACGACATAAATATTGGCAAAATATCTCTGCACTGATTATTTTTCACTCCTTCATTTGGATACCGCCCTAAACTAGGGAACTTTTTTCTGAAGCCAATTTTTTTTTATTATTTGAAATTTGGGAATTATTATTACATGAATATGGTGGCATGTTTTTTTGGCATTTATTTGGGCCAATATTGTATTATTTATATTACTCGGTGGCATTGCATTTGTTATTTTTAAACAAATTTGTCAATCATTTATCAATATAACATTGTATAATGGCACCAGATCTATTTAAAATAATGGCCACAATATTCCTAATTATTGCCCTGATACCATTAGGCAAGAATACCAGAAATGGCCCATAATCCAGGGCTATTCAGCTTTTTTTTCTCAAACCCCACCCCACCACACACACAATTGCCATTGGTGCGGCGTAAATGCTAAATTGAAAATAACGCACATTGAGTTACTCAATGCATGGAGATGATTGGTCTGCCTGGATGCATATGAATGACCGGCGGTTAGGATTCCATCAGTCAGTTCATCAATGCCAGCATCCCCTTCCTGCAGCCTGAACTTATGCCCCGCCCCACTAGTGCCTAAACCTAACCCCCAATCTACGGCTACCTGCTCCCGTTGCCTGCATATGCACTGATCAAGACGCTGGCTGAGGGTATTCTAGTGTCATCTTGCATCTTAACCTTTTGAGGATGCAGCGCCAGTCTTCGGACGGCAGTTGGGATGCTGGCGTTAGTATACTGATCACCGATATGCTGACTGCCTCCCGTTCTTTCTTAAGAACCACGCTATGGTTTTGCAGAGTGCATCTTAACCCTTTGAGCACCAACATCTCTGTGGGAGATGTTTAAAATATTTGCTAAAAATGAAAGCGTCGCTCTCATTTGTTATATAAATTCAAATAAAAAATGTTGTGCAAAAAATTATTATATTTCCTATATAAGGTAAACATTTCAGGTCATTGTGATGAATAAAAATGTTTGCTTGGCAATATTCACACCTATTTTGACAAATTCATTTTGTACTTGCAAAGACAAATATGATAATAAATATTGTCTTAGAACCTGGTACACTATTTAGTTATCTAGAAAATAAAGGAAAATAAAACAGATTAAATTAACATATCTCCCATATTTGTAACAGTTGCAGCCAATTTATTCTTAATTACAGTTAATAAAACCGTGAGCAAATTTCTGACAAAATCATTATCATATATTTATCACTCTCTGAAATATGGAAGCTGGGTAATACATGACAAATCAGGAGTTCTATAACATATTATTACCATTATATCTGATACTGATAGTTATAAATGACATTGTGAGGACATAGGGAGTTATGCGATTACAGTGGGAGAAATTAAATGTTATTGAATAATGCAGATAATAATTTACCTAGTGCTTTTCAATTAACCGCAATGTAAACTAGTGACTAGAGGATATCTGTTTGCACCCTCCTGAGGTAAGTGCAGAAATCCAACCAAAACAGCTCCAAAACCTTTGGAAAATATCCCTTACCAGTCCACACTGATGCCAGTGAAGGCCATTGTGATGGTGAAGGCCAATATCTTGTGCATTCTGTCAGAAGTCAGATACAAATGATACAATATTGGGCGATAAGGGACACATTTAGTCATTTTAAAAATGTAATAAATTGTCCAGATAATCTGGGCTGGAATCTTAGCAGGTTGACTTTCACTGTTAAGAGTCAATTTTATATATCATGGGTCTTTAAACTGCAGCCCTTTAGATGTTGTGAAATTACAAATCCCAGCATGCCTTGCCACAGTTTTGCTATAAGGGAGTGTTAAAACTGTGGCAAGGTATGCTGGGATTTGTAGTTTCACAACATCTGGAGAGCCACAGTTTGAAGACCCATGTTATATACCATCACTGGTTGATAAAAATTATATGGGACTTACTGGTGATGGGAACTGCTCATGTAACAGTAGATGGATGGGAAGAGGTTTGAATCCAATCGGTAATGAATATAAGGATTCTAATACAGCTAACAACATAAGTGTATTCAGAACATAAATCATGTCAAGTAATAAGCCCAGTATGGGACCAGGTGGCCATCTCAAATTAGGGAACACTAGGCAAAGACTTAATAAAGGAAAATTGGCTGATGGGAGGGTAAACTGCTAAAAAAATAAAATGTAGGAAATTTATCACATGATCAAAGGGTGGCAAATGTAACCTTAAATGTAGGCATTGGAAAATAACAGAAGACATTTTGGGATCTTTGGACTTGGTTCAGCAAGCAAGAGAGCTGGTAAATTCTAAATTTGGAAACACCAGAGCTCCCAAAGATTTTGGCCTAGTAAGTCTAGCCCTCTTATTATTCCAAATACATCTACAAATATGTGGAACCTATTAGACTATGATTGTGAAGATATCTAGGGATAGCTCTACAGCTGAGGTTGCCAAACCGGTCATCAAGATCTACCAACAATCCTTGTTTTACAGACAACCTAGCTTATGCACAGGTGTAAGCCATTACCAATGGTCATATTTTCAAACATGTACTGCATGTATTCCTATTTGACACATTCTACAGATCCACGGGTAGTCTGGAATACATGAACTGTTGGTAGATCTCGAGGACCAGTTTGGCCACCCCACACCTACAGTATGCCAAAATATAACTGGACAGAAATTACATCTTAATGGCCACCATTCTACCCATCGATGATACATCATAGTTCATTCATCCAGCCCTTCATAAAACCTTCAAGCGAGAAAAAGAGAGAGAGAAACTTTGTTTTTAAGGCATTTAATCAATAGTATGATGCTTGAGAATAATCAGGTAGGATCACATGAATGGCTGGAAGAGAGGAAGAGGATGCTTGCAAAAAGAGACATATCTTATGCTATGCTCCATTAACCAGGGGCTCTGTAAGTGGGGTGGTATGGGCATGTCCCACCAAGAGTTCTAAAGTAATAGTAAAAATAAGGGGATAAAGGGAACAGTCTTTCCGAGTACTATTACTAATAGTAATTCTAGATGGCAAAATGCAATTACTGAAAGTCCTTGCCTTGGGGCAGAGTATAATGCAAGGATGGCTTCTAGAAATATCCCAGTAAAACCAAACTTAAGAATGACTGCCTTAATATAGTCCTAATAATGATAAGAGTACTAGAAGTAGGTCTCCCCAAGGGAGAAATGATCAATAAAATAAAGAGCCTGGTGCGTATTATCTGGGGTTTTCTTCCCTTAATAAAGCCAACCTGGTCATGCTAAATATGGTCTTGTAAAAGAGGGATCAGTCTATTTGCACACAATTTTATATCAGAATTCAAAATATGTAATTTGAACAAAGGCTGGATTTGACCAGATACTTTGGACAAAAGAGTCAGATTAAGTCTACACTGCTTAGAGGAAGACAGTGTACTGCCATTGAACCAAACTAGGGCCAGAGGAGCATGGACAGACCAAGAAATAGTGAGGATTTCTTCTTTCCCAATCTGCTATAGTTACCATTTGTCAATTGAAGCAAAGTTATTTTGGGAATATGACTTCTGTATGTGGAAAGAGAAGGTCTCGAGTTGTGGAATGCAGTGATCACCACACATAATACAGCCCATATTCAGCAATTGGCTGACAAAAGGCCTTCAAGAAGCCCAAACTGGTATATGGTCCCATATGTCCTGTGGAATTAAACCTACCCAATTTAGGGTCAATATCCATGTTAAATTCACTTATGAGAAGGACTGACCCCTAATGTACTCAAAAACTGTACAGTACTTTACAATTTGTATTTGTCCTCCACAGACGGGATGCTGGCGGGACTACCCAGCAACAAGGATGATGCCCATCATCAGCGGCACCCGCTAGCGCCCACCAGCTCCTGCGCTGATTATAGTTGGACTCCTTTCACCTGTGAGTATATTTGCTATGGGGGGTATATATGTATGTCTATAGGCATTATATGTTTGATTTTTCGCTGATATGATACTTTTGTCAGCTGTCCTGATGAAGGGGTGTCAACCATGAAACTGTTGACCTATGTTATGCTGACCTTTGTTTTTTGATTGCACCATGAATTGAATACACCTTTTTACGATTGATTGCTGCCTCCTGTCCTCCTTTTATCAAGGGAACACTTCACATACACACACACACATATATATATAGAAGCAAGTTATCCACACTCAATTTTAGGTAGATTTCAACACGATTGTGCTTCAATCCAAGGTACCGCAAAATACCTAATAATCCTACACGCGCTTATATAAATTAATCAAACAAACTGAGGTAAAAGATGGCTGCCTCACCACAAAGTTCCCAGTGGGTTGAGGGACAAAACAGAAAAAACAAAAACCAATTGTAGTGTGGTGCCTGAAATTTGTCAATAATGTCCATATATAAAGTAATCCATTGTACAGTGAAGCAAACAGAGATAATTCATCGGGAAACTTGTTGTCACAGGCAAAACAATGAAAATACCAACGTGTTTTGTCTACAGTGACTTTATCAGGGGAACAAGATAGTACATTTTCCAAGAGGGATTTAAGGAATCCCACAGATTCCCGGGGGAGACGGATATTTCTTCCTTCTTAACTGTGTCTTGTGTCTTGATACCAAATCATTTTAAATACTTGTTGTTTTTAGCGGTTTATAAGCAAACCGGTATAAAAGCAAACCTACAGTATATACTGTAATTAAAAACAAGGATTCCTTCCCTATATATCCAAAACAAAACGAAAAGAGCCAGCAAATGAATACAGAGAGTTTCCTCCAGAAAAAGGACAAAAATGTTTCTTTCTATGAGACCTCTATCTCCAACAGGATATATATATATATATATATGCAAAAAGAAAAGGGTTCGACAGATGGATGGTTGCGCCCGGGGCTGCTGCTGTGTGTAAATTCTGAGGGTCACTACACTCCCACCAACAAAAGTACAATACCAAAAAATGAAAAAACACTTCAGCGCTGTCCCTAAAGGTTATTTTAAATGGAACTTGCTAGAAGATTTCCCGGTTTTGACTGATGTCTTTAGACACTGCCTGGACAGGATGGGGCCTTCTACTGACCTCCGTGGGGGTCCCTATATGCACATAAAGGTGTCTTTATGTGGTTCCAAGGACAGTCTCCCTTCCACTCCTCCTCTGACCTCACGCTTTTTTTCGTAAGCCCAATATGGATGTTACTGACCTGATGAAAAGGCCCTATTTTCATTTAAGGGTATCTTTAGAGCAGGGTCATAATCCTCAGGTATATCACTCGACACTTTGGATTCAATCCCCAATACCACATCAACACGTCTGATAGACAGACAC
>NC_139223.1:153688703-153761203 GCF_055691185.1 Crinia signifera | reverse complement strand
GGTGGATCACATCAAGCGCACCCTATGGGGGGTATTCAATGTGAATACCTGCGAGGTGCAGCAAATCCTTTTTAGGATTTGCTGCACATTCGCCATGTTCCGGAGCCTCGCCGGCTCCAGTATTCAACGAGTCAGGGGCTCGCTGCCCCTGACCGGCGAATATGAGCTCCTGCGGTGAACGCCGCAGGGAGCCTTAGGACGGTGGCAGGCAGAGAGATGGAAGTCTCTCTGCCTGCCCCAGAACGTTTGTGGGGGGGACGTGGGCTCCCCGGGTGCCAGGCAGCACAGGCTGCCCCCCGGGGGTGCCAGCAGGGGACCGTATATTCCCTACACCCGATCGTAACGATCGGGTGCAGTGAATATATGAATATCTAATGAGCGGCTCGGCTCCGGCGCCCCCTGCTGGCTGCTGTGTAAAAAAAAAAATATACATATATATTTTCTTTTAAATTAAATATATATTCATGTGCTTACAGCACATGAATAAAAATAGCATGCCCCTTCTCAGAATAAAATTCCTGATTTTTTTACACCAAATGTAAAAAACAAAACACTTTATTTTAAAAGTTCACATTCCACTTCTCCATAAAAAGATAGCGATTGCTACTCGGTGAATCATGGCGAAAAAAACTTTCAAATGTATTCGCCATGTGGTCATTGAATAGGGTGATTCACCGTTTTAGTCAGAAATTCGCCAAACAGCACAAATTTGCCATAAAAACATGGCGAATCAGGCTCATTGAATACCGCCCTATATCTTTTTATTTTATATATATATATATAAACACTATTACATAAGATTCACACAGGACCTGATTTTTTACTTAATTTTAGAAATGTATTTTACAAATCCTTTTTTTTAAAGATCTAGTCTTGTACTATTGTACTATGAAATAAAAATGTGTCCTGATAAAGTGTCAATGAATTCTTAGCTTGTACTTAGGAACCCAAGTTAATGTCTTTTTGGTTAACTTTGAAATTCCACATCTAAAGTCAAAAATAGCTAATATGAATTTCTTAGAGTTTTTGGTAAGAATGTCCTTGTATTAATGGTTGCTATATATTGTGCTGTAAGTATACAGTATAATATGATTTATTACAGACAAGGCGAAAAGTACAGAATATTCATGTAGGACTAATACATAAAAATCCCTCCCCGGTACATTTTTAAATATAAAAGGTTCATTTTTATACTTTGTTAGGTAATCAAGATTTATTTCTTGCAAAATAATGATTTAAATAATTTATTTTAAAGGAAAACAGTTTTTCTGCTTCTAACAAGTTATTTAGAACATTTTTCATTTTATTTAAACATTAAACATACAACAAACAGCACTTTTGCCACTTTAATTAGGGAAAAAAATCATTAAACTTAGATTAAACCTAGACTAAATGCTGTTAATATTGCTAACTTGCATTAATATATATATATATATATATATATATATATATACATATCCTATGATGGTGCTCCATATGATGAAGAAAAGCTTGCAAAGAGTAAAGTTGTGCCCTCCAAATTTCACAGCAGCAGGATGCTGCTCTTACAAGCAGTGGGGAGAGGGGGCGGCAGCACTCGAATAAATGACAAAGCAGTTGGTGTATTACTAACGTTTCAAAGCCAGGTGGCTTTTTTTTATCAAGGTTCTTATGAAGCACCTTGATAAAAAAAGCCACCTGGCTTTGAAACGTCGGCAACACACCGGACTGCTTTGTCATTTATTCGAGTGCCGCCGCCCCCCCTCTCCCCACTATATATATATATATATATATATATATATATATATACACACACACACACACACACACAAGCTAATGCTGTACTTCGAAAGCTAGTAGATGTATTTTCACTTGCTGCCAACAGATGTTTTGGATCCACACAGACACTAGACATATATATAGATGATATTAGACAAAGTCCCCAATGTTGCGCTTGGTGAATTAATTAGTGGGTTTCTTATAACACAAGGTTCCCTACTAGTAGGAGTCCATAAAAACAGATACCAGCAACAATAGTTTAATCAGTGCCCCAGTCTCGAGAATAACACAAGAACCTTTTAGGAAATTACAACAAATTTGCACATTTACTACAGTACTAAAAACTTATAATTAAAATGCACACATATTATATATACCGGTATATATATATATATATATATATATATATATTTACTAGAGATGAGCGGGTCCGGATCTTTGAGATCCGAACCCACCCGTCGCAATCCGAGTCCGGATCCGAGCTGGCTCGGGAGTTCCCGTCCGATTCCGGACCGAAAACGAGGCAAAACGTCATCATCGCGCTGTCAGATTCTCGCGGGATCTGGATTCTATATAAGACGCGCGCGCGTCCCGCCATCTTCACTCCATTATAGGAGAGGGAAGAGGGTGGTTGGGATCTGTGCTCTGTACTCTGTGCTGTGCACTTTTGTTTGGTGCTGCAGTGCTCACTCGACTAGGGTCTGCACGCAGGGGCTGCTGACTGTACACAAGTCCAGTGTACAGGGGCTGCAGGGGCTGTGTTCAGTGTGACAGGGGCTGTGTCCAGTGTACAGGGGTTGTGTCCAGTGTACAGGGGCTGTGTACAGGGGTTGTGTCCAGTGTACAGGGGCTGTGTACAGTGTACAGGGGCTGTGTCCAGTGTACAGGGGCTGTGCACAGGGGCTGTGTCCAGTGTACAGGGGCTGTGTACAGGGTGCATTGGCCAGTGTGACAGGGGCTGTGTCCAGTGTGACAAGGGCTGTTTCCATTGTCCAGGGGCTGTGTCCAGGGTGACGGCCTGTGTCCAGGGGCAGTGTCCAGTGTGACATCTGTGTTCAGTCAGTGTACAGGAGCTGTGTCCAGAGGCTGTGTCCATTGTCCAGGGGCTGTGTCCAGGGTGACGGCCTGTATCCAGTGTCCAGTGTGACGGCCTGTGTCCAGGGACAGTGTCCAGTGTGACGGCTGCGTCCAGTGTACAGGAGCAGTGTCCAGAGACTGTGTCCATTGTCCAGGGGCTGTGTCCAGGGTGATGGTCTGTATCCAGTGTCCAGTGTGATGGCTGTGTCCAGTGTACAGGAGCTGTGCCCAGGGGCTGTGTCCATTGTCATGGGGCTGTGTCCAGGGTGACGGCCTGTATCCAGTGTCCAGTGTGACGGCCTGTGTCCGGGGCAGTGTCCAGTGTGACCAGAATTGACTAGAAATGAGTGGAAACTAATGTTGTTGAGGTCAGTAATACTTTAGGTGGCAAAAACAGGCCCAAATTCTGTTATTTTAGCCATTTTTAGCATTTTGTTCAAAAAAATCCAGATCCAAAACCAAAACCCGCAAGGGTGGTTTTGCCAAAACCAATCCAGAGCCAAAACACGAAGTTGGATCCAGAACCAAAACCAAAACCCGAAAAGTGCCCAGCGCACATCTGTAATATTTACACTATAACTGCTCTTTGAGGCTGGAGCGATTCTCTTTAAAATTACAGTTGTTTGAGATCAAAGATGACGAAGAAACCAACGCATTTTGTCTCACAGAGCCATCATCAGAACCATAATGTAAATTTAGATACAATGGCCTTGGTTACATAAGCCTCAAATAGTAATGATTTTAAATTATACATAGGAAACATCCGGCAGTGCATCGAAGTGTTTTTCATAAGGAAAGTTTGTACCTTGGGGCATCTCACAACAGTTATATAGATGGACTTTTAATCAAATAAATCTTGTTGGACCTTGATAAACTGGATTAGAATATCAATACTGCCTAGCAGCAGCCATACATTGAAAGTCTCAGTTATTCTGTATCCTATTACAAGACACCACGCAAGGCAAACATTAGGTGTGTCCTTTGGTATTACCAGCAAATGAGCAACTTGGTGGATGGCTTTCCAAAGAGTACCAGTATGGAAAATTGCTCAGTGTGTATGCATTGAGTGATTTTCAGCCCAGCCATTTCCCCCATCATCGTCCATACAAGTTGGGACCTTACGTTTTCACAATAAGAGATATTGCCATTGTTCATCCTTATAACTTTAAATATATTGAACTAATGTAAATATTATTTTACCACAGTGCCCTTTCCATTCCTCTCCATAGTAAAGTATTTATCAGAGCTACATACAATGGTTGCAGACGGATAAAGGCCCTTATTCTGGTTCACTCGCAAAGGCAAAGTCCTTCTCAAATGTACAAAACCATGTGCACTGCAGGTGGGGCAGATGTAACATGTGCAGAGAGAGTAAAATTTGGGTGGGGTGTGTTCAAACTGAAATCTAAATTGCACTGTGAAAATAAAGCGGCTGGTATTTACCCTGCACAGAAACAAAAAACTCACACAAATCTAAATCTCTGCGCATGTTACATTTGGCCTTACATACCCTTCTGAAGAAACCGCTACATACAGTTACAGCGGAGAAACGCGTCAAGATACAGAGACCAATCTCACTCTAATCGTGAAATCCTTTCCAGCAGCTCCTTCACAAAGGTTTCCTATCATCTCCTGCTTACCAGCTGATTTAAGCATCAAGCCTCCCCAGCCGTCACAGCAAGAACCACGCTAGCCGCACGTCGGCAGAATCACATAAGCCTGGGTGAGTGCACTTGTCATACCTGTTGTGCAAAAGTCTCCGGCAATTCAGCGTGTGCCATCCAAGCTGTTGCCGAGGCAGACAACTCGCTCTCTGCTCAATACAAAATCAGCTGTTCGTCAACAGGCGGCGTCAGCTGGCAGAGTGGCTTGAGCAGTCTGCAGACTGCATCAAATTGTTTATAATCGATCGCTATTTACCATCATCTTTAAGCTGGACACTCAGTATTAGAAACCTTGGCTCAAAGGAGAGCATATACCCGCAATTGGGACTATTGACTGCTGCTACGATTTCACATTGAGTGTAAATATGTCTTTTCATTTATAAATTTTATATTCTATTATTATGTGTTTATAATATGATATAATGTTGTTTTATACACTTTTAATATAAAAATAAAAATCATTTGTACCTTCCCCAATCGTTTGGCGCTCTCTGGTTGTGTACAGTTACCAGTACACACTTCTTGCTTTACATTTGGCCTGCCTGCAGTGCACATTGGGGATTATTCACATTTGTTCTGTCCTCCGTGCATTCGCACAGAGGACCGATGTTGCGCGTCTGCACATGTGCATGTGCAGACGTAGGGTGCACACACCCATGACCGGGGGCGGAGAAGGGAGGGGGAGCCGGGCTGCTCCATTACCATATGGGAATGGCCAGCATAACAATTTTATGCAAAACATCCATTCGTAGCCTGTGCGGGCGAACCCGCACTTCAAGGGTGGGGTCGAGTGGGCGTTCATTCGCCAGGCGGGGTTTGGTGGACTCGCATGGCTGCGAATTTGCAGCCTTGCGAATCAACCAGCATTACCCCCATTGTTTTGCTCACTTGAACAAGATTTTGTATTTGCGATCACCTTTGATAAAGCTACAGCCAGTAATGAACGCGTTAGGTGTTTTCTCACTCCTGGACAAGATAATTTGTTTTACCTTGGACTGCTCTCGTCAACTGGGTCAAACTGACTATCACCTCCAGTGTGGGAACCAACCACAGGACTTGGAGTGTCCTTTGATCCACTCTCTGCCAATTGGATACTTTTGGGTCACCCCCCTATTGCACCATTGGAGATTGTCCAATTTGGACCACCACCTTCCACTGTGCTGTTCCACTGTGTTTCCTCCAGCGGCCCTGGGAGGACGCCGTACCACCAGAGAGGACCTTGGGACCTTAGGGAGTTACAATTTGGACTCTCACACAGATTCCTCCAGCGGCACCACATCAGAAGACCATGTGAATAGAGAGGACCTGTGCTTTCAATCCGTTACCCCAACACTTATGGACAGTGACCCAATATTCAGTCCTTGGTAATATCTACTTACGTAACAATTTACCCTGTAAGTTCTGAAAATCTGCACTTTAATTCATTCCAGGAGTGAGCAATTAAATCAGTTTTATTTATCTCTTATTTTTATTTTTTATTGTGTGTGTATTATTGAACTTATTTGTTTTTAATATAAAAATGTATTATCTTTCACTATAAATTGTGTCAATCATTGTAGTAAAAGGCGCTGCTCTCCCCAAAAAATATAACTTTTAAATTTTTTTATAATACCCTTTAAACATTTTTTTATGAAAACATTATTTATTTTACATGCAACAAACATGATGTAATATATAAAAAGCAACTACCTACTGTATTACCATAAAGAGATAAGTCTAATTAAAAATGACTTCTGATTGGTTACTGAGTAAATCGTGGTATTTTTGCCATGTATTTAAAAAAAAAAAATCTTTTTATAGTTTGATGGGATAGGAGAATTTCCAATATGCTATGTTTTATGCTGGAAAGGACATGAAGTCATGGATTGCATATGTAAATGTCCTCATTATTCTGTAACTACTAAGGAGATATATTTTGTTCGAGCCTGAACTGCACACTTTATACCAACATTATCATACAGCAGTACGTAAATCTCAGCCCACTTGCAAGATGCAAAAAAGTTTTTACCCACGACCCAGTAACTATGCTGGAGGATCTATTGGACACAAGCAAAACCAGCTCTTACATCACCGAGCACAACTTTTAATTGCTCTTTTCATATCGCTGTTTTTGATTGGCTGCCTCTAAATTCTGACGCTGCTAATTAAATTATTATAAAAAAAATGATTTTAAATATTAAGATGCACAAAGTTCAGTTTCTCTATGTTTCTGTTACTATTACCCAAGCTATTGATAAGATGTCTAAATTTATTGCAGAATAATTCTGCAGGAAAGAAGATAAAAGGTTCCTGAATATAATATGAGTTGAAAGCTGTAAATTGTAGCAATGCATATCATTTCATTCAAATGTAGGAAGCAATTACCATCTGCTATATTCATCAGTTCCCTCCTTTATGACTTAATTATATGTTTAATGCTATCAGATCAAGCAAAGGGCACAATAGATGAATGAGAGGGAGAATAGGAAAGATTCCGCAGCAAGACAAAAAGGTGGATGAAAAGAAACCTGAGCAGAGAATTGATTCCATTTGTTGGGAGAGAAGTTAATTTAAATAGTATATTCTATCATCTCCCGTGCTTTGCGGAGATAATAGAAATCATGTGTTTGCGAATTTGCTTCATACAATTTTAACAAAAGCATTTAAGTTTCTGAAAACCGAAGGTCTCCGGGTTTTGATTTATTTATGAAATGGGTAACATTTACAAAGAAAGAGCAGTGACTGACAAGCAACGCATTCAAATTATTATTAAGCAGAAATTTCCTGGGTACTAAGTGACAACAGAAAGTCTGACTATCGGCCTTTGTTTTATTTTACACTTCCATTTATAAGGAAACATTTATCCATTCGTGGCACGAGTGTATAGGTTAGACGTTGACAGTTACATCGCCTAAAGGCCAGGGATACATGCCAAAGTAAGTTTTTTAAACCAAGGCTAATTAGTATAAAACTTGCCTTTAACCCCTTCATGACAGAGCCAGTTTGTGCCTTCATGACAGAGCCCTTTTTTTCAAATCTGACATGTCTCACTTAAGTGGGGATAACTTTTTTTTGCTTTTACTTATCCCAGTGATTTTGAGATTGTTTTCTCGTGACACATTGTACTTCAAGTTAGTGGTAAATTTTGGTCGATACAGTCTGTGTTTTTTTGTGAAAAATACCAAAAAAAATGGAAAATTTAGCAATATGCAAAATGTTAAATTTTCTGCTTGTGAGACAAATAATCATACCACTCAAAATAGTTAATAACTAACATAGACCATATGTCTACTTTATGTTGCCATCATTATTTCAACCCCCTTTTCATTTTTTTGGACACTAGGAGGCTTCAAATATGACTAGCAAATTCTCAAATTTTCAAGAAAATTTCAAACACTGATTTTTTTAGGGACCAGTTCAGTTCTGATGTGACTTTGAGGGACTTGTATGTGAGACACCCCCATAAATGATGCCATTTCAAAAACTGCACCCCTCACAGTATTCAAAACAGCATTTTGGAAGTTTGTTAACCCTTTAGGTGTTTCACAGGAATTAAAACAAAGTGTAGGTGAAATTTCAAAATTTCTTTTTTTTTGCAGAGTTTCAATTTTAATACATTTTTCTAACAAATACAGTAGATTTTACTAGAGAAATGTGACTAAAAATTGATTCCCCCAATTCTTGTGTTTTCAAAAATATCCTATATGTGGCCCTAGTGTGCACGTTGACCAAACCACAGGCTTCATAATAGAAGGAGCACCTACTTGATTTTGGAGCCTCCTTTTTATGAGATTTTTTTTTAGGCACCATGTAGGTTTCTAGGCACCATAAGTGCTAAAAGTTAGGAACCTTCCCCACAAGTCACCCCATTTTGCAATCTACACCCCTCAGGGAATTCATCTAGGGGTATAGTGTACATTTCAAACCCCCAGGGGTTTCACCAATTTTGGTACAACTGGGATGTGAAAATGGAAAATTACATTTTTTTACACAAACATGCAGTTCTGGCTCAAAATTTTTCATTTTCACAAGGAATGAAGGAGACAAAGCACCCCAAAATCTGTGCCCCAATTTCTCCCGAGTACGGCAATGCCTCACATGTGACCAAAAAATACCAGTGGGGCGCATAGCAGGACTCAGAAGGGAAGGAGTGATTTTTGGATTTGGCAGCACAGATTTTGGTGGAATGAATGGTGGGTGCCATGTTGCATTAGCAAGACTCCCAAAGCACCAATACAGTGGAACCCCCCCACAAGTCACCCCATTTTGCAAAGTACACCCCTCAGGGAATTCATCTAGGGGTATAGTGTACATTTCAAACCCCCAGGGGTTTCACCAATTTTGATACAACTGGGATGTGAAAATGGAAAATTACATTTTTTTACACAAACATGCAGTTCTGGCTCAAAATTTTTCATTTTCACAAGGAATGAAGGAGACAAAGCACCCCAAAATCTGTGCCCCAATTTCTCCCGAGTACGGCAATGCCTCACATGTGACCAAAAAATACCAGTGGGGCGCATAGCAGGACTCAGAAGGGAAGGAGTGATTTTTGGATTTGGCAGCACAGATTTTGGTGGAATGAATGGTGGGTGCCATGTTGCATTAGCAAGACTCCCAAAGCACCAATACAGTGGAACCCCCCCACAAGTCACCCCATTTTGCAAAGTACACCCCTCAGGGAATTCATCTAGGGGTATAGTGTACATTTCAAACCCCCAGGGGTTTCACCAATTTTGATACAACTGGGATGTGAAAATGGAAAATTACATTTTTTTACACAAACATGCAGTTCTGGCTCAAAATTTTTCATTTTCACAAGGAATGAAGGAGACAAAGCACCCCAAAATCTGTGCCCCAATTTCTCCCGAGTACGGCAATGCCTCACATGTGACCAAAAAATACCAGTGGGGCGCATAGCAGGACTCAGAAGGGAAGGAGTGATTTTTGGATTTGGCAGCACAGATTTTGGTGGAATGAATGGTGGGTGCCATGTTGCATTAGCAAGACTCCCAAAGCACCAATACAGTGGAACCCCCCCACAAGTCACCCCATTTTGCAAAGTACACCCCTCAGGGAATTCATCTAGGGGTATAGTGTACATTTCAAACCCCCAGGGGTTTCACCAATTTTGGTACAACTGGGATGTGAAAATGGAAAATTACATTTTTTTACACAAACATGCAGTTCTGGCTCAAAATTTTTCATTTTCACAAGGAATGAAGGAGACAAAGCACCCCAAAATCTGTGCCCCAATTTCTCCCGAGTACGGCAATGCCTCACATGTGACCAAAAAATACCAGTGGGGCGCATGGCAGGACTCAGAAGGGAAGGAGTGATTTTTGGATTTGGCAGCACAGATTTTGGTGGAATGAATGGTGGGTGCTATGTTGCATTACCAATACAGTGGAACCCCCCCACAAGTGACCCCATTTTGCAAACTACACCCCTCAGGGAATTCATCTAGGGGTATAGTGTACATTTCAAACCCCCAGGGGTTTCACCAATTTTGGTACAACTGGGCTGTGACAATGAAAAATTACATTTTTTTACACAAAAATGCAGTTCTGGCTCAAAATTTTTCATTTTCACAAGGAATGAAGGAGACATAGCACCCCAAAATCTGTGCCCCAATTTCTCCCGAGTACGGCAATGCCTCACATGTGACCAAAAAATACCAGTTGGGTGCATGGCAGGACTCAGAAGGGAAGGAGTGATTTTTGGATTTGGCAGCACAGATTTTGGTGGAATGAATGGTGGGTGCTATGTTGCATTACCAATACAGTGGAACCCCCCCACAAGTGACCCCATTTTGCAAACTACACCCCTCAGGGAATTCATCTAGGGGTATAGTGTACATTTCAAACCCCCAGGGGTTTCACCAATTTTGGTACAACTGGGCTGTGACAATGAAAAATTACATTTTTTTTACACAAAAATGCAGTTCTGGCTCAAAATTTTTCATTTTCACAAGGAATGAAGGAGACAAAGCACCCCAAAATCTGTGCCCCCATTTCTCCAGAGTACGGCAATGCCTCACATGTGACCAAAAAATACCAGTTGGGTGCATGGAAGGACTCAGAAGGGAAGGAGTGATTTTTGGATTTGGCAGCACAGATTTTGGTGGAATGAATGGTGGGTGCTATGTTGCATTACCAATACAGTGGAACCCCCCCACAAGTGACCCCATTTTGCAAACTAAACCCCTCAGGGAATTCATCTAGGGGTATAGTGTACATTTCAAACCCCCAGGGGTTTCACCAATTTTGGTACAACTGGGCTGTGACAATGAAAAATTACATTTTTTTTACACAAAAATGCAGTTCTGGCTCAAAATTTTTCATTTTCACAAGGAATGAAGGAGACAAAGCACCCCAAAATCTGTGCCCCCATTTCTCCAGAGTACGGCAATGCCTCACATGTGACCAAAAAATACCAGTTGGGTGCATGGAAGGACTCAGAAGGGAAGGAGTGATTTTTGGATTTTGCAGCTCAGATTCTGGTGGAATGAATGGTGGGTGCTATGTGGCATTAGCAAGACCCCCGATGCACGGTGAAATGATGAACCTAGTAATCCATCGATGTGTGGTATATTTTGAAACACTCCTTTATACATAGGCCGGGTTTGTCGGGGCAAGTTTCACAGTGGAAAATAGTTTCCTTTCTTATTCCCTTTTTATAGCAAACTTTGCACCTTTTTTGTGTCCTTCCCTTTCTTGCAGTGGAGGGGATTTCGTTGGGAAAATGCTGCCCTGGTACAATACGGGGGCCAGTACTAGAAGTACTGGGGCCCTCTGCCTGCTGGTTCCCAAATATTAGGCCCTTTATGACTTCCTCTTGAAAGTGCATAAATGTCCCCCTCTGGCCGGTAGAACGGAATAGCACGTAAGCGTTATACAGTGCCATCTGGATGATATACACGGCCACCTTCTTGTACCAGATATTTGTTTTCCGCAGGGCACTGTACGGCTTCAGTACCTGATCTGAAAGATCCACTCCGCCCATGTACTTATTGTAATCTAGGATACAATTTGGTTTGGAGGTGTGGGTACTGGTACCTCGTACAGGGATGGAGGTGGTACTGTCTCCATGAATTGTTGTCAGTATAAGGACATCCCTCTTGTCCTTATATTTGACCAACAACATATTTTCGGTGCATATTCCCCTGCTTTCACCCCTTCTCATTACTTGGGCAATGTGTGTTTTGGGGAGGCCTCTTTGGTTCTTGCGCACAGTACCGCAAGCTGCTGTACCTCTTGAACCAAGGGCCTTAAACAGGGGGATGCTGGTGTAAAAGTTATCCACATAGAGGTGATAACCCTTATCCAGGAAGGGGTGCACTAAATCCCAGACAATTTTGCCACTAACACCTACGAGGGAGGGGGGGCATTCTGGCGGTTCAATTCTTGAATCCTTCCCTTCATATACCCTAAACCTGTGGGTGTACCCTGTGGTGCTTTCACACAGCTTATACATTTTTATGCCATACCTTGCCCTCTTACTGGGAAGGTACTGGCGGAATTTAACCCTTCCTTTAAAATGTATAAGGGACTCGTCAATACAAATAAATTTTTCAGGGATGTATAGCTCTGCAAATTTGGCACTGAAATAATCAATGACCGGCCTGACTTTGAATAGCCGGTCAAAGGTGGGATCATCTCTGGGTGGGCACTGTGCATTATCGGTGTAATGTATAAATTTATGGATTGCCTCAAAACGAGTCCGGGTCATGGCCATACGGTAAAATGGGGTGCTGTACAGAACATCTGTACTCCAATATTGCCTAATTTGTGGCTTTTTTACTATGCCCATATGAAACACCAGACCCCAAAACGCCATCATCTCTACTGCATCTACAGGGGTCCACCTAGCAAATGATGACGTGGGGTTTTGAGCAATAAACTGCTGGGCATATAAATTAGTTTGGTCCACCATTAAATTTATAAAATCATCAGAGAAAAATAATTTGAAAAAGTCAATTTCTCTGAGACCTGTGGAATCAAATTGGATTCCTGGCATGGCCAAAAACTCAGGAACCTGGGGCTCAAAATTGTCTGGTGGTGGGGTCCATACGAGATCAATTATTGGGGGGGGGTCTCAGCTGCTCTACGGGGGCGTCTTTGAGGGGGTCCCTCATCACCAGAGGAGGAAGAGGAGCTTAAGACGAATCCTTCAAATTCCCCGCTTGCCTCACTGGCTGTGTCAGAATCAGAGGCAAGCATGGCATATGCCTCCTCCACTGAATACATTCTTCTGGATGACTGGGATGACATTTGGGATGACATTTTTATTTTTGTGTTACTGGTAGTGAAATGTTTCAACACGTGTATAGTGTAGGGGGGGGTACAAACTTTATTTCAACCCGGGAGGTATGTAGTGTGTTGTGTGTATGTAGTGCAGAACAAAAAAAATACTTTATACAAAAAAAAAAAAAATGAAGGGGTTAAAAAAAAAAAAAAATTGAAGGGGTTAAAAAAAAAAAATTGAAGGGGTAAAAAAAAAAAAAAAAAAGGTCCTGCGCCAAAAATTGAGCACAGATGTTGGTCAGTAACGTCTGTCACTGAACAGCGCTCAAAGGCAACAGGAATTTGATAAAAAAAAAAAAAATAGATCAACCCTGTGCCGAAAAAAGCTGATCAGTGATGTACGTCACTGATCAGCGCACAGTGGCCACAGGACACCCACAAAATCACAGTGTGTGTAAAAAAAAAATTAAAAAAAGACCACACAGCACCCACAAAAAAAAAAAAAAAGGTGATCAGTGATGCGACACTGATTACCAGTGAGGGGCAGCAGGTGCACAACCTTTGGTGCAACTGGCAGCAACTGACAGGTATATATAAAAAAAAAAAACCTCTGCACCCCCAAAAAGTTGCTGATCACCTCAGATATAGTGATCAGCACAAAAGGCAGGGGTAGCAGACACAAAATATACACTCTCTATCACTCTCTGTCACTATCTCTCTCTATCTCTCACTATCTATCACTATCTATCACTATCTATCACACTGCAGCAGCAGCACTGACAGTTATATGTATAAAAAAAAACCTGCACCCCCAAAAAGGGGGGGTAGCAGACACAAAATATACACTCTCTATCACTCTCTGTCACTATCTCTCTCTATCTCTCTATCTCTCACTATCTATCACTATCTATCACTATGACACTGCAGCAGCAGCACTGACAGTTATATATATAAAAAAAAACCCTGCACCCCCAAAAAAGGGGGGGTAGCAGACACAAATCTCTCTATCTCTCACTATCTATTACTATCTATCACTATCTCTCACTATCTATCACTATCTATCACTATGACACTGCAGCAGCAGCGACAGTTATTTATATATAAAAAACCCCTGCACCCCCAAAAAGGGGGGGTAGCAGACACAAAATATAGCTCTCTCTGTCACTATCTCTCTATCTCTCTCTCTCTCTATCACACTGCAGCAGCAGCAGGAAGTCCCAAGAAGTCAGATCCAGGAAGCGTCCAGCACGCTACAAGCAGTGATCAGGTAATCAGGTAAGGTATTTGCAAGGATCAGGTAAGTATGAGCAAGGATCAGGTCAGTATAACGGCAGATAGGCACGGTGACCGCTCTGCACGCTACTCCAGACCGGAATGGCGTCTGCAGCGCAGTCACCGGTAGTTTAAATGTCGCGCCTTGGCTGTGATTGGTCCGTGGGTCCCACGGACCAATCACAGCCTTGGGGGCAGGTGGGGTGAGGGTGGGGTGAGGTGTCATCGTCACCGATGACCCCCTCATGCCCCCTGACGCCCGGCGGTGATTGACACCTGTGTTACCAAGCGTCCGATTCGCTGGTAACACAGGAAAACGCTGTGAATGGCTGTTCACACTGAACAGCCAATCACAGCGATCGCCGACGGGGGGGCGACATCGCAGCCCCCCCTGGGCATGCAGGGACATGTCTGCTGTCAGGGACAGCAGACATCGTCCCTCTGTCACTGCGTCTCGAGACGCAGTGACAGTTTAAAGTCATGACGTATATATACGTCATGTGTCGGGAAGTACATCCCGGCCATGACGTATATATACGTCAAATGTCGTGAAGGGGTTAAAGTCAGCTGGTTTTGATTGTCCTCAGAACTAGGGTTCCTTAATAAAATATGTATTTTATGCAGGGCTATTTTTGTGCAGGCTCTAGCAGGAACTGTGGCCCTTATTCTAGTTCACTCTTTCTGACAAAATATGTGTTAGATGGACAAAACCATGTGCATTGCAGGTGAGGCAGGTGTTACTTGTGCAGAGATAATTAGATTTGGGTGGGGTTTTACACCTGCCTCACCTGCAGTGCAAATGGTTTTGTCCATCTAACAAATATTTTGTCAGAAAGAGTGAACTAGAATAAGGGCCACAGTTCCTGCTGGAGCCTGCACAAAAATAGCCCTGATTTTATGCATGTAGTTTTAGAGCTGTAGAAAGTATATTTACTGACATGTAGGGGGTAGTGGGGTAAACTAATTTTTACTTATATTGTCCTCTAGGCAAAAAGGAGACATACTGTACATAAAACAAAAACATCTGCCTTTATTTCATGACTAGTTAAAACATCAGAATGACGGCTTCTGCAATGTTCTTTCACTTGGAGATGTGATTTTTTTTGTCCGTAAACTCTCCACCCTTCCGCCGGTACCTGTCTGCTCCGACCTCCAATCTCTGTCTTCACAGCTCCCTCTCTACATATCCAGCAAGTTTGAAACATTCTTAAACAAAATTATATATATATATTATTTTATTTATGAATGCCTTTTTCTTTTCGAAATACTCAATTAAAAAGAGACTGTAGGGGGGGGGGGGCTGGGGAAGCGTTACGATGCCGTTCCGGGTCAGAAAGTCGTTGACTATGAAGCTGGTGTGGCTTGGTGCATTGTCATGATGCAGCTTCCAATTGGCAGTAATGATCCCGACCACTTTCTGGATCATGGCTAACGTTTCCATAGCCGATTTCCCGAGTCCCACACAGAATTTAATGGTGTAGCGTTGTTCGATAGAACGTTGCATTTTTGAGCTTCAACTGAGCCTAGGGACAGGAGTCCACTAAAACCACAAAACGAACCACATGGAACCTCATAGGTGACTGACGCTCAGTGCGTGTTGAAGTTGACTTCCACATCCATGTACAGTCGCATCAGAAAAAATAGGTCTCATTAACTTTTTTACAAACCCTGTATGATCACCAGACAAAGGGAGTGATTCAAACCTGCTCGCTGTGGCCCGAATTCACTCCCCCGGCTGATGTTTTTTGGTTTACGCATGCGCGAATATGCTCATGTGCAAACTCTCAAGTTTCACACTCACCAAGGAATTCTTTCTTTGAGGGGCAGGGAGGCGGCAGGCATAGGGCGTGCCCATAGAACCTGCTTGGGGTGGGCGGCTGACATCACATGACGTCTCCAGCCATAATGAAAGTCAGTTCCGACTGACGTTTATTAGTGAAGGGGGAAAAAATCATTAGATGGTGAGCGACACAGCGCACACATCCACACGCATGCTAGTAAGCGCATTTGGGAAGCGGTGGGAAGAGGTTCGGTGGGGCAGTGTTTATCTGCTTGCTAGGCTACTTATATATGCATTCTAGTGCAACAGTTCTGAATCAGGCCCAAAATGACCCTGCAGATGCTTTCTGTATATGGGAGGAAGAGCAGTATGTACTTTGTAACCCCTACAATAACACCTGTATCTGTGGGGAACCCATATATGAAAGAGGTTAGTCCTAGTAGCTACTGTATTATTTGGTGATCACCAGACAATATTATCATGCACTACAAAAAATATATATCTTCTGTACATAGATGAGAGGGCAGCAACCATACATTTAAGAGGGGAGAACCTTTAAAATGAAGTAACACCTTAGAAGAAATTGTCTGATCACCGGTGATCACCAACCAAAATCATCCAGTGCTTTGGAAAAGCATAGAAGGGGGTTGGATACACACTTGGGTGCATCCATCACCCAACAAGGGAGTCTCTTGTAATGATTTGCCAATATTTGTGTTTGTGAAAAAATGCACATTTTGAAAAGGTGGAAAACTACTAAAACAACAACCGCAAGGTATTTCTCATGGTGTGTATTAAAAAAAAAAAAAAGACTGATGGCAATACAAAGTGGTCTGCAAAAAACCCAAGCTATAATTTCTGCAGATACTTTATTAAAAAGTGTTACCATACAGTACACACACGGATTAAATGTCCTGCGTTACAAGAGCCACGCTGTGTACAGTTCCTTCTTATTTTCAGTGTCTATTCTGGGTACACTAGACTGATTATGCATGGTATTTTATACACAGATTTAAGGGAGAACCTGGAGAACCTTCAAGCAATGCGAACAGTTGGCTCCTAGTAAGAAACTGCCGTAGATCTAGTTACAGCTGCATAAACCCGTCTTGCAAAACCTAGAACTCAGCATGTCGCTCAAAGATGAGGTTAAATGAAAGGAACTTGTTGCACTAGTCAGTGAAAAGTTACTGTATGTATTCATTGTTATTTAAGTAGGTATAAAAATTGTCCCATTGTCATCCTGTCAAGTAGCAGATGCAATCAGCAAGCCTTACTTGTATATTGATTATTATTGTCTTCTCCCCTAAATTCTCAGTTTAATGCTTTTTAACACAAAAGTAATTCCATACAATAATGTGTGGACTAAGAAGATGAAGAAGGCTCATTTAATGTGGTGTTTTCTTGTTTTCCTACCTTTATCTGTACCCGTGCAATGTTTTCTTAAAGTATGGTATACATGTTGCTTCTCAATATATGCTCAAAGAAATCTTCTGTTTGCAGCCTGCTAGTGCTACCTGCAGGCTAGGATCCATCGCTGCGATAGGCACCTATGGCAGTGCTAATAGTCACAGCTATCACTAAGTGATATAATTGCATTCCGATTCCAATATAGCTTCAGTTACATTACAGCTCCAGTCCAGCTCCAGTTCCAGTCCAGCTCCAGTAACCTACTGATCACAGTCCTTTCACCTTCCAGTTCAAGTCCACTTACAGATCTAATCCAGCTTTAGTCATCGATCTGGTTCTAGTTCTATCACTTTCCTACACCAATCATCCATGAGTTTCTAGTATAATCAAGTTTATTTCAATTCTATTCATGTATTTAGGCTATCTACTGCTAGATCAACAACATCAACTACAAGTCATAGCAAACAGTGCCCACTGTCCTTACCTGCTCTATGATCATGTGTTGGATAAATCCTCCTACACTAGCTTCCTTGAGATACCCTCAGCTTAAGCCTCAGCACTCTATGCCTACTCAAACCAGACCCAACCCTTGTGACACATTTTCTGCACATACTATACCTCTTTAATGCCATTATTCTCAAACACATGCCTCTTTTTATGCCATATGTTCCACATGAGCCGTATACTCAATCAGCCCATGGTCTACATTTATGAAGACATTATATCCACTTTAGCACTTGCTGAAAGTGTTATGACATACAGGCAGTATTAAGTAAACAGTGGTAAACATAGCTACAGGCTGAGGGTGTTTTTGATGATGCTCCTGCCTCTTCGGCCAAACAAGTCACTGAGCCCAGCTTTGCAGTGTGTTAACCTGAGCCTTTGACACTGATGACCTGAAGGTTGCTCTTCACCCTTCATTATATCCTCTCCTCTACTGATGGACCTAGATTTGGCTCTATGGTTGCCTTATATCACACTACTAACCTAAAGTGCATATTTATTATGCCATATCTCTTTTTACTTGACTTTATTTTAATACAAATTCTATTCCAATTTCTAAAAGGTATACTGTATGTCATGCAGCCAATATATTTTAATACTATGCTTTCTACTCAAAAACTCTGCATTGGTTTAATATGACACGTATTGGCACATAAAAATGTAAGAAAATGTATTTATTTTGAAAAAATGTTCTAACGTTTAGACCCAAATGTACTGGAAGGTTGCATTAAGTCAAATAGTGGACACAGATCTGCAAATTGTATACAGTCACTGCCCTTTTCTATTCTACCAATTGCCCCACTGTGTCATCTTAGCTCTTGTCAGTTTCTTAATTTCATAATATTACTTTAATTGTAGGTATTTCATTAGTGCACTTCGTAGGATTGCCTATTAATTTACGCTCTGCCGAGCTTAACATTTTTGCAACCATCTGGTTTGCAAGTCATTAATGGGGTGTTTTAGACGATCTGTTCTCTCAACACATGATTCTCTGACATTTTTCGGTGGTTGAAAGAACATGTTTGCAGATGCATTTGGTAAAGGTATACAAAACAAATTAGAAGATTGATACTAATTTGTCTCATTTAATCTAACCAAATGTCAATGGAGTGTTGTACAGACATATATTATGAGCATCTAACAAACTAAACCTGAGGCAAAATATATTATCAGACATGCCTGAATTTTTGTTTTACTTTTATACTGGAAGAAAACTGAAACTGACATATAAATTGCTCCACTTTAGGTTAATTTCAGAATTTGCAACTGTTCTTTACTGTATATATCAGCACAATAAATTGAAAGAAAATGAGACACTTAACCATATGCTGAGTTACCTGTATTTTGTGCATGAGGTTGATGTATCAAGCATTACAAAAGAGTGGAGAAGTGGATCAGTAGAAAAGTTGCCTATTGCAATGCAATTCTACCAATGATTTAACAGAAACACATAATAAATTCTATCTCAAAGCTGATTGGTTGCTATAGATAGCTTCCCAGCTGGCCTACCAATCCACAGGGTTTACTCCGCTCTGTTCTCATCGCAACCACAGTCAGTTTTCCATCAGGAATGTTGACAATTCTGAGTTAGGAAATTGCCTTTTAATGCTGTTACAACCAGCCACACCTCAAAGCTGGCTATTGTAGTTTAAGTGCCCATAATACCTTCACTTTATTATTAATAAATTACTGAGTATATACACTGTGGCCATATTATTTGAGCAGAACCAATATCTATAAGAAGGCAGCCTATCAACTCATAATGCACAGTTACTGAGGCACTCAGTTATTAATATTCATTAGGCCTTCTGGTCTGGGGTGTCGATTTATGTTTTTGCTGGTGGGTGCTCAAGGGGGCATGTCCTTTAGGGAAGGGGCAATGGGCCCCTACAGACTCAAGCCCCCCCCCCAGTCCAGGATGGAGGAAGGTGGGGATACGGGCAGTGCTGCAGAAGTGTCCGTGCAGTGCTGGGTCCCTGCAGCGGATGGGCAGTCCGCGGCTGGGACCCTGCGGCGGATGGGAACCAATAGCGGTATCAGCATTAGCACTACTAGTTCCCATCCGCCGCAGGGACCCCGCCGCTGACTTCCCATCCGCCGCAGGGACCCCGCCACTGGCTTCCCATCTGCTGCAGGGACCCCGCCGCTGAGTGCCCAGCAGTTCCGACAATGTGTTTTCAGACTCAGCGGCACAGGTTGGCGTCGAGCGGTGGGTGAGCTCCGTCCATGGCCCGTGGGTGCTTATCATTTTCCATGGGTGCTCCGGCCCCAGAGCACCCCTGGAATTGGCGCCTATGCTTCTGGTGAATAGATAGGTTGCACACACTCATGTATATTTATTCAGCATACAACTACTCACATACTGCACATGCTTTAAATGCTACTTTTAATGCCCTCTTTGTTTATTTACTGCTTTTATCAGAGAGAGTTAATACAGTTATAGCATATCAAAACATTACCTCCGATAAGGAATTTAGTTCAGAAAAAGGTAGACCATAAATATTAACCTTCGAGAACTCTTATTAACATGAATCTTAATGCTGGACATTTTAACATTTTTTCATTAAAGTAGGGTAGCCTACAATTATTTAAAATGAATTCATTTCTCATAAAGTGAATTATTGTCTTACTAAGTTTAAAATTGATATCATAGAGCAAATCTCAAGGACACATTCGGAATTGGCAGTAGTATACACTTATAGTGGTCACATTTGTCCTGCTCAGAAGAATACCATAGGATTTCAAACCAGTCCCACCAAACATGAAGTAACCCCAGTTTTAAAAACGTAATTGATTACCAATCTCCATAGGCGTGCGCAGCACATTTTATTAGGGGGTGCACTGTCAAAGTAGTGTGCCTAGCACCACCTATTGGGCATGTCTAACACCGCCATTGGGTCTGTCTAACACCGCCAATCAGGCGTGCACTCACTACAATATAAAACGTCTCTCAGCCACAGCATTATACTGTATCCTGCCTATTTCAGTTTTAATCTTCTAATTACTCAGTGTAACAGTACATGCAAATACAGTCAAAATCATATCTGGATGACACAGATACTGTATGTAGTGATACTGTATGACAATGGTGTAATACAATTAATAATGCAAAACACACATACTGTAATTGATTGATGGGCGCTTGTTTTAATGGAATACAGGTCTAAAAAGCAAAAGTCTTTGGTAAAAGGTATTGCTGGTATTACTAGCAGCAAAGAGTGTGGGGGTGGGGGCACAGCATTAGGGGGTGCCTGTGCACCCTTAACACTCAATGTGCTCACGCCTATGCCAATCACACAAGTGTAGGGCCTAGGCTTTCTTTTCCCCTATGAATGCTATTCACTAAGAGGCTCCCCTTGCTCAGAAATGAATTACCTCCAGGTCTTCAGCATGCATCATGATATGTTTTCTAATGGCAGACAAAGAAGTAGGCTGAAAGCAATTAATTAGGCAACATTTGGCAAATAGAGGTTCTAAACCGCAGTAACAGCAAATGGTCAGGTCCAAAGAGGTCCTAACACACTGTGATTAAACATACTCAGAGAATAGCAGAAGGCAGTGGTGGCTCCTACCTTATGGTAGGAGGGGGGCTGCCGCTGGCTGCAATGCCGGCTCCCCCTGCCACCGCTGCTCCTCCTGGTCCCCGCTGCATTGTTCACAGTGCTTGTACAATGATGACAGGCACCGGGACTGGCGCATGCCCAGTACCAACCTCTGTACTGCGCATGTAGCCAGCTTCGGCAACAGCCCTAGAAGTGAAATCACAGTCCCGGAGCCTGTACAATATAGGGCCCAGGACATGGACAGTACTGCCATAGGTACTGCGCATGTGCAGACCCTGGATTTTATGGGCTGCCGTCCAACAGCCCATAGAGGCATCCCAGAGGGAGGGAACACCTCCCAATGGGACTGCCTTGGGTTCTGGCAGGTCGTACTTCCAATAGAAAGTCACTGCCAGTCACAGTGAAGCCAGAGCAGTCTCACAGACTGCATTTGGCTTCACTACAGTGGCGGATTTTACCTGGGGGGTTGCCACTGGCAGAAGGTGATATACAAGTAGTTACTCAGAATCATAACTACATAACAGCAAAGCAGAACCACAGGCATGGACTTACATACTGTAGGCATATTAGGTTACAAAGGAGGACTTGTGTACAATATTTCAGCATATGAGACCAACCATGTTGGAATGCATGTGAGCAATTCTACATTTTGATTTTTGCTCTGTGGAATTTGTGTGTGTTGTTACACTCTGATTGGTTGCCTTCATAGATGTCTTGTGTGTTAGGCTATGATGATCTGACCTGGGTAAAGAGGGGGAGATGGGTCCCTTGGATCAGTCCATAATGATCATACAGTTAGAGTACACAAGGTAAGAGATAAAGGTAGTACATTATGAAATCTTACTAAATCAAGTGCAAAATAAAGTGTTGGAAAGTGTAAATTTGTAACTACCATTCAAGGGCATGGGAATGCAAAGCATGTATTAAGTAGGGCTGTCTCTGGGGCCGGGAATGGTAATGAGGTGCACCTATGCCCAAACTTGATGTATTTAACCACGTTCTACAGCAGCAGCATAAACTGGGGTCCCAGGTATTCACAATGAGGCACATTCATACTCAGACATGCCTGGCCATTCCATCTCCACGGTGTGATCACTAAAACCTCTCATGATGGCCCTTTTATTACTAAGATTACCAAGTGGGTCATATGTGGATCAAATGTGACAAATATATACAACCCACTTAATTATAGCTTACTACAAGTCTAGATCTGCAACAAAGGGGCAGATTTATTTAGCTTGGAGAAGAGATAAACTGGAGATAAAGTGGAGAAAAGGTAAAAGGAGATAAAGCACCAGCCAATCAACTCCCAACTGTCTTTTTCAAACACAGCTGATTGGCTGGTGCTTTATCTCCTTTTACCTTTTCTCCGCTTTATCTCCAGTTTATCTCTTCTCCAAGCTTAATAAATCTGCCCCTAAGTATGACTCCATGTGCACTCACTAATACCCCTTTTAGACCAAAACACCGGGTCGCACCCGATTTTTTGGACACTGGTTGAAGCCGGGTGCGACCCGGCGTTTAGGGGCATTTACACCGGACGGGTTTAAAAGCCCGCACCCCCCTCCCGCCCCTTCCCGGCGCTTGAAGATGACAGCGCGATGTCATCTTCAAGCACCGATCGACGTCGTCGTACCCGGAACGCTGCTGGGGACAGCCCAGCACTATAGGCTGCCCCCAGTCCCCGCACGCACCCCCCGCCATTGGACAGGAGGTGAATGGATGCCGCACACAGGCATCCGTTCACCTCCCTCCCCCGCCGCCGCGGCTGTCTGCAGAGTATAGCAGACAGCAGCGCCGGCTGTCAGTGTCAGACTGACAATCCGTCCAACCTGCGGACGCTGCGGTACGCAGGTTGGCCGTTCCCCATTCATGTAAATGGGAGCCGGGTCATCCGACCCGGCGTTCCCATTTACACCGCCCTCTACCCAGGTCCTAGCCGTGTTCTACCCAGGTCAGGACCTGGGTAGAAGTCCCGTGTAAAGGGACACGGCGTTAGGGATTTACACTGCTGAAGATCCGGGTCTGACCCGCCGCTCACCCGGATTTTTCGGCGGTGTAAAAGGGGTATAAGTGGAACATTTACTAAGATGGGAGTTCTATTTCTCATCGGATGTTGCTATGGACAACCAATCAGATACTATTATCTTCTAGAAGGTGCTAAATAAATAAGTAGAGTCTGATTGGTTACCCACAGCAACATCACCTGCCTTCTTATTAAATCCCCCCCCTAGGATGTAAAAATCATCAATTGTGCATAAGCTTGCAGAGACTCCAACATGAATATAACTTATTAATTTAGTCTTTGCAAAATACTTTGTAGGGTGAAATAATATAGAATCTTTATGTTGCCACCATAACAAAAATGTTTCTACAAGTATTGCATTTGTTGTAGGTGTGAGAGGAGAAAAATGTCTATGAACAGGTATATGCAATGTAAAACTGCCATTTCTTTATGTTCAGTCCCTACCATTGGTGCAGAAGGTGCAGTGCACCGGGGCCCCTGAGGGTAGTGGGCCCACTACTGCCCCTGTCAACCTCTTCCTGTCACCCTCTGCCTCCCCCAGCATCTCCCTGTCACCCTCTGCCTCTCTCTGTCAACCATTGTCGTGTTTCATATTGTTAACTTGTGTAGGGGTGGGGGGGAGGGGCCAAAATTATATTTTTGCACCTGGGCTCACCACCCACAAGTTTCGCAACTGGTCCCTAAATGTCTTTAATCATAAATCACCTTGCACCACAAAATGCTAATTTTCACTACATTACACGTCTGTCATCTGTAGACACATGAAGAGTGGATGGGGTCCATGTAAATTCTCTATCTGGGCCCCTCCTGTCTAAAGGGCAGCAACAGTGATAGTAACTCTGAGCACTAGATTGTGCGCAGGTATCTGAAAAAATGGTATTGTGGCTATTTATGGCAAATTTGTCTACTGTGCAGGGCGGGCTGGGCCGGGGGGCAGGGTTCCATGTGCCCCCCGGGCTGCTCTAGCAGGTACTGTTGCAGGCCGCTCAGGGCCGGATTTGCAGCGGATTAGAGGCGGCAGGTTATTATGGGCGGCAGGCAGCCAGTGTGAGTGGATGGCTGAACGTGCCGCAGCTCCAGATTGGCCGATCGAGCAGTGATGAGCAGCGCCGCTGCCCACATGATTTAAGTGAGCGGCTGTGCCGCTTGTCACTCACTGCTGCCCGCTCGGCCATAAACCTGCAAGCCTGACAGTGTCGGAGGGGCCCGGACGGGTATGAAGGATACCTACAAGGAGTCCGGCATCTGCACCATCATCCCCCCTCTCCCCTTACTTACTTATGGTTCAGTCCTGTTCCAGCGGCCGTTTTGACGTCATGCCGCCCTTAAGTTTCTCTTGCCGCAGAGGATCTTTAATGAGCACGGGAGCAGCCCAGTCTCCTGCCTGCACCGGGCAGAAGTGTAAAGGCAGTGGCAGCAACTGCTTTAAATGCCCTTCAGCCCCACCGCTGAACTGTCCCTACAAGAGAGAGACATCTGACAGTACCGACAGTGAGTTACTCCTGGGTCCTAGAGCCCCTTTCTCACCATCTTGACAATATTTTGCCTGGGTCACATGTATACATGTCTGTTTATGTATATTCCTGTAAGCATATTTATGTGTGTAGGTATATATGCATATGTATGCGTGTGTAGGTATATATGTATCAGTATATATGCGTATGTACTGTATGTATATATGTGTGTAGGTATATATGTATGTTTATATGTGTGTAAGTACAGTATATGTCACATGTGTATGTATGGTGGTAAGAATGCCAAGGGTCAGTACTGACAAAAGCATCCTAATGGAGAGAATTCCTCCCCTGCACCCCTAACCCGCAGCCTAAAGGTGCCCATACATGGTACGTTTTGTACCGTGTGAGGCGATGTATGCTCCTGTGCATTTGTACGCACGGTACAAAAAGTTTGCTGCCTGTACTCTTTTAACTAGATCTCAAGGCATCTAGTTCAAAATGCTCGGTGCTTTAGCACGTCGCATGCATGTGTAACTAGATGCAATGCGATCTAGTTCAAAATGCATGGTGCGCATCGTCTATGGGCGGCATAACCCTCCTCACTAGGGCTTAACCAGAACCCTCCCCACTAGTGCCTTACACTATGGGGTAGGGGGCCCACAGAGATATCAGTGTATGGGGCTCTAAGATTTCTATTGCCAGCCCTGTGCACATGAATGATATTTGCGGTCCCGTGTCCTGGTCCGGAGGCAGGTTCAGCTTAGCCGATCCTCCGGGTCCAGGGGGTGGCAAAAAATATTGTGCCTAGGGGCCGCCTGAACCCTAAATCCGGCCCTGAGGCAGCTCTGTATTTTTAGCAGCCAGTGGTGTCCACCTGTTATTATACAGAGGTAGCAGCCTGTGGTGTTCTGTTCTTTTAATATGGGGGAGGGGCAGCCTATGGTGTTTGTTAATTTTATGCAGGGCAGCAACCTGGGGTCTCCTCTTGTTATTATGCGGCGGGGGGGGGGCAGCCTGTGGTGTCCTGTTGTTTTTATACAGGAGGAGCAGCCTGTGGTGTCCTGGTATTGTGCAGGGGAGCAGCTTGCGTTGTCCTGGTATTAGTATGCAGGAGGAGAAGCCTGCGGTGTCCTGGTATTATTATGCAGGGGGAGCAGCCTGCGGTGTCCTGGTATTATTATGCAGTGGGAGCAGTCTGTGGTGTCCTGGTATTATCATACAGGGGGAGTAGCCTGTGGTGTCCTGTTATTCTTATAAGACAGGGGTAGCAGTCTGTGATGGCCTGTTATTATATAGGGGAAGCAGCCTGTGATGTCCTGGTATTATCATACAGGGGAAGTAGCCTGTGGTGTCCTGTTATTCTTCTAAGACAAGGGTAGCAGTCTGTGATGGCCTGTTATTATATAGGGGGAGCAGCCTGTGGTGTCCAGTTATCTTTTTTTTTATTCATACAGTACATATTTTTTAAACAAAAAACCTCCATTTAACGATGCGCTGTTACTTACAGTATGGGCCAGTGCTCTGGACTTGCCCCCCCCCGGGCTAAAAGTTGCCAGCCAGCCCCTGCTACTGTACATGTGCAAAATGCCAGCAAAATGAACACCGTTCCATCTTCCTGACACTGACGTACAGTAGTACTCCAAAGAGGTAAGTATTGAGAGAATGGGTGTGGGGTGTGCAGTGAGTGCCGTTCTCGACCCAAGGGCCTGTATACACAGCACCCATTATAGCTACACAACTGTCTCTTGGCTATAACTTCATAATTCTTCCTGCATCGCAGCCCTCTGTGCACATGTCCTCAATAATCCACTCTCTACTTATTAACATACATGAGCTTTTTTTTACTCTTTATACATTGACTATTACTGCAGATCAAAACTGAGTAAACATAGGTAGAAAGATGAACATTGGTAGATATGCATTAACCCATTCAGTTATTGCATGCCACAATATTTGATTACTCATAAACTACATTAATTAATCTATTATGCATAATGTTTAATACAAATATGAAATAATGTGTACACAACTGTGGCAGTTAAAACAATATATTGGGTGGGTTTTAATGTTTATAGTGTAGTGGTGGCGAACTCATCGCTTTATAGACAATTGAGGCACACATAAACACAGGTATAGTTGTCAAAGTGGGAAATTGTAAGGAATACACTTTAATGTGGTAATGTGATATGGGTTAATGTAAATTGCAATTTGTGTCTAGAAGCATTCAATTGAATGTAATTAAAAGTAATAGAGACCATAAAGTTTAGGTAATTGTTTAATGAGTTTGAAGCATGAGTTCTGTGCGAATTTGTGCAGTGAAATAAACCAGCAGAGAGCGTTCGATCGGCTGTGCGGCCGGTTGGACGGTGAAAGACTGTGCAATCTTGTTGAGTTCTGTCCGTACACGGTAGTGTGGAAGCAGACCAACGCCACTTCCTCATGTGGTAGTCCGTCCGATCGAATGCGGTGCACTTGCAGGCGTGTCTTCGCTCACCGTATGGATGTGCAGTACGTTCGGTCCGATCCGAACGAACGCACATCCGAACAAGTGAACTAGAATAAGGGCCAATGTGTAGAGTGTATGATTTAATTCAAACATCACTCATGTTTTTGTTGTTTCTGTTTTGTTTGTTGACATGTGTGTTGTGAGTCAATTTTTATTCTCATACCATTGAAATTTAAAGTTAAGTTTTAAGTGAATTAGATAAAGTTGTGCCCCCACAAAAAAGAGAGTACTGTTTCTCTTCTAATAGTACCACAGTTGAGTTGTAGGACTATTACTAAAAATAGAGGGTTGATACAAGTACATTCACAAAGTAGCTCTTAACAGAACACTCAAAACTGAAAGTAGAGACATCCAAGGATACTAAATGATCTTAAAGGGGAGCTAAAGGCATGTGAGGCACATGCCTATGGGTGACAGTTGCTGGTGTGGCACCATATCACATGCTCACTTGCATGACAGCCCTACTAAGCCAATGGCCAGATGAGCCCAGTTGAGTCTTTTTTTTGTTTTTGTCATTACATTTTTTTATTTTCTAATTGGTGAAGGAGGAGGGGGCAATGGTCAGTACACTGTGGTGGTGGTGGTGGTGGTGGTGTGATTGGTGCTGTTTTGGCACTTGGGAAGATCCAACATGAGATTGGTTGACAACGTTGTGCCTACAGGAAGCCTGACCCCTAAACTTACCACAGTTCTGGAGGCCATATCTCCAGAAGGATATAAATAAAAAAGAGATGGTACAAAGAAGGACAACTAAAATTCTGCATGGCTTACATCAATTATTACTAGTTTTTCTTGAATTTATGCTCTTACAAGGAGAATGTATTTATTTGTTTATAAAACAACGCTTGGCCCGGCACCTACCACTGTATGCCAAAGGCTTCGGAACATAATTTTTCTGCTAAACAATTATATAACAAACTTTTCCTATAATGCTACCTGTCATTTCAGGCGCAAAGTTAACTTTAAAAGCCACTTAAAGGTGATAGGTTTGTAAATCTTGAACAAACATGACACATTAATATTATAAAGGAGCTGCAGAAAGTTAGGTGATCAGTTAAAGGAAAGTAATAAACATAAGACACAGGTCAGTAAAGTCACATAAAGGACACATTTATATTGTAAAGGACATTTCTATTAGTGCCAGTTAAATGTTTTATTAAAGACATTTGGTCTGTTAAGAAATGTCTGACTCATTATGAAATGTTGAAAAGGGCGCCGTTTGATTCATTTATTTCCACAGAAATAAATCTGTTGTGAAAGAGACCAATTTGTTGTACTATTAGCATAATACACATGTAATTACCACATTACATCAATTATTGGTTCCTTCAGAAGGAGGAAGATGTTCTGTCCTGGTGGGCTCACTGACAGTAATTTGGGGGTTATGTATATTCGTGTATATATGTTACAGACATTGTGAAGTGCATGTAACTTGTTTGCTTAATCTAGGGTGTGATTCACAGATGGTTGCGAAGAATACCACTACTTAAGCTGGCCATACATCAGGATTGTGTCCAAAAATTCCTTTAAATCCCGGCAGAATTGGTGGTTTTTGGACACACAATGTGCATACAAGCTGTCGTACAATCCAGCTGCTGCATACAACCAAGGGGTCGGTGCTCGTTGCCAAAAGTTAATGCTCATTGACAAGGGGTTAATGGTCATTGCCAGCGGTTAATGGTTGTTACCAAGGGTTAATGCTCATTGCCAGGTGTTAATGCTCGTTACCAAGGGTTAATGCTCATGACCAAGGGATCGGAAGCTAGAGATCATATTTTACCTCTAGCGTCTGACAGGGAGCACAGTGCTGCAGCGTTACCCGGAAGTGACAGGAGCACATAGCACTGTGTTCCCTGTCAGATGCTAGAGGTCAAATATGATCTCTAGCATCTGTCTCCTCGGACATGGGGAAGGCAGCGACGGGTGGAGGAGAGCGGGGGAAGGCAGCGGATCTGTCAAACGACCGATTACATGTGCTTAGAAGCACATGCAATCTGATCCCAATCACAACTGATCAGGCGTGCAGCATGTTTGATCAGAGAACCAACCATTCGACCCATGGGACCAAGCATTGCATGTTTGTGTGCATTTGATGTGCTCACAATCTGCTTTTAATCCATTTTACAACAGCTCCAGATTGCATGCTTAGGTACAATCTCATTCTGGTGTATGGGGGCCTTAAGGCTTTGGATGCAGCACCAAAGCTAAAATATGTTAATGCTGCAGTAGGAGTCACTCTGAGGACTAAAGATGCCTTCTGCTTTTTTTTTGACAAGCCAACAATTGGACGTTTTTTTCGAGACATTATAGGCACAGATATCTGAGCTACACAGACACTATTAGATTTTATTTTTGAACTTACCGATATTCTGCAACACCACACTGCATTTGCATATGTCTGCCCACAAGGAGGAAGATAAAGTGACAGAAATCCATAGAAAATTTGGACAGATTATTCAGAAAGCAAACACACTGCTCAATATCGGGAGATTATGGCTGAGAGTTTTGCTTTTGAACATCAGATCGGAAAATCGATCATTGCTTTGCAGCATTGCAAACACTTTTTTCCAATTTTTTTTTTCTAAGAGGAATGGCCACGCCTCTGTTGAGAAAGCCACACCCCAAAAAGTACCCAAGTCCGGCACAGCTCTCCATGGCCCTGTACAAAACTACAAGTCCCAGTGGAAAAGAAAAGTGGAAATGTGTTATTTAAAACTATTTAAATATCTCAGGTAACTCAACTAATTAATTCCTAAGATAGTTTAATGATAAAAGGCAGAAGATTCAGGACAAATAAAATGGCTATGAAAGTTTTTAATGAGATGGTCTACAGCAGGGGTGTCCAAACTTTTTGCGACGAGGGCCAGATTTGGTGAGGTGAAAATGTGTGGGGGCCGACCATTCAGCCTGACATTCTTTGAATCATTAATCATATCAGAATGGTCCCCCACTCTGCCCCTATTCACTCTATGTCCCCCAGCCTGCCCCTTCACTGTATTTCCCCCAGCCTGCCTCCATTCACTGTATGTCCCCCAGCCTGTCCCTCCTTCACTGTATGTTCCCCATTCACTGTATGTTCCCCACTCTGCACCCATTCACTCTGTCCCCCAGCCTGTCTCCCCTTCTCTTAATGTCCATCAGTGCCTCCATTCATTGTATGTCCCCAAGCCTGACCCTCCTTCACTGTATGACTCCCAATCACTGTATGACCCCCATTCACTATGTACCCCACTCTGCCCCCTTTCACTGTATGTCCCCCAGCCTGCCCCTGCTCCCCCTTCTCTGAGTGGCCATCACTGCCTCCATTCACTGTATGTCCTCCAGCCTGACCCTCCTTCACTGTATGTCCCCCACTCTGCCCCCTCCCTTCTCTGTATGTTTCCCAGCCCATTGTTTGAGCCAGAGGAAGGAGAGTCAAAGCAGGCACTGCAAAGACAGGAGATGCTTGGGCTGCCGCTGCTGCCCTCCGCCGCTCTGCATGTTATGGGAGCAAGCTTCCCCCTTGCTGCCCCCTCCCCAAACAATGCTGTTGCTGTGATTTTGGAGTAGGGTGATATACGATTGCAGCAGCAGGGGTAGGACGCCAAACACATCTCACTGTGGCTGCCGGCACCTCCTCACTGCAGCAGACACCTTTAGTGTCCTGTGCTGTGCTTCCCACATCTGATGCTCTGCCCGCTTCCAGCTGGATGCTGCGGGCCTCTTGAAATGACAGCACAGGCCGCAATTGGCCCCCGGGCCTGACTTTGGAAATGCCTGGTCTACAGTAACAGTAACAGTATATGTTACAGTTTGATACCCCCCAAAAAACTACAATTAAGTCCATAGTTCTTGGTCAAAATGTGGTTTGTTTTTATGGCAGGATAAAGAACATTAACCAACCAGCCCATACTGGATAACGTTGAGAAAAAAAACTACAAGCCCCAGCATTCCGAGAAGTCATAAGCTGCTTGGGCATGGCTGAACTTTTAGAATTACAAGAGCCAACATATAATAATTTACTGGAAGATGCAGTTCCATCATAGTATGTATCATTTATTATATTAACCACTATGGGGGTCGTCTAGTGTGTATGGGGCTTTAGAAAGCATAAAATCATGTGCAAAATTACAGCATTGGCCAATCCTATATTCTGACTTCCCTGCAATGACTACATTACAAGGTTAATGCTATTCCCAGCCACGACCTGGTTCTCTGACTCTAAAGGAGTTATTTATGAAGGTATAAAATAAGCCGGGCTATGGCTATGGAAATTTACTAACTGAGGCTCAGTTTTTTTACTCACTGCTTCCTAGCTCCTAGCGAGGAAATTAACTCCTGTCCCTAGGCTCAGCCTATAGCTCCGACACTTTGCAAACAAAGTGGTTGAACACCAGTGGCGTAGCTAGAAATTTTTCTCCCCCCTGCCCAAAAAAATTTCGACTATGGGCACCATAGTTACATATGCACGGGGCTGGGACCTGCTCATTCAATATGCACCGCACTTGGTCCCCGCTCATTAGACATGTACAGGGCGGGACCAGCTCAGGGTCACCTATCAGTTCAGCCAGCGGCGCCCACCACAGACCCTGCTGGCGCTGCTCCCCCAAGCCACCACAGGGTCTACCACATATGTAGCTACGCCACTGTTGAACATGGAGCTTTGGCTTGGCTTGACAAGGCTACACTCTGACATGCGCTGTCACTGGCGTTTAACACAACACCGGTGGCTGATCAGCCTTATAAACTGTGCTTAAAGAATTAGGTATGTCTTTAAAGTTTGCTATCTCTTTGAACCTATTTAGACATTGGCCCTTATTCAGATCTGATCGCAGTACAAATTTGTTTGGAAAATGGGCAAAACCATGTGCACTGCAGGTGGTGTATATGTAACATGTATAGAGAGAGTTAGATTTGTGTGAGTTATTTTGTTTCTGTGCAGGGTAAATACTGGCTACTTTATTTTTACACTGCAATTTAGATTTCAGTTTCAACACACCCCACCCAAATTTAACTCTCTCTGCACATGTTTCATCTGCCCCACCTGCAGTGCACATGGTTTCGCCCATATTCCGAACAAATTTGTACTGCGATCAGATCTGAATAAGGGCCATTGTGTTGGAAATTTACTAAGATGTGTATTCTACTTCACATGTGATGTTGCTATAGGCAACCAATCAGAATCTACTTCTTATTTTATTAGCACCCTCTAGAAAATAGTAGATCTGATTGGTTTCCCATAGCCAGGGTTGCCGACCCTCCCGCATTTAGCAGGAGTATCACATTTTTTTTTATCCTTCATCCCGGTTTCCCAGGAATGTGTGGGATCCTCCTGGCTTTTTAGCCCGCCTGGCAAAAAAAAAAAAGGTGACTGCGCATCGGCGAAGTGCCGGGGTAGACGTCGCGGCTGTCCGGCTGCCGGCCGGGGATCTGTTGGCAGGGGCTACAGTGGCAGCGCAGCAGGGGGCAGCCATGGGAGCAGGAGCAGCAGTGGGAGCGGCACAAGCAGCAGAAGGCACCGCTGCAGATGAGATGGTAAGATAGCGGCTAGCTGCTTTGTGCAGCCATGGGAGCAGGAGCAGCAGTGGGAGCGGCACAAGCAGCAGAAGGCAGCGCCGCAGATGAGATGGTAAGATAGCGGATAGCTGCTTTGTGCTTCCCTTCTGCTTCTCTCCCTCTACTCCCCACTATTTTTTCTTTAATAGGGTTCCTTCGTTCCTTAAAAGAGAGTGCACCGGTACTATCTCAAAATATAATTTGGATAGCTCCCCCCATGACCACGCCCATTTCTGTGCCGTAAATGGGGCAGGGCCATGGGCTGAGCTATCCAAATTACATTTGAGAGCTCCCACGCCCCTTAATTAGCTGCCCTCTCCCTGGTCTCCCGCAAAGGGGAGATGAGAAGTCGGCAAGTATGCCCATAGCAACATCATGTGAAGTAGAATGCACATCTTAGTAAATTTCCCCCTAAATGTAATACTGCTTTCCCACTGCCAAGCCATTTAAAGAACCGTAATTTTTAAATGGTATTTAAAACAGTATTAGCTTTCACATTGCAGTAGATTACCGTTTTAAATTCCGTTTAAATACCATTCACATCGCAGTAATACCGTTTAATCCCCTCGTGTCCCCTGGTACCTGTCCTGCCCCCCCCCCCCCCCCCCGTACCTGCCAGCTGGTACCCTCGCATCCCCCCCCCTGCCCTGGTACCTTGCCCCCCCCCCCTCCCCTGGTACCTTGCAGCTGGTACCTTGCATCCGGGCAGCGGGGCAGCATGGAAGGCAGGGTAGGCAGCGGGCATTCAAGGGCTCGTAGTCGGCAGGTCCCAGACTGATTGCTGAAAGCATCATGCAGGAGGAGGCTGGTGCACAGACAGCAGGGGCACTGGGGATCCAGGCAGCGCGGTCTGTGCTCAGGAGGAGGAAGCGGAGGAAGGTCCATTAGGAGATTGTCATTTCATCGGCGGGGGTGGGAAATTGGCAGATGTGTGAGTCCACCAGACGCCGCCCTGCGGATGCCGATACGCATTTCTTGCATTGTTTGAACATTTCACAGATGTATGAATCTGCCCATAACGTTTATTAAATAACGGGTCCCGCTTCTCCAGCATAACGTGGAGAAGCGGGCATGCGTTATGGGCAGATGTATGGTCCCCCCCCAAGCCGATAAGGAGAGTCGTTATGTTCAGCATTTTCGTCTCTCCTTATCGGCTCCCCCCGGCGCCCCGCGCATGCGCAGTGCGGTTTCCCCCCCGGCCGGCTCTAATAGGCATGTGCGAGATCTCGCTAAAACCACGAGATCTCCAGCGCAGTCTGAGCCAGAAGCAGGGCTAGCGTTGTCCCCACAGTGGGGGATAGGACAACGCTAGCCCTGAGCTGACGAAGCGGCCGGGGTGAATTAACGCCTGGGCAGCTGTTAATACATCACCCCGACCACTAAACACTGGATTGTAGGGGACAGTCCCGCCATACGTAACTTGCGCACATTAGGTGCGGTTGTAATACATTAGGGAAATCATAATCCCCCCCCCTCCCAGTTAACCAGCGTTAAGTGCATTTCTGCACTTAACGCTGGTTCATATATCTGCCCCAATGTGTGGCCCATACACTAGGGCAATTTACATGAATTTGGTCATTTTTTATGTGAATGCAGTGATAAATTGCATGAAAAGCGTCCAATCGCAGGTTGTTGTTGACAACTGGTCCAATGCGATGTGCAGGAAGCAGGAGGGGCGCAGGGGCTGCAGGTTATACCGCTTTCAGACTTCCAAACGGTTCAGTCCCAAAGTGACCCTGCATTTTGCTGGCCCCTTCAGCGACCCAATATTGCCGGATTGCTGACATCATGTGGGTGCGGTGCGGCGGAGCGTCATCGGGGGGTGGGATAGGAAACAGCGCTTGGCATAAACCCGGTAATTAGGTGCAATCTGAAAGGGGTGTTAGATGGGTCCCATCACCAAGCTTTTAGGCAGGCTTGGCTGGGATTGCATGTGATACATTGTATGCAAAATGACTGCATATGTATCGTATGTGATCCTGATGCCCGGAAGGTTTCGCAGGTGGCTCAATGGGGGATCGTTGGTGACTTCTCCCCTTAGACAAGTCACCCTAATGTCTGGTCACCTTTAGAGTGTCCGTCACTGTGTTACCCATACTTGCCTACTTTTAAAGTCTCCTTTCCTCCGGGAGAACCACGGAGAGGAGACTGTTAGCAGCACTTCTGGGGGCGGAGCCTGATGTAGACATCATCAAGCTGCAATTTGCATATTTAGCACTGCCCCTTCCCCCCAAAAGCCACAAGTCGTGGTAATTTTAACGCTGCCACCGGGGAGATGGGGGGGGGGGGGGGCGGTATCTGGGTGGATTGCCCACCTTTCTGGGGGGCCAGGAGGGGTACACGATTTTTGAGAGCCTCCGGGCAATTCCTGGAGGGTAGGCAACCCTGGTGTTACCTAATATATGTCAGGTTGCCTATCGCTGATATAGGTCATGCAAAGCTCATACTGAAATGAAGAACAATTAGATCAAAGTACTGACTTCATTTGGATTTACAAAGCTGCCACCTGCATACAAACAAAAAATGTTACAAAGCTGCATACAAACAAAAAATCTTTCAGAAATATTTATATATTTAATAAATTATGTTCCTAAATGCTCATCTCAAACTACAGATTAAAAATAACTAAAAACCTAATATGCAGTTGTTGTTTTTACACAGCAGACACATGAGCTAATGTAAAGTTATGTACAGCACTGTAGTGACATCTAGTGGTCACACAGCAATGGTGATACAATAGATGACCCGTCTTCCTGCATGTATTGTATGCGACTTTATGTCCTGTGTTTGAATTTGTAATGCAGAGTTTTACTAGGTATATGCATTTGGCTGTAACATACACATCTGCTAAGAGTCTACTTAGGATAGGAATGCCTCAAAGTATTCTGCACAGAAATGTTGTCTTTGCTATGTACTACCAAAAACTTTCTTACATACTGTAGGTAGGAAAAGGTAAATTCAGACGCACCACTGCATAGGTATTAGCCAGGGCAGATTTAATATACAGTATAACATTTTATTTTCTGTTAAATGAATAGAAGTCTTAATGCTTTTTGATTACTTATAAAATGATGATTGATCATAAGCATAGAAATTGATCATATAAATACAAATAGAATGGCTGGAGGTCTTTCAGATGTATGAATGACATTTTTATATACAGTATATTGGACCCTGTATTGTAATATTGGATCTCTCAAGGTCCAACACAAGGTTTCAAAGCACTGTAAAAGAAAAAAAGAGAAGAAGTGGTGTGCTCTGCGCTGCTAACTATGTGTTGGTCTGTAGAAATACAGATATTCAGTAACCAACGTGCAAAGATGAAGCGGACACACTGCTTTAGAATAGTATAAATTTTAGTATCCAATAGGTTTTTATTGATTTTAGAGACAGCTTTTACAATACAGTTCGGTTATGAGTTTGTCCAGCATGGGACAGTGCGTTAGCTTAATAAATCACATAAAAAAAAAGAAAACTGGTGCATAAACAGTAGTGCAAGTATGAAGAAAGGGGAAGGTAAATGGGGAGAGGGTGGATAGGGGAGGGGGAGGGGGGGAGGGGGGGGGGGTATTCCGGTATATTTTAAGAGTGTATCAATAACAAGGCTAAGACATCTGGTATATATGTATACGGAGATGTGCGGGCTGATCGACACATACTTTCACCAGAGGAGAGGGTCGGCAGGGGAGGGAGCGCGTTTAGCTTCCAGGACGCTGGGGGGGGCGGTGGGAGCACTAGGGGGACAAGGAGGCCATTACGTCCTTGTAGGTCTTTGTGTCCCTGAAGAGCAGCCATCTGGACCACGTGGTTCTAAACTGGGCATGTCTATCGTCAGCCGAAGACAGAATGTCCTCCATGTCCATGTAGAAGTCTATTTTTTTGAGCCAGTCTTTTATTGTTGGAGGAGAGGTGGAACGCCATCTCACCGGAATCACCGATTTAGCTGCGTTGTTCAGGTGACACAGCAGAGAGTTTTTATATCTCGAGAGAGGGGCTGGGGATAGGTGAAACAGCCAAAATAATTGGTCGGTGGGGATCTGATCTCCTAGGATAATCCCCGACAGCCTGATGATTTCTGTCCAGAAAGGTCGAATGAGGGGGCACTGCCACCATATATGGAGTGGGTTCCCTGGGGCTCCCGTGCAGCGCCAGCAAATATTGGGAGCTCCAGTACCCATTTTGGAGAGAGTATCTGGGCATCTGTACCAGCGGGACAGAAGTTTGTATTGTGTCTCGCGAACTCCTACACTAGTGGAGCAAGCGTGGGCCAGACAGAAAATCTTTTCCCAGTTAGTTTCGCCTATTTCTATTCCCAATTCGTGGTCCCATGTTACCGTAAAGTGAGGGAGTTTGAGGCTAGTATCTGCCAAAATAAGGTTATACAGCGTAGAGATGGTGCGTTGGGGAGGGGACGAATTGGCGCAGAGGAGTTCAAAGGGTGTCGGGGGTGTGGTAAGTGCAGTGGGAGGGCCGAGGGAATGAAGGTAGTGACGGACCTGAAGGTATCGCCAGAATTCTACTTCCGGCAGATTCCATTCAGCTTTAGCTTCAGCAAAAGACAGAAGGCGTCCCCCTCTTACCAGCTGACCTATCCGAAAGAGCCCCCTGTCTAGCCAGTAGCTGAAGGCCTTTAGGTCGGTACCTGGGGAAAAGCTGTTAAGAGCAAGGAAGGACTTAAGCGGAGAGGCCTTTGAGGAGATAGAGGGGAGTTTCCTAAGAGATTTCCAGGTTTGCATAGTGGGGCCTATCGTGGGGTGGTCCAGATCAGGCAAGGAGGGGAGCCACGGGGCAAGGTATACCGGAATGTGTATTTCCTGCTGCTCAATCTGAACCCATTGCTTCGATGTATCCCTTCTTGACCATTCAAGGATTCTAGTTAGCAGGGATGCCTGATAGTACCCTTGAATGTTTGGAAGTCGAAGGCCCCCTCTGAGTGTTGTTCTATGCAGGAGATCCAATCTCAAACGCGGTCGCTTTCCTGCCCATACAAAGTCCCGTATAATGGTCTGTATGTCCTTGAACCAGTGTTGGGGGATCCTAATGGGCAGGGTTTGAAGGAGATATAAGATCCTAGGAAGGAAATTCATTTTCAGGATTCCCAATCTGCCAAACCACGAGAAGGGCCGAGCCCTCCACGCACACAGGTCGTGTCGTAATTTTGCAAGAAGGGGAGTGAAGTTAGCCTCAAAAAGCTGTGAGGGGCTTCTGGTGATGACTACTCCTAGATATTTTAATTGGGAGTCATGCCAGGTGAAGGGAAACGCAGCTTTGAGACCGGTGAGTACATTAGGGGGCGCTGTGATATTAAGTGCAATTGATTTTGTGTAGTTGATTTTAAAGTTGGAGAGAGTTCCAAAGAGGCGAAACTCCTCCATTAGGTTTGGGAGGGAGGTGACTGGAGAGGTAAGTGTTGCGAGTAAGTCGTCTGCGAATAAGGCCAGTTTATATTCTTGGCCGTGGAGGGTAAAGCCGGAGATGTTGGGATTCGCTCTGATAGAAAGGGCTAGTGCCTCCATGCACAAAACAAATATCAGCGGCGAAAGGGGGCATCCCTGGCGGGTGCCGTTCCTAATATTAAAGGAGGGGGAGAGGGTGCCGTTTACCCTGACCCTTGCCGAAGGGCTACGGTAAAGGGAGAGGATGTGTTGGGAGAAGGTGGGACCTAGTCCCATGTGTTGGAGGATGCCCGACATGAAGTTCCAGTCTACCCTGTCAAACGCTTTTTCCGCGTCGGTGGAGAGCAGGATCGCTGGTGTTCCCGATTTGGAGATGTGATGGACAAGGGCCAGGATTTTGGAGGTGTTGTCACGGGCCTCGCGTCCCGGGACAAATCCAACCTGGTCGCTGTGTATGATGCTAGGGAGGAGCAGTTTCATTCTATTTGCCAAGAGTTTGGCAAAGAGTTTTAAATCCGAATTCAAGAGTGATATAGGGCGGTAGCTGGGACACAGGGACGGGTCTTTGCCTTCCTTGGGAATCACTGTAATTATAGCTTCAAGGGATTGGGAGGAGAAGGGGGACGAGTCTGAAACTGAGTTGAAAGCTTCCAATAGCATGGGGATCAATCTGTCTTTAAAGGCCTTATAGTAAACAATGGGGAAGCCGTCAGGGCCTGGGCTCTTCCCGGTGGGAGTCGATTTTATGGCTTCTTCTAATTCGTGAAGCGTGAATGGTTTTTCTAGCTCCTCTATGTTAGCTGGGCTGAGCTTCGGGAACCCTACTCTGGTGAGATATTCACCTATCGCGCGCTGCTTTTCCCCGGTTTCTGAGGGGGGGCCCGTGGGTGGGAGATTGTAGAGCGAGGAGTAGTAGGAGCAGAAGGTCTCCGCTATCTTGTCGGTTTCGTGGAGAGTATGGCCTTCTCCATCTCCAATAGAGGGTATGAAGGAGGTGGCTCTTTTTTCGCGGAGCGCACGGGCCAGCATTTTGCCAGGTTTGTTTCCCCATTTATAATATTTGCCTCGGCATTTTCTGTAGGAGAATTTAATCTTATCTAGGAGGATCTTGTTTAATTCTGACCGAGCAACTAGGAGTTCTGAGTAGGTGTCTGGGGAGAGGGTAGTTTTATGGGATGATTCAAGGCTTTGTATATCCTTAAGGAGTTTCTCAATCTGGCCAGTCCTCTGTTTTTTAAGGAAGGAGCTTAGCTGTATACATTTCCCCCTCAGGACACATTTATGCGCCTCCCATATTGAGAGTTTTGATACATCTGGGGTCGAGTTATGCTCAATGTAATCCTTAATGGCCTCGTCTAATTGCGATCTGCAGTATGCATCGTTAAGTATGGATTCATTTAAGCACCAGGGTCGGTTAAGTGGCGAGGCAGGACTTAAAGAGAGATCTATTGAAATGGGGGCGTGGTCGGACCAAGTCACTGGGCCAATTTTAGCATCACAGGCAGACTGAAGATGGTTATGGTCTATCAATATGTAGTCTATCCTCGAGTAGGATTGGTGGGGGGGGGGGGAAAGTGTGTGTAGTCTCTTTCGGACGGGTGCAGGATACGCCAGATGTCGGACAGCTGGTGAGTGTGGAGCAAGCGCCTGACCCTGCGTAGCGTCCGCTCGGGGCGGGAGGGTCCAGAGGAGGCGTCTAGTCGGGGGTCTAAGGCCCAATTCAGATCCCCACCAATGACCAGAAGGCCGATACGGAGATTCGATATTTTATCTAGCATTTTCTCTATGAAGGCCGGCTGGCCCTGGTTGGGGGCATAGATATTAGCTATGGTTATATTGGAGTTGGCTATGGTGCAAGTGATAAGAAGGCATCTCCCCTCCTCCAACTCATGTACAACAATATTGGAAACTGGTATGTGCTTAGCAAATAGGATTGCTACTCCCTTAGACTTAGATTGGGAAAAGTTAGAGTAATGGGCTATGGGGAAGTAGTGATTGCTGAGTTTGGGCACTGTTTCGGACTGACGGAAATGAGTTTCCTGTACCAGGACTATGTCGGCCCTCTCGGCGCGGAATGAGCGGAGGGCCTGGGACCTCTTTTCAGGGACATTTAACCCTCTGGCATTTATGGAGAGAATCCTAAGGGAAGTAGTCATGTGGGGGGAAAAGGACCAAGATGTATACTGCTAGGATACCGGAGGGGGGGGGAGAGGAGGAAAGGTTGGGGAGAAGGACAGCTGAGAGAGGGGAAGGTGAGAAGAATAGTATAAATTTTATAATTGAATGCATTAGATAAAAAACAGACAATTCATAAAAATAAAAATAAAAATAAAAAAAATAATAATAAAATAATAAGATATAAAAAATACAGTACACTATAAAACTTAATAAGCAAATGGTAATTAGCAATCCTAATTAGGATCAAGACTAGGCGTTAGTGGCTTAGGGGTACACCGCTGTAGGTAGGTTTTAAACGTAGTTTGGAGTTGAATAATAAATGCTGTTTATAATATTGTTAGAAGGGTGGTTAGTAAAGCTCAGTCCAATGCAGGTTATTGTGATGAAAATGAGATTAGCAGTAATCAACAGTCACTTATGCCAAGGAGATGAATGGGGTAAAAGTCAGATGCGACTAATTTCCACACCAATATGAATGTATATACCAGCGACAGTCTAATATGCAGCACTAGGGCGCAGGGGATTTTAAGTTGGTTATCTCACCCTGTTTCGATAGTGGCTTTGAAAGGTCTGTTGGTTGCTCCGTTTGCGGGGGCGGGCGGCCGCCGGTAGTTGTCCTCTGTGGGTCACCTTCGAATAGGTGCCGGCGGGCATCGGCTTCTCCTCCCGATAAATGGAGCGTCCGAGGTAAGCAGACTGCGGTGATGTGAAATAAAGGCGCTGGTTGGTAGTGGAGACGCTGTGGAGCTGTAGTCAGCGTCGTTACACCTGGGTCAGCGGTCAGCCTCTAACGTCAGTATACAATGACGTCAACGCGTTTCGTCTCCTTCGTTGTATGGAGACTTTCTCAAGAAAGTCTCCATACAACGAAGGAGACGAAACGCGTTGACAACCAACAGACCTTTCAAAGCCACTATCGAAACAGGGTGAGATAACCAACTTAAAATCCCCTGCGCCCTAGTGCTGCATATTAGACTGTCGCTGGTATATACATTCATATTGGTGTGGAAATTAGTCGCATCTGACTTTTACCCCATTCATCTCATTGGCATAAGTGACTGTTGATTACTGCTAATCTCATTTTCATCACAATAACCTGCATTGGACTGAGCTTTACTAACCACCCTTCTAACAATATTATAAACAGCATTTATTATTCAACTCCAAACTACGTTTAAAACCTACCTACAGCGGTGTACCCCTAAGCCACTAACGCCTAGTCTTGATCCTAATTAGGATTGCTAATTACCATTTGCTTATTAAGTTTTATAGTGTACTGTATTTTTTATATCTTATTATTTTATTATTATTTTTTTTATTTTTATTTTTATTTTTATGAATTGTCTGTTTTTTATCTAATGCATTTAATTATAAAATTTATACTTTTCTAAAGCAGTGTGTCCGCTTCATCTTTGCACGTTGGTTACTGAATATCTGTATTTCTACAGACCAACACATAGTTAGCAGCGCAGAGCACACCACTTCTTCTCTTTTTTTCTTTTTTAGTACTAAACTTTGTGGGTATAGGCAATCCCCACAGGTGTGAACTGCAGCAGCTACTACTAATTGATTTCACTAGAGTTATATTAAAGAGCGCTGGGGTTCCTGCAGACTGTGTTTTTGATTTATCCCCAAACTCACAGCCTGTAAGGTTATACCTACATTTCAAAGCACTGTAGGCAAAGAAGCATAGTAGCACCCTTGCTCCCCCATGCTTGTATGGGTTCTTAGCAGTCCTTCACATTGCTGAAAGAAAGTTCTGATAATACATTACAGAATACCTGACGGTTTTTTCATGGTGCACTCTCAGGGCCGGCGCCACCACTAGGCAGCTCTAGGCATTTGCCTAGGGCGCCGGCCACTGGAGGGCGGTACTGAGCCGCCGAGGAGACCAGGAAGAAAGCTGCAGCAGCATGCGGGACACCCAGCCAGGAATTCAACCAAGCAGGGAGCTGCACATGATGCCCATTGCATACTATATAACAAACTGCAATGCCCATTACATACTATATAACAAACCGCGATGCCCATTACATACTATATAACAAACCGCAATGCCCATTACATACTATATAACACACCCTTATGCCCATGACATTCTACATAACAGTGGGCACAAAGTAACACAAAGCAAAGGTAGGCATAGGGGAGCATATGGCATAGAAGAGCGCAGAGTAACACATAGCTAAGGTAGGCACATTATAACACACGGGCACAAAGTTACACAGGGGCTCAAGGGCACAGAGTCACACAGGGGGCACAGAGTAATACAGGGGGGCACAGTATAACACAGGGGCACAGAGTCACACTGGGCATTACTGGGGGGGGGGAGCTCATTCCCCACTAACTCTGCTGCTGCTGGTGGCATTACCCGGGCACAGAGGGAGAAGGGAGAGGACGGGCACAGCTGCTGCCCGGCTGCTGGGTGACACTAGGAGGCAGGCGGCTGTGACTGTGGGTGCCGAGCGGGGCACATACACTGCAGCCAGGTAGCCCACGTCGGCACGTCACCTCATCCAGATCCAGCACCCCCCGTGGATTGATGATAGGGCCTGCTGGGTCTGGGAGACGTGCTGCTATTTTCAATTCACGCTCGTAGTCAAGTACCTATTGGCTAGCGGTCCAGCGGGAGACGTGGATTGAAAATAGAAGCACGTCTCCCGGACACAGCGGGGAGCCGGGAGCAGGCGGGGGAGCGTGTTATCATCCGGCGCCCGGAGCTAGTGCTCCACGGGCTCCACCCTCGCTACACCACTGGCTGTGGGTACAGCTGCCCGGGCCCCTCCATAAGGGCCCAGGCAGCTGCCTACAGTGACACCCTCCACCCCCGCACACCGCCTCCCCCACCCGGTGGCCCCCCAGCCAGGCATGCACAATACAGAGTGCAGCCTGCAGAGCGCCAAGCCTAGGACACAGAGGGGCCCGGCGCTCTGCAGGCTGCACTGTGCCTGTGAGTGTTCACGCCGAGAGGTCTGCAGAGGTCAGTTCCGGGGAAGGGGTGCGGATGCTGGAGCGGGGGGTGGGGGGGTGCGGGAGCGGGGGGCCTGGACTGAAGGTCAGTCCCGAGCCCCATTGTTACTAGTGGCGGCCCTGCCGGCACCCCTCATGCGCACACCTATGCTGCCGGGTGCCTCTGACAGCTGCTGAATCCTGGTAGCGTCCTCCACACTGTAAGTACTGCATCCAGGTGGGGGAGGGAGCGGGCAAGCAGGGCGGGGGAGCCGGCTGCACACTGCTCCAGCGCCCTTTGATCTCTCAGCACCCGGAGCTTGTGCTCCACCGGCTCCACCCTCCCTAAGACCCTAAATGCTATGCAGAACTCACAGTGACCACCATATTCAGTGACTGTTCAATAAAACAGACATCATTGTAGTGACCACAATAGAGCACAGCCAGCATTACCATGACCACCTCACAGCAGAGTAAGAGGGGCAGCACGGATGATGTAATGGTTAGCATTACTGCCTCACAGCACTGAGGTCATGGTTTCGATTCCACCATGACCCTAACTGTGCGGAGTTTGTATATTCTCCACGTACTTGCGTGGGTTTCCTCCGGGTACTCCGGTGTCCTCCCACAATCCAAAAATATACTGGTAGGCTAATTGGCTCCCAACAAATTAACCCTAGAATGTCTGTGTGTGCGTGTACATGTGGTAGGGAATATAGTTTGTAAGCTCTGCTGGGGCCGGGACTGATCTGAATGTTGAAAAATTATATCTGTAAATCGCTGCGGAATATGTGTGCGCTATATAAGAAACTGTTAATAAATAAATAATTGCAATTAAAAAGCACAATAAAATTACAACTCTTATAAAGCACAGACAACATCACAGTGACTGCCATAGCATACAGAGAGCAAACCCAGTGACTGAATACTGCACAGGCAGCATCCAGTAACCACCATACAACACAGGCAGCAATTGCGTGACCACCGTACTGAAAAGATAGCATCCCAGTGTCCATCATATCACACAGGCAACATATCAATGACCACCATACCACACAGACAGATATGTGCCAAGCGTTGCATCTGTAACATGCCATCTATCATCAGGAAAGATGCAGGACCCACACAGTGGGGTCTGGAGAATGTAGAGGTGAGCATCATGCTGATCCAAAGAGCATGCAGGAAGGGTGCGCCTGCCAGCAGTTTCGAAATAAAAAAAAATGTCCACATATTGAAGAGCGTGGGGGGATCCGCCACTGACCAGGAAGGAGAGACTAGAACCAGGGAGGAGTGGGCTGGACACTAACCTAAGGGGACGATTCAGACACATTTGTTATGGGCCGAATTTGGCCCTGACGTTCGGGGCTTGCACATGCACATATGTGAACGGCTTTGGTGAGTTTTGTACTCGTTCGTGAGCTCTTCGCTCAGTAAGGAGAGGGAAAGGGGCAGACAGGGGCCGACAGAAGGCGTAGCGATGCCAGCTTGGGGCATGCGACTGACACCACATGATGCAGGTAGCATGCGAGGGGATTTGTACGGTAACACATCCCCTCGCATGCGTTTGCCTGTTCGCTAGGCTGCGATTACACGCAGCTTAGTGAACAGGTCTGAATCAGGCTGTAATTGAATAATGCATACAGTACATCACAAAGCCTGTCAGTCATTTCCCTGTCCGTGCTGCTGTTGTTGGTAGTGTAGAGACTGACTCTAATTCTTCTAAGGGCTCGCAGTGTCGTGTGCGGGGTGACAGGAATATTACCGTTTCAATACCGGTTTTGTACCTTTCACATTCAACCCTTTACTGAGCACATTCTCTGGATACCTAAAGCATGGCTGCTTGTATGACAACCCTGTGACAGCGCAGCATTGAGGGGATACATGGAGGTGACAGTGGGGTGACAGCAATCATCATATTTAGCATTGTGCACCTTCAGCGGCTCCCAGAAGCCAGCCTCCGGCTGACAGAACAATAACACGCCGTGTCCGAGAGGGAGGCAGCAACAGGAGAGAACCGGAGTTCACACATGTCCCGAGCAGAGACACCGGCAGCCTGGGCAGCTGGGAGGACGGAAGGTGACTGTGCTCCGGGTGCCCGAACAAGCTGCGATCACGGACACTGCAGCTGTGCCCAGACAGGTGGCTCCTGGAGAACTCTGCAGAGTGTTACCGGGACTGTCACTGTCTGCGCTGCTAGAACCCCCGGAACTGGATCATGTGCTACCTGCCCCCCAGAGCTAATCCCCCAGGGGCAGTGCAGCAATAGTAGCATCGTGGCATCGGAGTCCGAGCGGCGCGTGGGGGCAGGCCGGGACAGGGGGTCTAGTTCCTAGTTCCCATCCTGCACATGGACCCCGCCGCTTTCTGCTCATCCAGCACAGGGACCCCCTGGTTACCATCCTCTGCAGGGACAGCAGAGTGTATTCAGGCAGCGAGACAGCCTATCACTTGCCTGATTACTTTCGTGTGTTAAAAATACCAGGTCTGTGGTTTTCACACTGCAAATGGATTGGCTTTAAAACATGTAGGATCCTTCTATTAACCCGTTTTAAAATACCGGTATTCTGTAACCGGTAAATTCAGAGTGGAGCTTTCACACTGCAGCTAGAACCATTTTAAAACGCTTAAAAATCGGCAATTTACCGGGTTATAACTGTTGTGTGAAAAGGGTATTACCAGCTGGGCATAAAGAGGGGGAGTTAGGAGATGATAGGCTAGTGATAAGGTACCAGGCACTTTATCACTTCTCCTCCCTTATCACTGCTTCATACTCCTACCCCTCTGTCTAGGTTTGCATAAGAGGACAGTGCCGGTGCAAGGCGCTGGAGCGCCCCAGGTGGGGGGGGGACGCCCCGGTGCTCACCCGCTCCACGGGTGGGGGGGTGGGGAGGAATACGGCCGGCACGCTGATCTGGGGGGGGGAGGGATACAGCCGCCGTGCTGTTCCCTCCAGTGCATATATAATTACTCAACCGGGTCTAGCTCATCGGGCGGGAGGGAGGGAGAGCTGGAGGTCTGGCTTAGCGGGCAGGAGGGAGGCCTCGCAGTTCAGTTAAGTCCCGGCGCAGTGTGACTGACATCTTCCTCCACCTGCACCGTGTACAGCCGCTCAGCGCTGAGCACTTGGCTCACCCTCAGACGCTGCCCGGCTGAGCGGCTGTACGCGGTGCGGGTGGAGGAAGATGTCAGTTAACATGCACCGGGACTGAACTACAGCGCAGCGAGCCCTCCCTCCTGCCCACTAAGCCAGACCTCCAGCTCTCCCTCCTGCCCTGCTCCCAACTACCTCCCCCCAGTGGCCGGCGCCCTAGGCAAATGCCTAACACTGCCTAGTGGTGGCGCCGGCCCTGTAAGAGGACTGGTTTTCCACTTACACTTATATGCAGGATTGGCTTGACAAGTGAGAAAATTAAGAAAATGTCACCTCTAGATAAATCTGTGCAATATGAAAGAAAATCTTGATACATTTTTATATTAATAGTATATAATTGTATGCGCAGGCACAAAAAATATATTTGCAGGCTTGTTGTACAGATGCTGGAGGACAGGTGCACATAATGGTGAGCATAACTGCCACACAGCACGGTCATAATCTATATGTATGGTCTCCCCATTTTGTGCATGGTAGAGGAAGTGCAGAGTAGAGGGAGTGGCAGGAGATGCAGGAGTAGAGGCAGCAGCGGCAGGATGTACACCAGTAGAGGCAGCAGCGGCAGGATGTACACCAGTAGAGGCAGCAGCGGCAGGATGTACACCAGTAGAGGCAGCAGTAAGAGCAGGAGTAGAGACAGCAGCAGGAGATGCAGGAATAAAGGCAGTAGAGGCAGCGGCAGTAAGAGCGGTACTCCAGGTGGGAAGGCGATGTGGTGTACATGACCTATGAGTCACCACAGGTCATAGACCATCCTGAAACACGTTCCATGTAAGGAGGATATCTGGTGGGCAGCAGCAGCGTCCATTTCTAATAAACGACGTAAGACCTGGGAACAGCTCCCGGCACACTAGTGTCCCACGGCACAATGGTTAAAAATAAGGTTAACACCAACAATCTGACATGCACTAGTCGATCTTATGCATGTCAACCATTTGTCAATATCGATCTAGTGCCTTTTGGTGTCGACCTAGACATTGTGGGGTAAATTTACCAAGATGGGAGTTCTATTGAAGATGGGATGTTGCATGATTCCAGGATGATCATCCAAATTACTATTTAGCAACCCCCTCACATGGGTTTATTTACTAAGATAGGAGTTCTATTGAAGATGTTACCATAGGCGACCAAAACATTCTATTATCTCCGTAATCGCAGCTGCATGCAACATATGTGGCGACTGGCACGAACCAGTTGCCATGCCATTCATCTAATTTGCTCGCGTGGCTCATAGAAAGTAGCAGCACTGCGTGGCAAAAAAAAAATGTGCACATGTGCCACTTTATCATGCAAATTGATGCCTCCAATCACGGGATTCAGATCCCTTCATTGACCTGTTGCACAGTGGATCATATGGCAAAATTATGTATCATTATATCACATTGCTGCACAGTTGGAAGGTGTCTAACAACCTAACCATCCTATATCTTCCTCTACAGCTAACCCACTTTAAGAGTCCTATTTCCAAAATAATATTTGTGGCATATTCCCATTTTTTGAGGGGAAATCTGAAAATATTATGGATTCCCCAAATGTATGATGGAGAAATTGCGATTCATCAATTTCCTAAAGCAGTCAAAACCCCATTGATTTCTATGGCTTCCGCAAAGCTGTTAGATCTAGCAGAGCTTGGCCCAGATGGGATAATGCCATCTCCAGATGGTGTTATCCTATAATAGACTATGGTCTATTTTGCATTTCCCAGCAATAGACACTGCACATACATGGTCTGCTCCTGATATAAAAGGGAAATGATTGATTTTGCTGTCCTTACCCTGGGACTGGTTATTTTTGAAGCTCCTATCCATATGCATGCAAATTTTAGAACAGTTGGGGGAAAGATAATTTGTTATTGCAGCAAGTAGTGGAAAAAAGATTTTCTATCTATCGTGTCTGAAACCAAATAATTACATAGAAAATAGAAACATAGAATTTGACGGCAGATAAGAACCATTTGGCCCATGTAATCTGACCCTTTTTTTATCCTTCAGGTAATCTCAACCCTTTTTAATCCTTATTTCTTTGTAAGGATATTCATATGCCTATCCCAAGCATGTTTAAATTGTTCTACTGTCTTAGCCTCTACCACCTCTGATGGGAGGCTATTCCACTTATCCACTACCCTTTCTGGGAAGTAATTCTTTCTAACATTTCCCCTGAACCTCCCTCCCTCCAGTTTCAGTGCATGTCCTCGTGTTCTATTACTTATTTTCCTTTGAAGAAAATGTCCCTCCTGTACCATGTTAAAACCCTTGATATATTTGAAGATTTCTATCATGTCCCCCTTTCCCTTCTCTGCTCCCAACTATACATGTTAAGATCTTTTAGTCTATTCAGGTAAGTTTTGTGATGTAGGCCATGCACCATTTTAGTTGCCCTTCTTTGTACACTCTCTAATGTATTGGGTGTGGTATAAAAACCCAACGGTCTGGATTCCGACAGTCATTAGTCAGACATCGGAATCCCGACTGCACAGTGGGGGGAGCGCAATGAAGCCCCTTGCGGGCTCGCTGCACTCGCCACGCTGCAGGCACGGTGGCGAGCTGCGCTCGCCACCTATTTTATTCTCCCTCTATGGGGGTCGTGGACCCCCACGAGGGAGCAGTCGGGATTCCGACGTTGGAGTAATGACTGTTGGAATCCCGACTGTCGGGGAGCCTTCCGGCTCCCAATGTATTTATATCCTTCTGAAGATATAGTCTCCAGAACTGGACACAGTATTCCAGATGAGGCCATACCAATGACCTATAAAGTGGCATACTTGGTGAATACGTTCCTAAAACTTTTCTTTCAAAACTGTAACCAATGAACAAGCAATTAATGAAAGTGTAAATAAACATCATATTATGCTGAAATAAATTACTGAAGCATAATATTATGCAACAAATTACAGTTAACAATTATAGAAAATGACCTACTTACTTAAACATTGCAAGGGCTAACTAGATTTTTTTTTACTCTTCTTTCCTAATTAATTTGCTAATTAATTTAATGATCACTTTATGCATAATTTGAAATGTAAAAATGTCACTGTGTCAGATTTTACCACTGGCTTTTCGTGCAGCATCTACAAGAAACATATTAAGAAAACATGACCTCTATGCAAATGATGAGGACCTGTTGATTTTTTTAATTCACAGAGCTGATGAACATGTTCTAAAGAGATGATGATTCAGAAAGAATCATTCATGTTGCAGAGAAAAAGACAATTATGGAGGTAGAACTGGGTTATAGCTATAATACAATGCAAGGCAATGGGCTTCATTTAATGACACACTTAAAGGCCGATGCAAAGAATGAATGCAAATCGGCTGCAATTGCTCCGACATAGCATGGGCGAAAATGAATGCATATAGGGCCTTATTCTGGTTCACTCTCAGAGGCAAATTCCTTCTCAAATGGATAAAACCATGTGCACTGCAGGTGGGGGGGCAGATATAATGTGCAGATAGAATTAGATTTGGGTGGGGGTTTTCTTCAAAGTTAGATCTATATTGCAGTGTAGAAATAAAGCAGTCAGTATTTTTCCGGCACAGAAACAAAATCACTCACCCAAATCTAATTCTCTATGCACATTTTACATCTGCCCCCCTGCAGTGCACATGGTTTTGTCCATTTGAGAAGGAATTTGCCTCTGAGAGTGAACCAGAATAAGGTCCATATTCTTGATGCTGTACGCCTCTATCCCTCTGTACACTTAGGGCCTAATTCAGACTTATTTGTCAGACTAGGTCACCGTGCAAATACCCAATTATTGGGAATCTGAGTTGCGCAGCGCCCATTGTGCACAAATGCAGATTGGGGCTTGCAATGTCACCCGTAGTTCCCCTGTGCCATCCTCTGATTGATAGATCATTGAGGGGATGGAGAATGGGTGGAGGTAGGCCTGCACTCCTAAAAAAGGGGGTTGTCACCTGTTTTCTGGGAGGGGACAGCCAAGGATCTGCTTGTCATAATGCAGACTTCTTGGCCTTGTATCCTCCGCTTCTGTTGGTCAACTGTGCAAGCTGAGGCTTACTCACCTGACCAACTCTATGGAACATTGTGACCATTTTTCCCGATGTTGGACTCCAGTTTACGAAGTAGATCTCACTGCTTGTATCGCAGAATCTGGCCCGTAGTTTAATACTCATCATCATCATGGCACAGCCTATAGCTGATGCAAATGAAGAGCCTGGAAGTGGACTGATTTACGTTTCCACCAAACTATGTAGCTGGCAGTTTCACCTACAGATAGAGCCATCCTCATCTAGCCCTTTAATAGGATTAAGTGAGCCAGAGCTGTCGGACTTAATCCTATGATAATCCCCTACTATGCTAATCCCATAGCAGTTGAGAACAATAGATGATAATATACCTTAGTGAGCCATGGCTCTCATGGGCATATTCGGGGGGGGGGACACCCGGGCATGTGTCCCCCGTCATTTCAGACATAGCTTTTGTAGCTGAGGACCAGGGCTTTCCAACGAACCTGGCCCCGAGTCGCTAGCCCTCCGGGAACCCGAGATATTGCCTGGTAAATCTGGAAGGTTTTCCCCATCGGATAACATAGGACCCGCTAATTCCGACCCCCAACAGGTTCCGACGGCTGCCAGTTCTCCCCGCAGCATCACAGAAGCTCCTGGTTGATCTCATACTAACCCAAATTGCAGGACCTTCAATAGGGGTTCCATATGAGTCAATGAATATAGATATTGCGGGAATTTTTTTTTATTTCTAAAATGTAATTTCATGGCTGTTCATGCTCCTTGAGGGCAGATCACTCTGGAACCGTCTGCTTTGCGACGGTTCGATAATCCGATAATCGCCAGGGCTACGAATTTGGTGCTGCTCTGGACTCCTCGTGCCTCCAAGGTCCCATGTGCACCACTGAATTGATCATTTATTTGCCAATGCTGTTTTATAAAGGTCATTAATATGCTGCAAACCTGGAGTGATAGAAGAACAAACATATTTTTTCCAATTCAAGTTTTTTCTAAAACATATTTTACTCCTGAGAAGCTGATGTGCAGAATTCCTACTGCTTGCTTACACACACTTTGGGGGTCTTGTTCAACTATCTCATCTCATGCTGTTGATAAATGATATCACATATGGCATAACTACCACAAGCAAGACACCTGCCTGAAATCTATTACAGCTACAGTGCAGTAGGCAGTGGCTGAGCTATAGGGCATAATGGGGCAGATGTATTAAGCCTGGAGAAGAGATAAACTGGAGATAAAGTGAAAGGAGATAACGCACCGGCCAATCAGCTGTGTTTGAAATATGACAGTTGGGAGTTGATTGGCTGGTGCGTTATCTCCTTCCACTTTATCTCCAGTTTATCTCTTCTCCAGGCTTAATACATCTGCCCCAATGCCTTTTAGATAAACTGCCGATAGGACCACTGAAGTTTGTTCAGAGCAATTAAGTTAATTAAAAAAAAAAATATTGGCCTTTACTCTGCACTAAATTTGTTATCTAGAGTAAACAGGTCACTTAGCTAAGTGGAGGAATGTGTGTTTAGCCATGAGCAAATGAAGCGTAGTTAGTTAGTACACACCTTCATTAGACCAGCATTTCTGCGTTCTTAAAAAAAATCAGATGCATTTTGGGGGCTGGGGACATCTTTCCTGGAGGATTAGGAAATTAATTAATCTGTTTATGATTTTGCCAACCAATTTTTGCAATGCACAGGGGTGCCGAGGGGGGGGGGGACCAGGTACATTTTACCCGGGCCCATGCCTGTCATGGGGGCCCGGATCTGGACACACAGGTTTTTTTTTATTTGGTGGAGAGTGTGCTGGGTCTGAGTGCACCGTAGTCAACATTTCAGCGACTGCATTGGGGCCAGCCAGTGGGCTGGCATGGTGGCAGCAGTATCACAGAGGTCCTTCCGCTCTCTGACTCCAGGGCCTGCTGAGAGCCCGCCAGAGCATGTAACTCCGGGCAGAGCATGTAACCCCTGGCAGAGCATGTAACATCTGGCAGAGCAGGTTAATCCCATGGCAAAGAGCATGTTAACCCCTGGCAGAAGCTTGTAACTCTGGGCAGAGCATATAACCCCTGGCAGAGCAGGTTAATCCCCTGGCAGAAAATGTTAACCCCTGGCAGAGCATGTAACTCCAGGCAGAGCATGTAACCCCTGGCAGAGCAAGTTAATCCCATGGCAAAGAGCATGTTAACCCCTGGCAGAGCATGTAACTCCAGGCAGAGCATGTAAACACATGGCAACAAGCATGTTAACCCCTGGTAGCTAGTTAACCCCTGGCATGAAGCCCATAGCAATGAGCATTTAGGTAAGTGGAACTTACAAGGGTCAACAGAGTGTGCGGGGAGCTCCGTCTGTGGGGGCCCCAGGAAGTTGTTGTACCAGGGCCCAGGATTTCTCTTGGCAGCCCTGGCAATGCATACCTCCTAACTGTCCAGAATACCGCGGGAACGTCCCGGTTTTCGGAGACGTTCCTGTGTCCCTCCCGCGGCCGGCAGTGTCCTGCAATGAGTGGGGGGGGATTGGGAGTCCCCCCTGTAAGCTGCTGACCAGCGCTAAATAGACATTGTCCTGCCCGCCAGCTCTACATGGACCCCACTGCCTGGATCCTCAAGCTGCCCAGGTATGTGGGGGGGAGAGGATGCCTCCGTCTGGGGGAGGGGGAGAGAAGCTGCCTCTGGGGAGGGGGGGTTTGAGGAGGAGGATGATGCCTCAGTCCGGTGTGGGCAGGTCCGGCAACAGAAATCTTGGGGCCCCATGCACTGCTCCACACAATCACTAGTAGTTGTGTGGAGCAGTGATGGATGGTGGGCATATTGATGGCAAGAAGTCCCATTTAATGGCTGCCCCAGCGCAGACAGTATCATTTCTGAACTGATAGCTACTACACATTATGCTACACACCGTAATGTCCATTACACATTAGGCCACGTGCCAAAATGCCCATTACATATTATACCACACATCGTAATGCCCATTACATATTATGCCACACACTGTAATGCCCATTACACATTAGGCCACACTCCATAATGCCCATTACACATTATGCCACACTCCGTAATGCCCATTACACATTTTGCCACACTCCGTAATGCCCATTACACATTTTGTTACACGCCATAATGCCCATTACACATTAGGCCACATGCCATAATGCCCATTACATATTATGCCACACGCCATATTGCCCATTACATATTATACCACATGCCATAATGCAAATTACATATTATGCCACACACCATAATCACCATCACACATTAGGCCACACGCCATAATGCTCATTTTATATTATGCCAAATAAGTGCCACTTACCTACATGCTCTTTGCCAGGGGTTGCATTCTCATTGCCAGGGGTTACATGATCATTGCCAGGGGTTTCTTGCTGGGTGCCAGGGGGTTACATGTTCAGTGCCAGTGGGTTACATGTTCGGTGCCAGTGGGTTACATCATGCTCCTTGCCAGGGGTTTACATGCTTCTTGCCAGGGGGTTACATGCTCCTTACCAGGGGGTTACATGCTCCTTGCCACGGGGGAGTGCATACTTGTTCCCATGGGGGAGTTCATGCCCAGTTGGGATTACATGCTGTTGCTCTGGGGAAAACTTTTGCCAGACAGGTACAATTTCTGTTCACAGAGGCACATGCAGTCAATTGCTGCAGGCGGCCGGCACTTGATTCCCCTTCCAGCCCCCCAAACAAGAATTTTCGCGGCCGCCGCTGGGACTCAGGAGAGGGGTGGGCTCTTGCTGTGCTGCCTGGGGATGGACACCGGTCAGCACATGCAGCTCCCGCCGGCAGGCCTGTCTTTGGAAGTTTTTTAAAACAGGTTTTCCTAAGGGGCAGGCATTTTCCGAAAGAAACATTTTTTTACAAGTGCAATGCATCCGTCCATACTGCCGGGATACTCAACGCGTTGCAGGAGGTACCGGCTGCACGGGGGGGGGGGTTGTTAGCCCTGGGGTGCGGGGGTGGGGGGGGGATGTTAACCGGCGCGCGACAGGGGGGATATTAACCGGCGCGCGGGGGGGTGAAGCGCAGTTAATATTTAATGAGCACTCATTAAATATTCACTGCGCTGGATCCGCTCATTGGCTGGGTCACAAATACCGTTTCAGACCCGATTTTGATGCCAAAATACCGGGTCTGAAACGGGTAGGACCCTCCATTTTAACCGTTTAAAAAAACCTGCTTTTTAAAACGGTAAAGTGGTTGTGCACCTTTCAGACCGCACAGATTACCGTTTTAAAATGGTTAAAAATCGGCTAAATACCGGTTTTTAAGTGCGGTCTGAAAGGGGCATAAAATGCCTTCCGCAGCAGCACCGGCTCATCTCAGTGTCTGCAAGCGGCGTCCAGGAGCCTTCCGCAGCAGGCTCATGTCAGTGTGTGTGTGAGAGGTGCCGGTGGGAGCTGCATGTGCTGACCGGCGTCCATCTCCCAGGCAGCACAGTAAGAGCCCACCCCTGTACCTAGTCCCAGTGGCGGCCGCAAAAATTCTTGTTTGGGGGGCTGGAAGGGGGAAGGGGAATCAAGTGCCATCCGCCTGCAGCAATTGATTGCCGGGCGGCTGGATGCAGGGAGGGACGGCATAAGCGGGGCTGATTTTGGGGCCCCTCTGATCGCTGGAGCCCGGGTCAGTTGTCCCCTTTGACCCCCCCTGTCGCCGGGCCTGGGTGGGGGGGAGATGATGCCTCCGTCTGGGGGCAGACCTTTTTTGTCCAGGGCCCCCACAGACCTTGATCCGGCCCTGTAACCCACCCAAATGTAACTCTCTCTGCGCATGTAACATCAGCCCCTCCTGCATTGCACATGGTTTTTGCCCATTAGAGAGAGATTTTGCTTTTGTGAGCCAACCTGAATTAGGCCCATCCTTCAAGATTGAACCATCTTATCCTAATAAGTGTGACTGATACAATAAAGTTTTATTTTACAGACAAATATATAGAAACACTGGTAATACATTGGAGATATGTTTGTCACAGGTTTCTGGCCTATGTATTTCAAACCCCCAGGAAATGTCTGATTTTGACAAATAGACTTGATTAGCATTTGTGCTCTTTGTAAAACCCAGATAATGGTTCCTGGGGGTGTGGATGTGAGAGATAGAGAAGGAAGGGATTCATGTACGAGGCCCATCTCGGGTCTTTAGGTATAGGCGTGCACAGCCCAATTTCTTAGGGGGGGCATGTATATTACTGCCTACTGGACATGTCTAAACCCCCCCCCCCCCCCCCCCGGAAAGGTGGGCAACCCTCCCGGATTCAGGGGCACCCCCACTGCACCCCCCGATCGCGGCACTTAAATGCCGCAATCCGAGGGTCTCAGGTGAGGGGGCGGAGCTAAAACATCACAATTGTGTCATTTTAGCCCCGCCCTCTCCACGGAGATCCGGGAATTAGGCTATTTTCCAACCTGGCTTAATGACGTCACGGTCAAGCACCGCCCCCCCCCCCAAACGGCTGCTAAAAGTCTCCTCTCCAGGCTTCTCCCGGAGAGGAGAATCTAAAACTCGGCAACCCGGCATTACACATAATGCTACACACCATAATGCCCATTAAACATAATACCACGTACCGTAATGCCCATTAAACCTAATGCCACACACCGTAATTAGGGATGCCAATCCCAGGGTATTTTTTTCAATCCCGGGGTCCGTCACACAGTAGTGTCTCTTATTCATGTTACACCACATAGTAGTATCTCTTTACCTTGTCCAGTATATTTTTTGCCTGTCGCCGCTGTCAAGGTGAGCCGGACCTATGGTTGGAATGCATGTCTCTAGAGAAAAAGTTTGATTCTCATTTGTTCCCATACCCAGAGTTTTGGTCCCACCAGAGGGATTGAACAGATATATCTTTAGGTATAAGAATATTTTCAACATAAATTTTCTTTGTGGACTTCCTACAGCGATAGATTTATTGGATTATAGATTGAACTAGATGTTAGAAGTGTCAATAATTTGCACCTCCTTTAACTCCAGAATATCCTGGCATAAATCACAGAAAGTCTTTCTTTCTTAAAAAGGTATGTCCAAATTTTATTAAGTTCAGAATGATGCTTTCTGAGAAAAAACTTCAATCAAAAACACAGAAACATAAAAAACATGACATGACAAATCATGACAGTACCTCATGACAAATCATAAAGCGAGACAAAGGGTTCTAAGCATTGTGCCTAACATGTGATACATAGAAATACCGATGAACCTATGACTACTGTACCTAAATGCTTTACAAAAAGAAAATACTAAAGTGCTCAAAAAAAGTCAGTCTCCTGGCAGCGTAACCCGATGCTGGTCTCCACGCACAGCAGCAATTTACAGAAGCCAGCAGGGGGCCTCCATGTACATAAGACTTCTGTGAATATAGTATGTTTTAGTATGATGACTGTATATAAAGACTCAGCAGCTGTGCTCATGCATTCATGGCACGGGGTTACGAAGGGCATAGTGGTGGGACCAGAGACTTTACATGGAGAGTTCATCAGTGGACAGTGTGCGCAATGCACCAGAGATGGGGCTGCCGCACAGGTAAATATACAAAATAATTTGCTGGGACCCCCTTTATCAGTAATAATGCAACAGTACTGCAAAAATTATCATTGGGGTGTGCTACCGCCCATGCAGTAATTAATTACACACACATAAGACAGAAAAGACTGTTTGGGTGGCGGTGCACTCTGAAGAAGATGAAAAATAAATGTTTTTAAAACATAACTTTTATTAAAGCCGTGATTAAAATATATAAGCAGCGAAAATATTCGACATGTAGTTTAAAATCAAACCATATAGGTGAGGATGTAATGACAAAAAGGAAACTAGTGTATCCTAATCAGCTCACGGGGGGGAGGAAGGGTGAAACAGATATTTCAAGTGTTATAACTTATCGGTGTTCTGACATATAACGTGCTAACAAAACCCACTGTTACTGTAATCCTTTAATGAGGTATGGATACAGTGGGTACAGGTGAAGTGTTAGCTAAGAATTACAACTGCTGAAAGGTTGTGCCAATTGTAAGTACCAGTCCAGGAATGATGTCCTGGTTTGCCTAACAATTATAGTACTGTCACTCCTGTAACATTATAAGTATATTGTCCAGGGATAGCACAGTGTGTATTATGGGGTTAACAAGTCCCCCTGGTGTATCACTTTCCTAATGACGCTTGGTGGATCACCTAAGTCATAAGGGCGCCGGAGCATAGATCAGAAGCGCCGTGGAGCCACTTTAATATATAAACAAGACGTCCTAACGGTACCACGTCACTAGCATACACACTATGCTTGTTTCAAGGGGTTGTGATCAATCCCCCGGAGCAAAAGCTCCTGTGACTGTTAGTGCGCCCCCAACATCAGTGGAACCACATAGAGATGATAGAGTCCAATGTTAAGTTAGTGCTATCTATCTCTATGTTGGTAATGAGGTCCCTAGTGTGCTCTATTGGAGGTACTCCCCTATATGGGAGCCCTGCGTGAATGGCACAACCTAACAGCATAAACAACAATACTGGTACAGTTTCCCCTTATAACAAGCCCCCCCGCGGTATAGCAGAACGCCGACGCGCGTTTCGCTGTCACCGCTTTATCAAGACTGAACCCGAGTGCTGGCTCAGCTATCATATAAATAGGACTTTGAATACGTATTAGCATACGAGCAAGAATGGCTTCCTGGTTGTACGGACCAACCAGCTAGCGCCACGTGTGGGTGGGTTGGTGTTGGGGTGGAGTCCCATCCATTGAACATGCCTGAAATCAGTGCTGGGCGTGCCAGCAGATCACAGGCTCAGTCCCATCTGCAGCCGCCGCCTATGGCGGGGCGTGCACGGAGGCTGGGCTAGTCGCGTCACCTGGTCCGGAGACCCCACATTACGACGCCACTGACATCTCACGGGGCGGGGTTGAAGGTGGAACCCACTGTAGAAACCGGTCCCAGAGTGGGCGGGCTCGCCTGTCAGGCCGTAGTCGCTGTCAGGACTAATCTCACTGTACATACTGGATCGTCACTGTCGACTGTAAGAGTAGTGTGATAAGTACAGGTAAATACATCCTGTGCTTAAGGAGTTGACCACGGGGATTAGATAGAGAGCATCTACTACCAAGTATGCCCTCTATCTCATATTGCCTGTGTTATAGGCATATTCAGTTTCGTATGCATAAGTGTCCCCGATTGGTGCCAACCCCACTTTGTTCCATGCGATAGGAATGAAATGACTGCACGAGTATCATGCTGTAACTTGTGGCGATCAGACCTACGGGGGATGGAGAAATAGGATTCTCTGTGGAGTCAGTCTAATGGGTACCACTGGAGGGGATAAGATCCGTTCCAGCCCTGGAGGGTGGTAACATGGTCACAGGGACATATTGGTGTGTTATATGAGCACCTAATCAATGGGGGGTAAATAACCGTGACCTCTCACACTGAACTGAGAGGGCATTCATGGGGTCCAACAAGGCATGGCCATGTGTGCCTGCAGTCAACTGGGAATTAAATGTACGAAATGTTGATTGCCCGTGGCAATGAAATATATACGTGTGGAGTAAGCGGGGGATCATAGCCCACAAACCCAATGGAAATTAGGAAATGTGAATCTGTGGGGGTGTGCGAGTGATGGGAGGAGGGGGAGGGGGGGAGGGGAAGGGGAGAGGGAGGGGGGAAAGGGGTTGTGTGATAGTGATGACAGGGGGTAGGAGGCCTAGGCCAGGTGGTGCAATGTGTGAGAAGAGGCATCTAGGGTGTGCCAGATAGCTAGAGGGTGAGAGGGTGAGGTGGTGGTGAGAAAAATTGGTGTATAATGGGTGGTGTGGGCAATGAAACCCAGCACCCAAACGTGGACGTCATCATGGTGTAGGGTGCCCTGTAAGAATGTGCACAAGTCAAATTTATGTGGTAAACAGGCCTGTTGGACATGTATTAAACTGATAAATCGGTGCCTCATGTAGAGATCTATGGGCCTCATAGGTATACACCGTAATTGCATTCTTCATTGAGTCCGGTAGGTGCCATGGTGCCCATAAGGAAAATCAGTCTCGTTTCTTGCTTAAGAAGTTCTTTGTCAAGATCCCCTTTCCTCGCACCCAGTTCCACTCTGAGCATCCCATAGGCTTTGAGTCCCCGGGGGCTCCCTTGATGGAACCTCAAAAAGTGTCTGGCCACTGGGGATAGGGTCTTCATACGTTCCTTGTCCCTTTGTGCATTGAGAATACTATATACGTGTTCCGATATCCTCTTCTTGAGAGGTCGTAAAGTCTTCCCCACGTATTCTTTCCCGCAGGGGCACTCAAGATTATAGACCACCGCTTCCGTGTCACAATTGATGTAGTCTGAGATGTATCGTGTTTTCCCAAACTTATCACAATAACTGGTAGTTTTGGTCATGTGTACGCACTGGCGGCAAGTGCCGCATTTGTACGATCCTTTCTTACGTACAATGGGTTTCCTCACATTAGTAAGATTAGTGTGGACTAGTATGTCCCTAAGGTTCTTGCTCCTTCTCCAACTCATGTCTATACTGTCTCCCAGAACCAAATTAAGGTCCTTATCGGTTTTTAAGATCCCCAGATGTTTGTTCAAGATGTTTTTAATCTCCTGCCATTGGTTGCAATAGGTCCCTATAAACCGGACTTTCTCCTGACCGTCTACGCGTGTCTTCTTGGGTACCAGTAGGGTCTCTCTGTCTACCGCCTCTGCCTGCTGTCTGGCCCTCTTGATGGCTCTGTTGCTGTATCCCCTGTCCCTTAATTTCACACAGAGCTCGTCCGCCCTCTGTTGAAAGGTGAGGGGACTCGAACAATTCCTTCTCATTCGCAGAAATTCCCCCTTAGGTAAACCCTTCTTGACTGGTGGAAAATGGGCACTCTCTTGGTGTAAGAGGGCATTGGTGGCTGTCTTCTTTCTGAACAGGTCTGTGGCTACACTGCCATCCGGCTCAACAAAGATACGAAGGTCTAGATACTCTACCTCTGTTCTGCTCATATGGTAAGTGAGTCTGAGGTTGTTGGTGTTATTATTGAGTACTGATATGAATTGCTTAAAAAGATTTTCTTCACCCTCCCAGATGATTAGGAGGTCGTCAATGTAGCGAAGCCACATGGTGACATGGTCAGTGTAATATTCCATGCCCTCGGTGAAGACGACCTCTCGCTCCCACCACCCCAGGTACAGATTGGCATACGTTGGGGCACATGGACTCCCCATTGCCGTGCCCCGTACCTGGAGGTAGTAGTGCCCATCCACCACAAAGTAGTTTTTAGTGAGAATAAATTCCAAGAGTTTAATAATGAAATTGTTCTCGGGAGCATGGTCGTCCATGCGGAGGAAGTACTCTGTCGCCTGTATGCCTGCTTGATGAGCTATGCTGGTATATAAACTCTCGACATCACAGGTGACGAGCCAGGTATCCTCTCCGATGGTAATCCCCTGGATCTTGTTGAGGACATCCATCGTATCTCTCACATACGATGGTAGTCCCTCAACATATCCTCTCAGGTAGGTATCGACATACTGGCTCGCTCTTTCTGTCAGCCCTCCAATGCCCGAGACGATCGGCCTCCCAGGTGGATTGGTTCCACATTTGTGCACCTTGGGAAGTAGGTACAGGGTGGGTATCTTGATATTTTTGACGGTCAGAAAGTCAAATCGGGTTTTGGTAATGATGCCCTCACCAAGGGCTTGAGAGATCAATTGGTTGTACAGGCTTAAAAAGTTCTCTGTGGGGTTAAAGATTAGCCTCTGATAACAGGTCTTATCCCTCAATTGCTTGTGCAGTTCGGTCATATACTTATCCAAAGGCCACAGGACCACATTCCCCCCTTTATCGGAGGGTTTAATGATGGTATCAGTCCAATCCCTGAGCTCTTGGAGGGCCTCCCTTTCTGCACCACTCAGGTTGTTGATCTTAGGTTGCCATAATTTGGCACGTTCTAGTTGGTCCAGGTCGCGGTTGACCATTTCCATAAATACCCTAACCTGCGGACAAATACCTAGGTCGGGACAGAACGTGGATTTCTTTTTTAACTTATCTATGCGAGTGGGCTGGTGTTCAGTCTCATCCTCCAATTCCGTTAACATTCTCAGGATGGATCTCTCTTGATCATCCCAAATCTCAGACTCAGGGGTCTCACTATCTTCATGAGGTCCCATGCGAGACGCCGTTTTTTTTGCAAAAAATTTCTTAAGCAGCAGTTTTCGAGCAAATAACTGGGTATCTTTCTCATATTCGAATCTGTTGAAATCTGCCGTAGGTGAAAAAGACAGACCCTTATTGAGTAATGTGGTCTGGGAGTCAGTAAGGACGTGAGTTGTGAGATTTATAATTCTGAGTTGGTCCGTGCCATTTATTTCTTGTATCTGCGGGTGTCCCTGCGTTCTTCTCGCCATTCCCTTGGCCCTCGTTTTCCTTTTCTTTGACCTCCTGATTCTCCTGGGTCTCGCCAGGTATCCCTGGTGTCCCTGGGACCAACCCCTAAAAATGATGGCGTTGGGAGGAGTTGGAATATGGAGTCGAGGTGGCGGATTCACTGTCCGTCGACTCGGCCTCTGAGGTGGTGTACCCCCTGTTCTCACCTTTGCCCCCTGAGCTGCGGGTATTCCACTTATAGGCTCTGTTGGACTGAAAGTCCTGGAGGTCCCTACTGAGTTTATGTTTCTTCCGGTTGATAACATCCCTCTCCGTATCCTCTACCTCAGATTTGATTTTATTAAATAATTTTTGAAACCTTTCTAACGTCTCAAATGGTTTGAGTTTATCACCTAGTTTTGAGATGTCCTGGTTCAGTTGTTGCAACACCAGTTCATCGTGTTTGATAAGAATGTGTATGAGATGGAGGGAGCACGATGTTAATACTTTCTCCCATTCTATCTTGAGGGCTTGATTGGCCAACTCAAAAGATGGAAATATTTTCGGCCTCAGACCCCTTGGTGTAACCTGTTGTTTAATATAGGTTTCAAAGGCTGTTTTCTTCCATTGCGTCTTAGTCTGTTTTAGGAGTAGGGATTTGAGAGAATAAAGGTCACTTTGCCAATCTTCTTGTGCAATATTAAGATTGGTCAGGTCAGATGTTATTATGCTGTCCAAATTTCTCTGTAGGGTAGTTTGTCTATCTTTTAATTCTTGAAGAAGATTAAAGGGTGTGGTGAGAGGAGGGGTGAGGTCCGAACCTGAATTGGTAAGGAGTAATGCAGGGTTGCTCATGATCAAAGATAGCTGAGTTGTACACTTGGTATAACAATCAGAATAATAAATATAGTAAAGAGACTTATTAGTGTACCGTGCTGGTTGCCCCTAGAACGTGAGAAAACTCACTACAAATAGTCACAGCACCAGAGATGGGGCTGCCGCACAGGTAAATATACAAAATAATTTGCTGGGACCCCCTTTATCAGTAATAATGCAACAGTACTGCAAAAATTATCATTGGGGTGTGCTACCGCCCATGCAGTAATTAATTACACACACATAAGACAGAAAAGACTGCTTGGGTGGCGGTGCACTCTGAAGAAGATGAAAAATAAATGTTTTTAAAACATAACTTTTATTAAAGCCGTGATTAAAATATATAAGCAGCGAATATATTCGACATGTAGTTTAAAATCAAACCATATAGGTGAGGATGTAATGACAAAAAGGAAACTAGTGTATCCTAATCAGCTTACGGGGGGGAGGAAGGGTGAAACAGATATTTCAAGTGTTATAACTTATCGGTGTTCTGACATATAACGTGCTAACAAAACCCACTGTTACTGTAATCCTTTAATGAGGTATGGATACAGTGGGTACAGGTGAAGTGTTAGCTAAGAATTACAACTGCTGAAAGGTTGTGCCAATTGTAAGTACCAGTCCAGGAATGATGTCCTGGTTTGCCTAACAATTATAGTACTGTCACTCCTGTAACATTATAAGTATATTGTCCAGGGATAGCACAGTGTGTATTATGGGGTTAACAAGTCCCCCTGGTGTATCACTTTCCTAATGACGCTTGGTGGATCACCTAAGTCATAAGGGCGCCGGAGCATAGATCAGAAGCGCCGTGGAGCCACTTTAATATATAAACAAGACGTCCTAACGGTACCACGTCACTAGCATACACACTATGCTTGTTTCAAGGGGTTGTGATCAATCCCCCGGAGCAAAAGCTCCTGTGACTGTTAGTGCGCCCCCAACATCAGTGGAACCACATAGAGATGATAGAGTCCAATGTTAAGTTAGTGCTATCTATCTCTATGTTGGTAATGAGGTCCCTAGTGTGCTCTATTGGAGGTACTCCCCTATATGGGAGCCCTGCGTGAATGGCACAACATAACAGCATAAACAACAATACTGGTACAGTTTCCCCTTATAACAAGCCCCCCCCCCGCGGTATAGCAGAACGCCGGCGCGCGTTTCGCTGTCACCGCTTTATCAAGACTGAACCCGAGTGCTGGCTCAGCTATCATATAAATAGGACTTTGAATACGTATTAGCATACGAGCAAGAATGGCTTCCTGGTTGTACGGACCAACCAGCTAGCGCCACGTGTGGGTGGGTTGGTGTTGGGGTGGAGTCCCATCCATTGAACATGCCTGAAATCAGTGCTGGGCGTGCCAGCAGATCACAGGCTCAGTCCCATCTGCAGCCGCCGCCTATGGCGGGGCGTGCACGGAGGCTGGGCTAGTCGCGTCACCTGGTCCGGAGACCCCACATTACGACGCCACTGACGTCTCACGGGGCGGGGTTGAAGGTGGAACCCACTGTAGAAACCGGTCCCAGAGTGGGCGGGCTCGCCTGTCAGGCCGTAGTCGCTGTCAGGACTAATCTCACTGTACATACTGGATCGTCACTGTCGACTGTAAGAGTAGTGTGATAAGTACAGGTAAATACATCCTGTGCTTAAGGAGTTGACCACGGGGATTAGATAGAGAGCATCTACTACCAAGTATGCCCTCTATCTCATATTGCCTGTGTTATAGGCATATTCAGTTTCGTATGCATAAGTGTCCCCGATTGGTGCCAACCCCACTTTGTTCCATGCGATAGGAATGAAATGACTGCACGAGTATCATGCTGTAACTTGTGGCGATCAGACCTACGGGGGATGGAGAAATAGGATTCTCTGTGGAGTCAGTCTAATGGGTACCACTGGAGGGGATAAGATCCGTTCCAGCCCTGGAGGGTGGTAACATGGTCACAGGGACATATTGGTGTGTTATATGAGCACCTAATCAATGGGGGGTAAATAACCGTGACCTCTCACACTGAACTGAGAGGGCATTCATGGGGTCCAACAAGGCATGGCCATGTGTGCCTGCAGTCAACTGGGAATTAAATGTACGAAATGTTGATTGCCCGTGGCAATGAAATATATACGTGTGGAGTAAGCGGGGGATCATAGCCCACAAACCCAATGGAAATTAGGAAATGTGAATCTGTGGGGGTGTGCGAGTGATGGGAGGAGGGGGAGGGGGGGAGGGGAAGGGGAGAGGGAGGGGGGAAAGGGGTTGTGTGATAGTGATGACAGGGGGTAGGAGGCCTAGGCCAGGTGGTGCAATGTGTGAGAAGAGGCATCTAGGGTGTGCCAGATAGCTAGAGGGTGAGAGGGTGAGGTGGTGGTGAGAAAAATTGGTGTATAATGGGTGGTGTGGGCAATGAAACCCAGCACCCAAACGTGGACGTCATCATGGTGTAGGGTGCCCTGTAAGAATGTGCACAAGTCAAATTTATGTGGTAAACAGGCCTGTTGGACATGTATTAAACTGATAAATCGGTGCCTCATGTAGAGATCTATGGGCCTCATAGGTATACACCGTAATTGCATTCTTCATTGAGTCCGGTAGGTGCCATGGTGCCCATAAGGAAAATCAGTCTCGTTTCTTGCTTAAGAAGTTCTTTGTCAAGATCCCCTTTCCTCGCACCCAGTTCCACTCTGAGCATCCCATAGGCTTTGAGTCCCCGGGGGCTCCCTTGATGGAACCTCAAAAAGTGTCTGGCCACTGGGGATAGGGTCTTCATACGTTCCTTGTCCCTTTGTGCATTGAGAATACTATATACGTGTTCCGATATCCTCTTCTTGAGAGGTCGTAAAGTCTTCCCCACGTATTCTTTCCCGCAGGGGCACTCAAGATTATAGACCACCGCTTCCGTGTCACAATTGATGTAGTCTGAGATGTATCGTGTTTTCCCAAACTTATCACAATAACTGGTAGTTTTGGTCATGTGTACGCACTGGCGGCAAGTGCCGCATTTGTACGATCCTTTCTTACGTACAATGGGTTTCCTCACATTAGTAAGATTAGTGTGGACTAGTATGTCCCTAAGGTTCTTGCTCCTTCTCCAACTCATGTCTATACTGTCTCCCAGAACCAAATTAAGGTCCTTATCGGTTTTTAAGATCCCCAGATGTTTGTTCAAGATGTTTTTAATCTCCTGCCATTGGTTGCAATAGGTCCCTATAAACCGGACTTTCTCCTGACCGTCTACGCGTGTCTTCTTGGGTACCAGTAGGGTCTCTCTGTCTACCGCCTCTGCCTGCTGTCTGGCCCTCTTGATGGCTCTGTTGCTGTATCCCCTGTCCCTTAATTTCACACAGAGCTCGTCCGCCCTCTGTTGAAAGGTGAGGGGACTCGAACAATTCCTTCTCATTCGCAGAAATTCCCCCTTAGGTAAACCCTTCTTGACTGGTGGAAAATGGGCACTCTCTTGGTGTAAGAGGGCATTGGTGGCTGTCTTCTTTCTGAACAGGTCTGTGGCTACACTGCCATCCGGCTCAACAAAGATACGAAGGTCTAGATACTCTACCTCTGTTCTGCTCATATGGTAAGTGAGTCTGAGGTTGTTGGTGTTATTATTGAGTACTGATATGAATTGCTTAAAAAGATTTTCTTCACCCTCCCAGATGATTAGGAGGTCGTCAATGTAGCGAAGCCACATGGTGACATGGTCAGTGTAATATTCCATGCCCTCGGTGAAGACGACCTCTCGCTCCCACCACCCCAGGTACAGATTGGCATACGTTGGGGCACATGGACTCCCCATTGCCGTGCCCCGTACCTGGAGGTAGTAGTGCCCATCCACCACAAAGTAGTTTTTAGTGAGAATAAATTCCAAGAGTTTAATAATGAAATTGTTCTCGGGAGCATGGTCGTCCATGCGGAGGAAGTACTCTGTCGCCTGTATGCCTGCTTGATGAGCTATGCTGGTATATAAACTCTCGACATCACAGGTGACGAGCCAGGTATCCTCTCCGATGGTAATCCCCTGGATCTTGTTGAGGACATCCATCGTATCTCTCACATACGATGGTAGTCCCTCAACATATCCTCTCAGGTAGGTATCGACATACTGGCTCGCTCTTTCTGTCAGCCCTCCAATGCCCGAGACGATCGGCCTCCCAGGTGGATTGGTTCCACATTTGTGCACCTTGGGAAGTAGGTACAGGGTGGGTATCTTGATATTTTTGACGGTCAGAAAGTCAAATCGGGTTTTGGTAATGATGCCCTCACCAAGGGCTTGAGAGATCAATTGGTTGTACAGGCTTAAAAAGTTCTCTGTGGGGTTAAAGATTAGCCTCTGATAACAGGTCTTATCCCTCAATTGCTTGTGCAGTTCGGTCATATACTTATCCAAAGGCCACAGGACCACATTCCCCCCTTTATCGGAGGGTTTAATGATGGTATCAGTCCAATCCCTGAGCTCTTGGAGGGCCTCCCTTTCTGCACCACTCAGGTTGTTGATCTTAGGTTGCCATAATTTGGCACGTTCTAGTTGGTCCAGGTCGCGGTTGACCATTTCCATAAATACCCTAACCTGCGGACAAATACCTAGGTCGGGACAGAACGTGGATTTCTTTTTTAACTTATCTATGCGAGTGGGCTGGTGTTCAGTCTCATCCTCCAATTCCGTTAACATTCTCAGGATGGATCTCTCTTGATCATCCCAAATCTCAGACTCAGGGGTCTCACTATCTTCATGAGGTCCCATGCGAGACGCTGTTTTTTTTGCAAAAAATTTCTTAAGCAGCAGTTTTCGAGCAAATAACTGGGTATCTTTCTCATATTCGAATCTGTTGAAATCTGCCGTAGGTGAAAAAGACAGACCCTTATTGAGTAATGTGGTCTGGGAGTCAGTAAGGACGTGAGTTGTGAGATTTATAATTCTGAGTTGGTCCGTGCCATTTATTTCTTGTATCTGCGGGTGTCCCTGCGTTCTTCTCGCCATTCCCTTGGCCCTCGTTTTCCTTTTCTTTGACCTCCTGATTCTCCTGGGTCTCGCCAGGTATCCCTGGTGTCCCTGGGACCAACCCCTAAAAAATGATGGCGTTGGGAGGAGTTGGAATATGGAGTCGAGGTGGCGGATTCACTGTCCGTCGACTCGGCCTCTGAGGTGGTGTACCCCCTGTTCTCACCTTTGCCCCCTGAGCTGCGGGTATTCCACTTATAGGCTCTGTTGGACTGAAAGTCCTGGAGGTCCCTACTGAGTTTATGTTTCTTCCGGTTGATAACATCCCTCTCCGTATCCTCTACCTCAGATTTGATTTTATTAAATAATTTTTGAAACCTTTCTAACGTCTCAAATGGTTTGAGTTTATCACCTAGTTTTGAGATGTCCTGGTTCAGTTGTTGCAACACCAGTTCATCGTGTTTGATAAGAATGTGTATGAGATGGAGGGAGCACGATGTTAATACTTTCTCCCATTCTATCTTGAGGGCTTGATTGGCCAACTCAAAAGATGGAAATATTTTCGGCCTCAGACCCCTTGGTGTAACCTGTTGTTTAATATAGGTTTCAAAGGCTGTTTTCTTCCATTGCGTCTTAGTCTGTTTTAGGAGTAGGGATTTGAGAGAATAAAGGTCACTTTGCCAATCTTCTTGTGCAATATTAAGATTGGTCAGGTCAGATGTTATTATGCTGTCCAAATTTCTCTGTAGGGTAGTTTGTCTATCTTTTAATTCTTGAAGAAGATTAAAGGGTGTGGTGAGAGGAGGGGTGAGGTCCGAACCTGAATTGGTAAGGAGTAATGCAGGGTTGCTCATGATCAAAGATAGCTGAGTTGTACACTTGGTATAACAATCAGAATAATAAATATAGTAAAGAGACTTATTAGTGTACCGTGCTGGTTGCCCCTAGAACGTGAGAAAACTCACTACAAATAGTCACAGCACCAGAGATGGGGCTGCCGCACAGGTAAATATACAAAATAATTTGCTGGGACCCCCTTTATCAGTAATAATGCAACAGTACTGCAAAAATTATCATTGGGGTGTGCTACCGCCCATGCAGTAATTAATTACACACACATAAGACAGAAAAGACTGCTTGGGTGGCGGTGCACTCTGAAGAAGATGAAAAATAAATGTTTTTAAAACATAACTTTTATTAAAGCCGTGATTAAAATATATAAGCAGCGAATATATTCGACATGTAGTTTAAAATCAAACCATATAGGTGAGGATTTAATGACAAAAAGGAAACTAGTGTATCCTAATCAGCTCACGGGGGGGAGGAAGGGTGAAACAGATATTTCAAGTGTTATAACTTATCGGTGTTCTGACATATAACGTGCTAACAAAACCCACTGTTACTGTAATCCTTTAATGAGGTATGGATACAGTGGGTACTGTTGAAGTGTTAGCTAAGAATTACAACCGCTGAAAGGTTGTGCCAATTGTAAGTACCAGTCCAGGAATGATGTCCTGGTTTGCCTAACAATTATAGTACTGTCACTCCTGTAACATTATAAGTATATTGTCCAGGGATAGCACAGTGTGTATTATGGGGTTAACAAGTCCCCCTGGTGTATCACTTTCCTAATGACGCTTGGTGGATCACCTAAGTCATAAGGGCGCCGGAGCATAGATCAGAAGCGCCGTGGAGCCACTTTAATATATAAACAAGACGTCCTAACGGTACCACGTCACTAGCATACACACTATGCTTGTTTCAAGGGGTTGTGATCAATCCCCCGGAGCAAAAGCTCCTGTGACTGTTAGTGCGCCCCCAACATCAGTGGAACCACATAGAGATGATAGAGTCCAATGTTAAGTTAGTGCTATCTATCTCTATGTTGGTAATGAGGTCCCTAGTGTGCTCTATTGGAGGTACTCCCCTATATGGGAGCCCTGCGTGAATGGCACAACATAACAGCATAAACAACAATACTGGTACAGTTTCCCCTTATAACAAGCCCCCCCGCGGTATAGCAGAACGCCGACGCGCGTTTCGCTGTCACCGCTTTATCAAGACTGAACCCGAGTGCTGGCTCAGCTATCATATAAATAGGACTTTGAATACGTATTAGCATACGAGCAAGAATGGCTTCCTGGTTGTACGGACCAACCAGCTAGCGCCACGTGTGGGTGGGTTGGTGTTGGGGTGGAGTCCCATCCATTGAACATGCCTGAAATCAGTGCTGGGCGTGCCAGCAGATCACAGGCTCAGTCCCATCTGCAGCCGCCGCCTATGGCGGGGCGTGCACGGAGGCTGGGCTAGTCGCGTCACCTGGTCCGGAGACCCCACATTACGACGCCACTGACGTCTCACGGGGCGGGGTTGAAGGTGGAACCCACTGTAGAAACCGGTCCCAGAGTGGGCGGGCTCGCCTGTCAGGCCGTAGTCGCTGTCAGGACTAATCTCACTGTACATACTGGATCGTCACTGTCGACTGTAAGAGTAGTGTGATAAGTACAGGTAAATACATCCTGTGCTTAAGGAGTTGACCACGGGGATTAGATAGAGAGCATCTACTACCAAGTATGCCTCTATCTCATATTGCCTGTGTTATAGGCATATTCAGTTTCGTATGCATAAGTGTCCCCGATTGGTGCCAACCCCACTTTGTTCCATGCGATAGGAATGAAATGACTGCACGAGTATCATGCTGTAACTTGTGGCGATCAGACCTACGGGGGATGGAGAAATAGGATTCTCTGTGGAGTCAGTCTAATGGGTACCACTGGAGGGGATAAGATCCGTTCCAGCCCTGGAGGGTGGTAACATGGTCACAGGGACATATTGGTGTGTTATATGAGCACCTAATCAATGGGGGGGTAAATAACCGTGACCTCTCACACTGAACTGAGAGGGCATTCATGGGGTCCAACAAGGCATGGCCATGTGTGCCTGCAGTCAACTGGGAATTAAATGTACGAAATGTTGATTGCCCGTGGCAATGAAATATATACGTGTGGAGTAAGCGGGGGATCATAGCCCACAAACCCAATGGAAATTAGGAAATGTGAATCTGTGGGGGTGTGCGAGTGATGGGAGGAGGGGGAGGGGGGGAGGGGAAGGGGAGAGGGAGGGGGGAAAGGGGTTGTGTGATAGTGATGACAGGGGGTAGGAGGCCTAGGCCAGGTGGTGCAATGTGTGAGAAGAGGCATCTAGGGTGTGCCAGATAGCTAGAGGGTGAGAGGGTGAGGTGGTGGTGAGAAAAATTGGTGTATAATGGGTGGTGTGGGCAATGAAACCCAGCACCCAAACGTGGACGTCATCATGGTGTAGGGTGCCCTGTAAGAATGTGCACAAGTCAAATTTATGTGGTAAACAGGCCTGTTGGACATGTATTAAACTGATAAATCGGTGCCTCATGTAGAGATCTATGGGCCTCATAGGTATACACCGTAATTGCATTCTTCATTGAGTCCGGTAGGTGCCATGGTGCCCATAAGGAAAATCAGTCTCGTCTACGGCCTGACAGGCGAGCCCGCCCACTCTGGGACCGGTTTCTACAGTGGGTTCCACCTTCAACCCCGCCCCGTGAGACGTCAGTGGCGTCGTAATGTGGGGTCTCCGGACCAGGTGACGCGACTAGCCCAGCCTCCGTGCACGCCCCGCCATAGGCGGCGGCTGCAGATGGGACTGAGCCTGTGATCTGCTGGCACGCCCAGCACTGATTTCAGGCATGTTCAATGGATGGGACTCCACCCCAACACCAACCCACCCACACGTGGCGCTAGCTGGTTGGTCCGTACAACCAGGAAGCCATTCTTGCTCGTATGCTAATACGTATTCAAAGTCCTATTTATATGATAGCTGAGCCAGCACTCGGGTTCAGTCTTGATAAAGCGGTGACAGCGAAACGCGCGTCGGCGTTCTGCTATACCGCGGGGGGGGCTTGTTATAAGGGGAAACTGTACCAGTATTGTTGTTTATGCTGTTAGGTTGTGCCATTCACGCAGGGCTCCCATATAGGGGAGTACCTCCAATAGAGCACACTAGGGACCTCATTACCAACATAGAGATAGATAGCACTAACTTAACATTGGACTCTATCATCTCTATGTGGTTCCACTGATGTTGGGGGCGCACTAACAGTCACAGGAGCTTTTGCTCCGGGGGATTGATCACAACCCCTTGAAACAAGCATAGTGTGTATGCTAGTGACGTGGTACCGTTAGGACGTCTTGTTTATATATTAAAGTGGCTCCACGGCGCTTCTGATCTATGCTCCAGCGCCCTTATGACTTAGGTGATCCACCAAGCGTCATTAGGAAAGTGATACACCAGGGGGACTTGTTAACCCCATAATACACACTGTGCTATCCCTGGACAATATACTTATAATGTTACAGGAGTGACAGAACTATAATTGTTAGGCAAACCAGGACATCATTCCTGGACTGGTACTTACAATTGGCACAACCTTTCAGCAGTTGTAATTCTTAGCTAACACTTCACCTGTACCCACTGTATCCATACCTCATTAAAGGATTACAGTAACAGTGGGTTTTGTTAGCACGTTATATGTCAGAACACCGATAAGTTATAACACTTGAAATATCTGTTTCACCCTTCCTCCCCCCGTGAGCTGATTAGGATACACTAGTTTCCTTTTTGTCATTACATCCTCACCTATATGGTTTGATTTTAAACTACATGTCGAATATATTCGCTGCTTATATATTTTAATCACGGCTTTAATAAAGTTATGTTTTAAAAACATTTATTTTTCATCTTCTTCAGAGTGCACCGCCACCCAAGCAGTCTTTTCTGTCTTATGTGTGTGTAATTAATTACTGCATGGGCGGTAGCACACCCCAATGATAATTTTTGCAGTACTGTTGCATTATTACTGATAAAGGGGGTCCCAGCAAATTATTTTGTATATTA